>NC_047139.1:14625571-15225571 GCF_009829125.3 Periophthalmus magnuspinnatus
AACCGGAAGTGCCACCACAACAAAAATGTGGTTTAGTAGCATTTAGAGGAATAAGGTCAATAGAGCTGCTAACTTGGCCAATACCTGAAGAACTAAAGAAAAGAGTCAGGGTGGAGAGAGAAAAAGGAGGGGCAGGGTCTGGAGGTATAAGAAGTGGGTGATTGGTCTAACAGGTATGCACACTTCAAACTCCACCCTGCAGCCAAATGTTATAGTCAGGGCTGTCTTGTGTGATGTCACATAGTACTTCAAATTGCAGTGACCCCTGGAGGCAGCACACACATAGATGTTGACTGTTTTTTGACCAGAAAGCTGCAAATATTCTTAGTTTGGCCTGAAATTACCCAAAAAGGACTAGGAACCGTTGACTCTTAAAACACCTTGTATAAAGTTAAGTTTAAAAAAAAAGTTTATTAGTGTTTAGTTCCACTTTAAGGTTTAATGTCTTCAAAGTGCTACGTGATTAAGGAGATGCAGGTTCAGCTCTTTGCTTGTTACACATTTTTGACATTTTTCTGACATTTATTTTTTTTAATTTTTTGTGATAATTAGCGCTTTGTTGTGGGGTTATAGTAAAGGTCAGGGCCTTCTTAAGTTTAGGGCCTTTTTGTATGATAATGTTGCCAGGCAAGTTCAGAATGTTGTCTCTGTGTATTTTTAGATAGAGGGATATCAGTCTGGTCATACGCAGCACACCCTATGTCTACCTCCTCCTGCAGAAACCCCACAGAGACCCACCACCAAGCTGGTCACATGGTTTTCCACATGAATAACTTGAGAGCTCCGGACCCTCTCGTCTCTGATAAGCTAATTACACAGTGCATAATGAGTGACCGGTGTGATCCCAGCTCAAGGCACCAGTCAAATCAATCGTCAAACAATTAATTGTCCTCTCTCTTTACAGGGTCCCCCCACTGTGCCGCTAATGAGGACGCCTAAAAGGTTAACTTGACACGGACAATTCACAGAAGGGGACGCCGACTGATGTAGACAGTTAAAAGGCGTCAGTGTGTGTTTCCTGCCAGATTCACACTTAACGCAGGTCGAGTGCGGTTCAGGTTGTGTGAGAAATCTAACGTCATCCAAAGCAATGTGTGTTGTTACGCTGTTGTGCCATACTGGTGCGTTATGGAATGGACATTTATTCATAATTAGACAGATTTTTATATTTTTGTTTCATGAACTTTACCAACGTCACCTCTGTAACAGGAAAACTAATATCACAATAAAGCAAACATCATTCTATTGGACTGATGTTATTGAGTTAATTTATCAGATAATGTATTAAATTGACATATTTGTTCCTTGTTTGTAAGAATTAATTTAAAAGGCATTATCCACATAGTTCACTCATACACACAAATCAACTAACCTGTACAATGAAATTTAGTCTGTTATTTGTGCAGTTTTTAATACGTATACTGGTGAAGCTGTTTACACTAGGACAACCAACAATGATAAAGAGGAAGCTTGCACCAACTCTGGTCACATCAACACAAGTAACATCAATTAAAATACATGGTTGATTTAGTAGGACACTATTGTATAATCACAGGTCAGACTTATCAGGAGTAGTGCTGGAAATCGGATTCAAACATGCCATGCCACCAATTCACTATGAAGAACCATCCTCTGATAGAGTCTTGGATCACAGTTAGATAGTCCCTTCTCACTAAAAAGAGTGCAGTGAGCGTTATATTGGAGAAACAAAACAGGCACTCCATAAGAGAATGTATCAACACCATCACAAGAGCTCCTCAGGACCACAATCTCATGTTCATCTCCATCTCAAAGCCACTACCCACTCCTTTGACGTTAGTGAGGTACCAGTCTTAGCCAAAGAAAAGAAATGGTTTGAGAGAGGAGTTAAAGAGAAAAATTTTGTTAGGAAAGGCAATCCATCTTTGAACAGGAATAGAGGGCTTAGACACCATCTATCTCCTATTTATAATTCCATCCTCAGACCTATATCTAAACAAAGAAAACAATAGAGGACAGATATTAATTTTCTTTTACTATGGATCATATCTGGGCTCCTGAGGGATTGCACAGGCATCCTAGTCACTAAAGTCAAGCTTGATAAGTAAGAATTATCAGCTAAATAAGAATAAAATCAAAGCTGCTTACTATACGCTATTCATTTCATATTTTATCTACATCCATTTTAGACTAAATGACTGCTCAGACTGAACCACGCCATTCCAGTTCTTCAGTTGTATTTAGATCCTGCGCAAGACCTGAAACCAGACTACTGCCTAACAGAAGATTCAGTGAACGGTTGAGGGTTATGAAGAGAGATCGCTGTTGAGACTCTGGAGATTATGACCTTGGTCTTACTTGCACGTGGAATCTCATACAGAGTTGCAGCCCGTGCCTTCTCTGCGCAATAAAAAAAACACACTCTAAGTCTTGTCCAAAGTCCAAGTCATGCTATCGAAACCAAGTTGAGCTGGTGGACTCTGGGAGGATTTAGACGTTTTGCTACAGAGCTACAGAGTCTTTGACAAGGCTGCAGGCGCATTGCACGGCTGTCATATTTGAATTAATTCCGCAAATCAAAACAAAGAGGACTATGTTAACAATAGGCAGTTCTCATGCCCAGAATCCCAGAGAATGACTCATGATGGACTATGATAGGTTTATTGTCAAAGTGGAGAAATATATTCTTTATGACGTCAAGGACAGCTTAGGAAAGGAAAAGGTGCATGCTGTTATGTGTCTGCATTGTAAGTCCTGATGTGCACTGCATCTTTTACAAATAGACACAGGGTTCAGTGTCACTGTGAGGCAGCAGCAGGACTGATCCAAAAAGCCCACACTTTTGACTCACACCGGACTCACACAGAGAGAGATAAAAGCACTTTCCTGTGCTCAGTTCACTTGCGTCTTGTCTCTAGCCCTCTGTGGAAGTTAACCACAGGCGGGGGTAATTAAGAGCGACTTAAGCACCTCGACCAATGCCTGCCATGTGTCTGTCAAAAGATGTTCTTTGAATGACTGTCGCTTCAATTCAACTCTGCTAAGTTCTAGTTGTTTGAATAAATAACGTTGCTCTCCTCATCACTTTCTCTAGTCTCCTCCCTGCTTCAACCTGCATAGGAAATAAATGGGAGCTCGTCACTCAAATCGCTCACATCGCTCTTAGTGTGAGCGCAGTGTCATGTTGTGGTGCATGTAAACCCTCTGACTGGCTGGGCCTGGGGCAAAAGTGTGTGCATGGGCCCAAGTGTGGCCTCATGTATTTATTGTACAGTCTGACAGTTTGCTCTATGCCTGAATTCACCGTGGTTGTATAAAGAATTATTTGGGAGCGCACTTCTTTCATTTTCACAAACTGTAAGGCATTGCTTTAGTTTGACAGAATGTGAGCAGACATTTAACAGCAGTGATCTTCACAGAGACACACAGAAACCAGTGTTTTAGTGACAGGGTCAGCAGCCCCCCTCGAAGGGCCCCACAGAGAGAAGGGGACATGCAGCGAGATCAGTGCTACAATACAAGGACTTACAATGAGCATGACAGGAGTGAGGGATGTGGAGGGCACAGGGAAGAGAAATGGTGGAAACATGTCTGAGTCTGAAAACTGTGACTCACTTGGGCTTCTGTGTGTGCAGTGTCAGCAGAATGGTGGGTGTAAAGTAAAGACTGTTAAATGCAAAAGGCCACTGCTGCTCTATGGAATAGGGTATGATGGAAAATGGAGTAACACTTAGTATTGCTGATATTACTGCTCTTCCGCTTATCTTGGGCCTGGTTGCTAGGGCAGCAGTCTAAGCAGGCACTCCCAGACTTCTCTCACCCCAGACAATTCCTCCAGTTCCTCTGTTGGGACCCCAAGATGTTCTCAGGACAGCCGAGAGCTCCTTCTGCACCACAACAGTCTGATGCAGTGACTACATCACTGCACTTGCTGCACCGATCTCTCCCATGAACAAAACCCTGCGATACTTGAACTCCTCCACTTGAGCCAGGGATTCTCCACCCACGTGGAGAGGGCAAGCCACCTTTTTTTGGTCAAGAACCATGGCTTCAGATTCGGAGGAGCTGATTCTCATCCCAGCCGCTTCACAATCAGCTGCAAACTGCCCCAGTGCCTGCTGCAGGTCGTGGTTCGATGAAGCAATCAGAACAACAACATCTGTAAACAGCAGAGATGAGATCCTGTAGTCCCTGAACCGGACCCCTCTGGCCCCTGGCTGCACCTAGATATTCTGTCCCTAAAGACAATGAACAGAACTGAGGACAAAGGGCAGCCCTGGTGAAGTCCAACATGCACTGGGAACAAATCTGACTACCACTGAGGAGCTTGCAACCACCAATTAATATGGTTTTAATATTAAAACATGGTTGATAGATGTACTAAATTACCTTTTAAAGAGATATTTCTTAAACTATACACACTTGTTTCACAAATTTAGGTACATTATGTCCAATCTGCTGTACAATCTTTAAAAAAGGTTGTCTCAAGTTATGTCTTGACTCATTCATACATTTGTGCCAAAATGACTATGCAATGTTACCGAATCCCATGTTATTTTAAGAAACATTTTAAGAAAATAAAATTGGTAAACTAAGTAGGTACAGAGCTGTGAGCTTGTAAACAGGGGAAGACTGGAGGGAAGATGGAAGCAATGACATCTTGAATGCAGGAGAATAAAGGTTACTCAAGCATGCATGAATCATTCTAAATACAACTGAGTAGGTAAATGAGAAGGAAAACAATTATAACATTGCAAGTCGATTATGCAGAATGTGACCCCTTTAATACTAACAGCTGAGAATGAATCCTCCAAGTTAACGCTGAGCTTAGCTGTAAATGGCAGGTCTAAATTCCCATGGGAAGTTTGAAGTGGGATTAACGCCACATTAACGGTTTATCTTGGAGAATCCTTGCCTGTGTACATATAATTTTTTATTCTCCTCATATGCACGAGAGAGTGTCTGGGGACCAATAAAAGGGTTTGCTCCAGCTGAAAGCAAATGAATGCATCAATCTGAGCAGATAACAAGACCCCAGAGCCTGTACCTGTGGAACAACGGAGCTCAGAACAATTGTGTTTTCTTTGTTTAATCTGGGGAAGTAAGTGCGCAAGAAAAGCTATAGCTATTCAAAAATGATACCATGATATGCAAATTCCTTTTTGTTAGAGCATTTGACAGGCTAGACTGCTCATTTCACTAAAACATAGTGAACATAATTATACTCGGGTGTGATTTGGTGCGCTGCAAATTTAACACTTATTTTGCACCTCAAATGTTGCACAGTTTCCCGTTCCTCACCACTGCTCCCACCATCCACGACTCTGTGACATTCCAAAAGTAATTTCCACAGCCTTTCCCCCTTGCTACAGTCATCGGAAATATTCAAGTTTCCTGGCAAGTGGTATATTTCCTCCGAACAGGGAAGTGTTTCCACGGCAAGCCTTCACCCCTGACACTGAGAGCGACCGTCCAAACCCTGACCCAAACACCCGTGGATGAAGCAGCGCTCTCGGGCCAAGCTGGGGGATTTCATCAATTGCAACTAAATTCCACTCCAATTCCACTCCTTTCCACAAGCATTGGACACGTGGGGATTTTGTGTTTTTACCTGTAATGTTAATGTTTTACCTGCGCCAATTGTTGAGTATGATGAATGAATCTTAAAATGAATGTTAGTTTTCAAAGAAACAGTGGTTTAATTTATATTCCATTATGTTCTTGCAATTTCAAGTCACCCAATTCCAAAAGAAAATGTGTTGGCTTGTTGTGTTGAAATAAAATAAAATAAGAAAACCATAGCAACCCTGTTTCACAAGTTCAAAATGTGTGTTTAGTGATCAATACCTCTTAAACAGAAGAAGCTACAGGCCACTAAGTTGAATATGTTGCTACCTGAGACTTTAAGCTTCTTTCTTGTGTTGAAAACTTATTTTTAAGACATACACAGTTCAGATGAATGTAAAAATTATGACACCCAACCCTGGTCTCCCCTAAAACACTCCCCCTTTCTTCAATTGCGGAAACTTTACGAAGTGAACTACTGCAGCCCAAAGTCATATCAAGATGGACTTTTGGATATGACTTTGACCTCAGCAATATTACAGAATGTCTTTGCCTGCTCAGTATAATGGCCTTATTTGTTCGGAGGTGACAGAACGTGCATTAGTCTGCAAATACTGGTGTAATTACAGAGCCTGGCCCAACACACTGGAGGGTAATCCGATAAGTCAACCTTGTCTTATCAGCAACACAGGAAAACAGGGAGATAAACAGAAACACCGGCGGTAATGATGCTGTAGATCTGATCTGTCTGAATTAAACTGTGATGTGGGGCCCAAGGTCTCCCCTCTGTGGTGCCTGTATACAATTTTCAGACATATTACAGTTCCTTTCGGGAAAAGCTAAGGCTGCATTTAGTTCCCTTGGACACTTCATTCAAGACGGCATTTGTAAAATCTGGAGTATAACTGACATTGAACGCTTGTAAGATCCCGACTCTACTCTGTTGTTGGGTGTGCGAATAGGTTCCTACAGAGTATTTTTCTGGCCTTATGTAGTTTTTTTTCTTTGTAGCTTATGCTTTAGTTTCTTATGTATCATCTGCAGTACAACTTCTTCAGAACTGTATCCCAGGTCTGAGAAAGTTGGTGCGCCTCCTCATCCCAATCTACTCTCTGGTGCGTTTCCAGATCTCGTGCGTTTCCAGATCTCGATGGCCTTCCTGACCTTAGTGTTATCTCAATACATGAGACGGTTTTCACTCTTGCAGTTATATCAGAACACCTAATGAACCTAATCGGACAATTAAGGACTGCAGCTTGAAATAGTGTGAGAGAAAGAGCAGACACTCAGCACACGGTCATGGCCAGTAGGTGAACCCACAATGCAGAGGTAATAACCATAAACGTGGAACATGTTAAACGCACTACACCATGAGCGAGCATTCAAGAAGGGCTTTTGACCAGCTTCAGTTTGCTGCATAGGTCATTGGGAATGTACAAAGAATTCTCAGAAAATTTAGTTCAGTAAACCTCAAATACAGAGGACAAATTTGAAGTGTTTCTTAACCTGTTGAAGCACATGGCGGTATTGCATTTCATTGACAAATTCAGCCAGGTCTGTGTGGTGCCTGATACTTTCAACTGCTCTTTTGATATTTCATTTATTTAAAAAAATGTCATGCAAATGTGTTGTTCTTGGCTGCTGTAGACTGAGACTTTGCACTTAAATCACTGATGATAAAATCTATTGCAACATCAAATCCTTTGTGTTTAAAGGGTTGTTCTTTGCTTTCCTGGCATTTGTTTCCTTTTTCTTGCCCCTTTACTGTTAAATTGAGCTGGGATCTCCATTGTCTATGCTAGTGTAGCCTCAGTTAGCAGTGTCCTATGCGTTAACAATAGCCTCCGTATCACATTGAGGTGCAGCTTCAACATCCAGTCAAATGTTTCCTGTCTGAACAATCAGTTTGGTTTGGTTTGATTCTGCAGGATCTTTACCCAAATAAGAGCAGAATCAAAGTTTGTGATTATTTGTCTCATTTGTCAGATTGTAGGTGTTATCACAGACTTTATTAAAAAAAAAGTCTAATATTAAGAGCTAAAAAGCATGGCAGAAGCTTAATAACTATCAGGTACATGATTAATTTTAGTCTATTTGAGTGTTTCAAACTTAGAATTAGAGTTGTCTCCTGGAATTTGCAAAAATGAGTTTGCTTTATTTTATTTTAGTCACAGTTCTGCCTGTTTGCATGTTTTTCCTCAGTCCGGCTCCATTTTTCAGCCTGTTCCGGCCCTTCTTTTGTTAGCTCCCTGTTTCCCCTGCAGCTGCTTCTTGTTTGTTAATCAGCCCAGGGTCATCTATATATACTGCTTCACTTCTGTTAGTTCTTGCTAGATTGTTGAACAGTCAAAAGCAACACTAAAGCTCTATATCTGAACTATCTTGTTTGCATTTCTAAAATTCTGAACCTGCATTTGTCTGTTTGAGTTACCTGTTCCTGAGTTTATTTGCCCAGCCTGTTTCTCTTATTGAATCCCCAGTGTGGAAGAGATTTTCATTGATATTAAATAAGACATTATTCCTCAGTTGTTTAGTACCTGATTTACCATATTCTAAATTACCTGCTTAAAGACATTTGACTGTTCTTTGTGTTGCATTTGAGTCCAGTTTACCAGTGTGATAATTTTATTTTATTGTTGAGTTATTATATGCATTTTATCATTTGAACAATTGTATTTTATTATAACGTTACAATTTTTATGTATTTCTTATAAATAATGACTAAAATTACAATTCAATACAATTCTCTACAATTCTTTGGAAAAGGCATATTTCGTCCACTGGTAAAATAGAGCCATGTTGCAGCTCACCAACAGTGTTTGTGTGGGATTGATTTAGTCATTAATCTGCATGTAGGCAGGAGCTTGCACATGTGCTTGGCATAGGCGTGCACGTGCTGTGTACAGGAGTGTGCACGTGTAGCTCTGTGCTCACATGGATAAGACTCTGCTGCTGACTATTGATTTCCTGAGTAAACAGACGCCTCCCGCAGAGACACAGCAGCTGACATGTCGGTGTGAAGCAGATTGGGAAATGCAGAACACAAGTCTCCACACTGGCTCATTTTATTTCTTCTACAGTAGACCTCACCTTGCCTAGCAAATCCAGAATTAGATCTCTCTGTATTTTTTTATACAGAGGGATATGAGTCTGTTCCCCACGTCCTCTTCCCATCTCGCCAGAACCAAACTTGATCATGTAGTCAGATTTGTTTATTT
Organism: Periophthalmus magnuspinnatus; assembly: GCF_009829125.3. Classification (NCBI taxonomy): domain Eukaryota; kingdom Metazoa; phylum Chordata; class Actinopteri; order Gobiiformes; family Gobiidae; genus Periophthalmus; species Periophthalmus magnuspinnatus. The sequence continues at coordinate 14,634,334 of NC_047139.1, forward strand.
CAGTAACGCATGTGAAAGGAAGGAGCTCATTAGTCACAAACAAAACACATTTCTATTACCACAGAATTTAGTGTTTCAATCACTGTTTTTCAGTCCCCTGTGATATTGTTTTTCCTCTTTTTTCCACATAAGCCTTTTTTTTTTTTAGATACAGGGGGACCATGCCTGCCCATGTTTGGCTAATCCACCTGTCAGTCACGCCCATCTGAACTAGAGCCTGAAATGAATGCACTGGAGCAAGCATTTTAGACATGCATGTTTTTCTCTGGTATTTGATTATACTGTAGTACATAAAATATTGTAGTTTTATTCATGATAAATGGCAATAACAGAAACCCTCCCCCATTTCTATACCCACCTCTTCATTGGGTAATTGTACAGATATGAGCGGTTTTGAACTACCTCCCTCACAGACTGCGGTCTGTATCTGCAGAAACATCTTGAGCAGCACGGGGACACCACAAGGAACAGCACTGATGCTGTTCCTGTATACTCTTAAAATGTATACACTTAGAAATTATACTCTTAGAAACTACAGAATGGATGTACTTGGCACTTACATCTTAATAGTATATATTATATTATACTAAATAAAAGTTTTTTTGTTTGACAACAAATTCAAAATATTCATTTTAATTCCTTAAAATATCAAATTAAAGCTAAAATTTTTATTTTATTTTACATAAATGATTGTAAATAATTATTCACAAGTCAGTATATTTGATAATGAAACAAGTTTAATCAATTATGCTGAAATAATTATAATAAGTGAGGAAAATTTTAAAACAATCATTTTTATTAGCTATAATTGTACATATCAAAAGCATACATCCTAAATCAATTTTGTAATCATAAATGGAAGATCTTTGTAAAAAATTGTATGAAAAACTTTAATCAGTTCTTTACTAGAATTTTAGCAAGATTAAGCCAGGGCTGAAAGAACCAGCTGTGGCATCCACACTGAACAGAATATTTTACATGTTGATACCAAATGAGACTGAACATTATAAAGACAAGTCTTCATAGTCCCTCATGTTTAAGATCAGAGTATGTAGCCTGCGAGAAAGCTGGCTATCATAGTCTCATTTTAATAATGTATTCTGTATTTTTTAAAGGTTAGCCCCACCGCAGGACATTTAAGTTAATATTTGCAAAGCAGCCACATTTTAGAACAAGCTAGATCCTACAAAAAGCTAATGACCATGTGGCTGTTAGAACATATGTTGATTCAAGTTTTACTTCCAATCACCCCAGAATCAAGACTTTTATTGCCATCGTTTGTGAACACAGTTGACAAACTAGGAACTTACTGCAGTGATAAAGTGCAACATAAAACACACCGAATAAATACAAATAATGGCATACAGAAAGTGACTGGTGTTATAAAGTGTCCAGTTTTGTGCAGATATTACTATTAAGTGTTCATGAGACAGAGGGGAAGAAACTGATTTATGACGAGAGGTTCTGGTCCCAGTGGACCGTAGCCTCCTGCCAGAGGGAAGTGGCTCAAATAGTCCATGTCCAGGGTGAGAAGTGTCAGCTGCTATACGGCCTGCTCGCCCCCGAGTCCTGGAGACGTACAGGTCCTGTAGAGATGGAAGGCTGCAGCCAATCACCTTCTCAGCAGAGCGCACAATGCACTGCAGTCTCTGTCTGTGCCTGGCAGTGGCCCCAGCGAACCACACAGTGATGGAGGACGTGAGGATGGACTCAATGATGGCCGTGTAAAACTGCACCATCATCTGGACCGGCAGCTTGCCTTTCCTCATCTTCCGCAGGTAGAACATCCTGTGCTGGGCTTTCTTGATGAGGGAGCTGATGGTCGGCTCCCACTTTAGATCCTGGGTGATGCAGGATCACCAGGAAGCAGAAAGAGTCCACAGTGGTGATGGGGGAGTTTGTCAGGGTGAGTGGAGGCAGGGGGGCTGTGACTTTCCTGAAGTCCACTGTCTTCTGGGCGTTAAGCTCCAGGTTGTTGCTGCTGCACCAGGACACCACCCGGTCCACCTCCCTCCTGTAGACAGACTGAGTCCAAGATGAGTCCGATGAGGGAGATGTCATCCGCAAACTTAACCAGTTTGACGGAGTCGTGGCTGGAGGTGCAGCAGTTGGTGTACAGGGAGAAGAGCAGGGGAGAAGGTACACAGCCCTGTGGAAATCCTGTGCTGATAGTCCGAATGTCCGAGACATTCTCCCCCAGCCGCACGTGCTGTCTTCTGTCCGTCAGGAAGTCAGTGATCCACCTGCAGGTGGAGTCAGGCACGTTGAGCTGAGCGAGCTTGTCCTGGAGCAGAGCAGGGAGGATGGTGTTGAACGCAGAGCTGAAGTCCACAAACAGGATCCTGGTGTAGATTCCCGGGGAGTCCAGATGCTGGAGGATGAAGTGAAGGGCCAGGTTAATGGCGTCGTCTACAGACAGATTGGCTCTGTAGGCAAAGTGCAGAGGGTCCAGGAGGGGGGAGGACTTGAGGTGGTGCAGGACCAGGCGCTCAAATGACTTCATGACTACAGACGTCAGCGCCACAGGTCTGTAGTCATTAAGTCCAGTGATTCTGGGCTTCTTGGGGACGGGGACGATGTGAAATGTGTAGGTCACTGGAAACTTCCATTTTCTTAGAAAGATACACGTTTTGTCCCATTTGCTGGTGGTACCCCTCACACTGATGAGGACAAAAGGCGGAAAACCTGGAAAGACAAAATAAATGCGCACAAATGTGATGCTTAAAGCTGATTAAGTGTCATAAATAACACCAGGGCACATTAACTGAGAGGAGCCTCATAATTAAACATAGCATTTATTCTGTTTCTTCACACGTGCCATGAATTGGCATGTGCCGTGAGCTAGAACGTCGTGAGCCATGACGAAGCACATGCAATAAGCTACAGAATATGTGGCAGTTGTAAAAGTAATGGATTAAAATTTATGTTTCACTCGCATCAAACAGCCCGCTATAGCAATTCACTTTATTCCACTTTATTCTTATTAGGAAACAGCATAAAACCTGGAGCAACAGAGAAAAATTTGCTAAAAATGACCACTTTACACAGCTAATGTCTCGTGAATGCCATATAACACACTTTTATATTCGCAGGTGGAAAATGTGAGTGTGATCACATAAGTGAGCATGTGTAAGAAGCTAAGGACACAACGGCTATAAAAAGGCACAGATTAAAAGTCATCATTTTACTTACATTTTTACTTATGTACCCAAAATGTGTAACGTTACTCGGTAGCTGATTTCATTTGATGATACAAAAGCTCCTCCACTGATGCCTCCTCTGTTGCAGAGAAAGGCCAAGAACCTGGACAGACACATAATGTGCTTGGACATGCTGCATAAAACTGCTACCTTAATGTACAATAAACTAACTGAGCACGTGGAATGAGCTATTGGACAGAATGTGTGGCTGTTAAAAAAAAAACTCTAGCCCTAGACTTTTTTTTTTTTTTTTCTAAAAACTCAACGTTTTACTCACATTTACTCCGACATGCAGCCTGTTGCAAAATGTCACGTTTAGTCCCATCCGTGGGTCGTTCCCCTTGAACATGGCCAAAGCAGTCCTTTAGTGTTTGACGTCCAGCCAAAGATCCTTCTAGAAGATAAGTACACACACATTAGAAGGCGTTAGAAAGTGCAAGTTTCAAAATAAAATCAGGCAAATAAAATACACATATCAATAAATGAAAGTCTATGGCACAGCAAATGCAATGTAATGGAAACTAAATGTGAAGACTTTCACTGCCCAAGTGGAAATGTTTTGTATGGATAAGCCTGTCGCAGTAATGTCTGTGATCTGTGTCAGAGACAAGAGCAGCCACAGTCCACAGGCTGCACCCACAACAACAAACAATCAACTTCAGCACTCAACCTGCCCTTGTTAAAGTTACATGCTGTTGTTGGCAACTTTCGGATTTTTCCATTAGATTTAGCAACTTTTCAGACTTCATTAGCCACTAATAGCAACATTTTGACTAGCAGTGTCTTAGGCAAGCGTGAGGTGAAAGGGTGTTTCCCTCCACACACTTCAAACACGTTTGTTTACCGCAAGTGTAGAGCTGTGTAGATAACATGTCTTTGTATTATAGAACACTTGGAGTTATTATGGCTACATCTGTGCTTCTGCCTGAGAGCATTTACATTTTGTATGTTAATGAAACCATCAGGCCAAATGTTTATTAGAGTCATTTAAGTCGTTCTTTTGATTGTGCTTCATTAGCCTATATTTAATGCTGCACATGTTTTATTTTAATATGGTTAGAAGTCATAGTCCAGAGTATTGTGTCAGTGTAAAATTGTCTACATAATATCAACTATCAGCATTTTTTTTTTTTTGTCCCTTTTTTTTTACTGTAATAGTATGATCTATAAATGTGAATGGTTACAATTTATATTAATTACTCACTTCATATGCAAAAACATGACACAAATGTATTGTGAAGTATTCTGAAATGAATAGTTTTAGATATTTTTTTACACCAATAAAGTCAAAATATTTAATGAAAAATATACATTAATAATAATTGATAAATTATGATTTTTATCAACATAAAACTAGACAAATGTAGATAACAAGTATATTTTTTTTATTTAGTACAACATCCAAACAAAGTGTAATCATACACTAATCAATCTGTTTTGTTAATTTGAGTATTTGGGTTTACAGTGTACAATGCAGCAGCACGGTGCCTCAATATGGATAGGTAAGCCTTTTCTGATAAAATGTTAACTCCAAAAGCCTGTGTCTGCCCAGTATGAGGTCATTAATTGCTTCACTTTGTCTTGTTGCTTAATTACAGTGAGACCTGACAAAACTATCAGACCCCCTCTGAGCCTCATCACCGTTTGACAATCACTGCTCTAAGCCAAGTATCACCTGCACTCTACACAGTATTTAAAATATTTGAGTGCCTATACACTCATTATATTCACAATACACCTAAAGACATGATACACCCCTCAGACCTGGAGTGAGGATACACTCTAGGTCTATAGTTGGCGATTAATTTAGGCTGTGCAGATCATGTATAGAGCTCCTTGTGACATAGGCCTACTGCTGCTTATCACACTTTATGACAAAAACTACAACAGAGGAAACACCTGGGTCCTCTGCTGGGGCATTGTGGGCATTTGTTTGGATCAAACTATTCAGCTTTGTGTAGTTCACTCTTCTCATTGCTGCATTACTGGGCCACACTGGATGCACAGACATGGAGCGCTATTGGAATGACAGAGGGAGAAAGGTATGGTGCATCACAGAGCTGGGAGGTGCACAGGTAGGGCTTTCCTCTATAATCTGAGCAGCACTGAGCAGGGGATTAGACAGGGATTGTGTGTGTGTGTGTGTGTACAGGGCTCTGAGGAGTGAAGGGTTGTCACAAAAATGGTGATTATACGGCATATATCATTTTTATTTGGTCTGCCAGCTCTTAGTTTGGCACACCCTGGCACACCTGCGTCTACGCCACGGATCACACGGGACTTAAAAATATCTTGGTTTTATGCAGGAACAATGAGTGAAGCTCAAAATGCTGTTAATCTGAGGTAAAGTGTTCTAAATGACCATGATGACCCCAGAGCATCTCTTGTTTCCCAGAAACACATGAGGAGCTGGACACTTGTCTGTATAGTATATAAACAAAGAACAAGTCTGGTCTTTTTTACCATTGCAAAATTTAATTAACATGAACTACCAACCTTTCAGTTAAGTGTCACTGCACATCTTTCATATTTTAATTGCTATTCACTCTTCACTGTCCTGAGATGTCCCTGAAGATTGTGATGAAATCCGCCTTACACAGAATTTCCATGGCTCTGTGTGGGGTGACCTGGCAGACATTCACTTGCAATCTAATGCAATCAGAGGTACAACCCAGCTCAGCTCTGACACAGTGGGGTCTAATTAGAGCTCCAACCCCCTGAGGCCCTCTTCCCCTCTCCATGCAGACATAGTGAGGGGCTGAGACGGCTGGTGCAAAGGCAAACACACTTATTAAAGCAAACAGGACCAAGGAGCTGCTGCAGGGAAAAAAAAAAAAACTGGGAAGGGATGAGGAGAATGTGGGAGTGGGTTGTTTTATGATGGTCTCTCCAGCTCCACAGTCATCCACCGTACCAATAACTGTTTCTGTTCAATAGCATCCTACAATTTTATTTTAAAGCAAACACATTCGGCTTTTTCAGGTATTTAATTTTAAACTTTAAACATACATAGATCACAACTGTATTGCATATTAGTAGTAGTAAGCCCAAGTATGCAATTATCAACTGTATGATTCCATAGAACATATGTTGTCATGAAAAGCAGGAGGAAGCGTGCTCCAGACCAAATAGAAGTCAAGTTTATGGAGAGGCAAGCCCGCTCACAGTAAAGACAAATGTTTTTCAGTGCAATAAACCCAACCATGATAAAAAAAAAACACGCTTTTATTTTAGTGTTTATTTGAAAAGAAAAAATATATATGGTATGTTTTTGAGGACTTTAAATGAGTATTTTAATGAAGTACTTGTCTTCTGGAGTACTCATTGCATTTCTAAAAGAAACTCAAAGTACAAGGGCAGAGTAAATGTACAAAATATAGACTAAAATAATCAAACTCTGTTTTACAATTTACTGAAACAGACAAACAGACATGTGTGGTTACAGTGAAATATGTACATCTGTATCCAGTATGTCTGATTTAATATAATTTTGTGATTTAAAAACTTGGATTATATTAGTCCACTTGCACACTATTATCCAGCATGAGTAGTAGTAATAATAAAATATATTATATAGATCTCAAACTACATTCACTGACTTCCCTCAATGACACAACAGTGTGAACTGGTCAAACCGACAGCTCCCTGGTCATATATTCATGCTGCTCAAATGCCTCCTTCCTTAATACTATTCAGTTTAGTAATGATGGTGTCGTAATGGCAGGTGCAGGTGCAGACCAAGGAGTGCAGACTCGGGGCAAGTTCAGTGTTTACAGTTTGTGCAGAAATGGTCAATAGTTCATTAATCACACACTGGGAGCAGGGAGCGGGAGGCAGACCAGACGGGCGTAGTGCAGAGCGGAAACGGGAAAGCCATGAACGGAACGAGGACAGGATCGGGACGAGACCAGGGCAAGCCGAGCAGGAGTAGTCCAGAGCGGGCACAGAGACAGCCAGGGCCGGAGCACGACAGGACCAGGAACGGGACCGCGGAGGACCAAGCAGGAGTAATCCAGAGAGCGGGAGCCAGGGCAGGAGACGGGGAGCAAGCCGGAGACCAAGACAGGACAGGAGGCAAAGGGTGGACTGTACCGGAGCTGGAGAGCAGGAATGTTAAACACGCGGACGATTTGGCTCCGAATGTCTTCTGCCGAGCCCTCATACTCGGCAGCAGGTGGAGGTGATTGCGCTGAGGTGATTGCGCTGATGCGCTCCAGGTGCGCGGGGAAGGAGTAGGAACTCCGCCCAGCTCCGGAATCAGACAGGTAGGGGAGGGGGAGAACACACAGGGATACAGAACATGCAGGCATCATGACAGACAGACAATGACTGTATTGTACAAATTCAACAGATACTGTGTAATTACATTCCTCTACTACCTAGTGATTTCTACTGATCGGACTTTTGCCTCTTTTTATATATATTTATATGACAGGAGGCAATGTGAGAACTAATTTTAACAACAATCAATGACAGAGAGAAATGACCAATGCTCAGATGTGTTTAAAATGGTTCAAACTGAGAGTGGGAAGTTTACCCTTTGAAATTATGCATAACCCAAATAAAACATCCCACTGCAATAATAAAAACAAAAAAAATAACTATTATGATGTCAAATATGTTTGTGTTGGGGCTCGTGTTGCCTGTTCTGCTTCTGTGCTGATTTTTGTGTTAGTATTCTGTTAATCAGTATGCATTAAAGTTAGAAAGAAACATAAATGTTTGGACATTGTTTCAGATCCATTTTCTAGTGTTAGACAGCCTTACGCCACTTGAAATCTTGAAATCGAGAGCCTTTCACAAGTCATAACCACTGATCCATTCTTAAAACTTTCTTTGTATGTGGCGTGCTAAGATTTTTTCCTCATTTTGAAGAGAAATTGCATAGTTCAGAAATTCAGCTATGTCAGAAATCGTAATATTAGATTTTTTAAAAATCCAACTGGTGGTAAAACACTGGATTAAATATTAGACTAAAACAATATTCTATTTATCTCCCAATTTCCATCTTAATACATTACCCCTTGTTGTATTAGGGCTGTACTTTTTATACTTTTGAAGATGTTTGGACAGCATTTTTCTAAGAGTTCCAATTTTCATTTGATGTCCTTAAATACACCAGAGACTTCCTCCTGCCTCAGTTACTTTCAAAGTTGGCTGCCTTACTGAGCTGAATAATAGGATTACATTCTTTTAAAATGCCACTGCACAGAATTCACATGTCCTTACAACAGTGTCATATAACCCAGTGTTAATTATCTTTACAACATTGATAACCATCTTAAGCCTCACAGATCCGCTTCTTACATATGACTGTGCATATCTGAACCAGCCTTTGGGGAAAAAGTGATGTGGGTTATTATAACTAAGTGCATTCTCATGGGACATGCTGGAATACTAAACAGTTACTCAAACAGAATAAAGTAGATTGTATCAAGGAATTATTAATATGACACTATCGACAGAAGATGCAATCCCAATGAAATGAGTTTTAAACCTCTGAGACAAGTAGGAGCACAGCAGAGCCCCTTGCTACACCAATAGTCTACACCAGTGGTTACCAACCTTTTTGTCTTGCGTACCCCCAAAGCCAGAGGTGTGCTGTCAACAAATTATTTTATTATATCAATTACATCACAATTTTGTATTTCTTTTGATCTAAAATTCTTTTCAGCATAACATAAATATGAAAGATTAGTATTCTTTGAACAGAAACCTCAAGTATCCTAACAGATTTGGTGTTATTTTGGAGTTTACATGTTCAGAAATGCCCTCTCTTTCCTTGGGCCTTCTGTTTGTAAGCAGCTGGCCCTAGCGTTAAAAGTGATCAGATTGTCCCTTTGCAGTTGATTGACAGACACCAGCGCTGCTGCATTGGCGTAGTCCCGCCCAGACCAGCTGTGTGGTCAGCACTGGGTCTGGCTCTGTTGTGTCATCACTGCAGAGGCCACTAGCTGGCGCTCAATTGTTTAAAGATCACTAGCTTAGGCTGTGTCTCAATTCGCCAAATGCACCCTTCAAGGGTCCTTACTCTTCAAAAGTGTAGTTTCAAGGTTCCGGTCGAGAATCTGCCCTCCTCAGTGTAGCCGCCATCTTGCTGAAGTGGGACAGGCCCACACCATGGACCGCACTTCCACCGCTGTCTTTGAGCGTACGTTACGTAGTTACGTAACGCCTACAAAAGGTGACGGCTGGTGATGAATTGGCTATACGCCATTGATGTTTGAGCAAAGGTGTAAAATGGACACAAAATCAATGATACTTTTATTGCTCATTGTTCAGAATTTAACAGAAGACTCTAGGTGTCGTCGTCGCAGGCGTTCAGTTTTCTTTAGATTGAATGAAGTAAGTAATTAATGTTTTCTGTGTAATATTAATAGGTTCCAGGTGATTGTTTTCCCTATTGTAGCTACTCCATAACTTTAACCAAATATACCTTCTTAAAACGTTATAACAGAGACAATGGTAACCAAGATAATTTTAACATTCATAGTTTATAAACCAACACTTATTTGTTGTACAAAGTGGGATGTTGTGTATTTTAATGGTCCGGTATTTGGGAGAGGTTTGATTTGATCCATGGCTAAATCACTTTAATACTAGTAGAGGGCGCTGTTTACCTTCTATGCCACGCCAGTTAAATTCAGCTTATTATTGTTATTACTGCAATAATAACTTGTAATCATAATAATGTATTATTATTATATTCAGTGAATAACTGCACATACCTTTATTCAATATAACTGTTTCTTTCCCCAAAACAGCCCCGAAGAATGTACTGCAGAATTAACCTGATTGTGCCAGTGCTAGAAAGGTTCTTTAATCATGAAGACACACGGCCTGACTTTCGGCTGAGCAGGGGATCCTTGGCAGTGCTAATGTGCCTTCTGAAGCTGGACCGACGGCATGGATAGGGTGCTGAGCTCGAGGTCTTGGTCTTTCTCTTCTGGCTGGCAAGTGGGACATCATACCGGGTGGTCTACCGAGTGTTTGGGATACCACGCTCCACTGTCCACCGCATCGTCCACAGGGTCACTGGGGAGGTGGTGGCCCTGCGTCACAAAGTCATCCACCTCCCTACCAATGATGACTTTGAGGCAGTGACCCTTGGGTTTGCACGGCTGGCGAGGCACAGGGCCTTTAGGAGAGCAGCTGGGGCAGTAGATGGCTGCCATGTAAGAATCAGGCCACCCAGCGGCTCTGATGGTCAGAGCTACAGAAACGGGAAACTGTTTCCCAGCATTATCCTACAGGCTGTCTGTGACCACCAGGGCCGCTTCAGACACCTACGTGGGGTGGCCTGATTCTGTTCATGATGCCAGAGTGCTTCGACACAGTCCTCTGTACCAGAGAGGACTGTATCCTCCTCCAGGGCACTTCATCCTCGCAGATGGAGGGTACCCCTGTCTCCAGCGTCCACTCCCCCTCATCACTCCCTACAAGCGGCCAGTGCACGGTGTGGGAGCCCAGCGCTTCAATTTTCATCATTCCAAGGCACGTTCAATTATTGAGCGTGCCTTTGGAATGATGAAAACAAGATTCAGGGCCATCTTTTTTCATGCGCTGGAGGTCCACCACACTTTTGCACCACATGTAAGTGAAATGTTAAATGTTATGAAATATGTTATGATGAAAGACAAAATCATATTTTCTTATCATAGGTCATCACTGCCTGTGCCGTCCTCCATAACATCTGCCTTGGGGCAGGAGACATCGTGGCCCTGGAGGACGAGCCACAGGAGAATGTAGTGGAGGACGAGGGGAACAATGAAGTGGAGGCCGTCGCTGGAGCACAGTGGTGGGACCAGCTGTTTGCTGAGGTCTCTGCCCTGGAGGAGGTGCCCATGGATCATGATTATATCTAGGTATTTACAGAATAGCAAGTTTCAAATTGTTATTGAAAGTGTTTCATTGTGATTACCTGTAAACAACTGTAAATAGATGTGATGTAACATGACCAGTAATATCAATATTGTTTCCGATTTTTCGATAGTGACATGCCAGTCATCTATTGCCCCAGCCAGCCCTGCAAACCCAGCCCATGAACGATGCGGTGGACAGTGGAGCAGCACCCGGTGTGACAGCCCCACATACCAGCCAGAAGATGAAGACCTAAATCTCAGCACTCTCAAGTCGGTCCAGGCAGAGAAGGTTGATTAGCACTGCCAAGGTCCCTTGAAGTGTGTCTTCATGATTAAAACCTGGCACTGGCACACTCAGGTTTATTCATTTGCACTTTGACTGTTACTTTTGTACTTTAGTTATTACGTTAATAAATTCTAAATAGTACTTTATTTTACTTTTCCTTTGTTTTAACACATGCCAATGTGTGTGAATGTAAATATTTGTCAAGAAAAACTCATAAAAGTTTCAAAACTAAACTCTTTAATTTTTTTCAATAACTTTTTCTAATAAACTAAATAATCTTTCGAAGCGCTGTTTCCTCTCCTCCCTCTCCTCCTGATCCCTCTCATCCCGCTCCCTCTGCATGCGCAGGTCCTCCCTGTACAGCTGGAGCATTGGATTTTCCCGCTTCCTCTTCCTTGCTTGTCCCCTCTGCTGCTGCTGCTGCTGCTGCTGCTGCTGCTGCTGCTGCTGCTGCTGCTGCTGCTGCTGCTGCTGCTGCTGCTGCTGCTGCTGCTGCTGCTGCTGCTGCTGCTGCTGCTCCTGCTCCTCCAGCGGCTGTGGCTGCCAGGACGTACTTGGTCCTGGTGTGTCCTCAGGGATAGAGGCGATGAGGACAGGGGGGTTGATTGAGGCCCTCTGCCCCAACACCTCATCCATGAGGACAAACCAGGGCCAAGTTTCAGCCGTGGCATTCCCTGCCACACCTTCGCCGCTCTTTGGGTACTTGCAGTCCTTTGACAGAACAAATGTTAATACAGGACATGTGAAAACAACATTAACACAATGGTTTATAAGTACAAATGAAAACAGTACACATTCAGATCATGTACATACTTTATATTTCTTCTGCAGGTTTTCCCACTTTTTCTTGGCCTGAAGGGGTGTGACCGTCCCCTCCAGTCCCATCTTCTGCAGTATTGTCCTGAGTCATACAGAAAAACATTCTCAATTTACCCAATTATAATACAGCAGCTTATAATACACTGACAATCAGAATGTTCTACTACACTGTTAGATTTTCTACAGTTATTGGAAACATTTGTTCTGTTACTATGCAGCACATTCTATCATTCCATTTATGTAATTCATTATGTGTTTTTTAAGATATTTTTGAGTCTTCTTTGGTAAAGAAGGTAGTTTTGATGATGATCAAATGAACAATTCCCACATTTTTGTGAGCAACAGTCTACTGAAAAACAGGTACGTTTAGTTCTCCACTGTGATCTCAGATAAGCATATTCAGGGCCATCAGTGAGCCTCTTCTGTACTTCTGCTCACAGAAGTACAGGTTGTGGATAAGACGGGAATGAAATAGGGAAATCCAGGTTAAGTCATTACTATCCACATATGTACAAATGTAAACGTATTCAATTCGCAGTAAGGGCAACTTTTATGTATTTCTGGGGTCCTTGTTATATTATGTGGGTATATTGCAATGTTTTTGCCCTTACTTCCACGCCGCCTGAGCAGAGTATTTGGCCCCACTGAACAGGTGCGCATTCTCCCCCCTCAGGTGGATGAATTGCTCTGTCTGCTCGTTGCTCCCTAAAAACAAAAGAATATTCTTAAATAAAAAACAATATTAAACATTACGGTTAATACACAAATATACAAGTGCAAGCGATAATTCGTTCATTGTTACAACTACACAGCGATAACTGTAAATGCTATTTTACGGGACTTCACTGAGTTGAGTGGCCTCATACAGATCTGAATTTAATTCTAACAGTTTCACGTAACAACCATTTTGTGTTGCTCTGTTGAACCAGTTGAACCCACGTTAAACGGTACTTACATTTAAACGTGTACTTGCGTACATTCTCCTTTTTTTTTTTTTTTTTCTTTCTTGCGTAGGCCCGGTGCATGACGGGATATAGAAGTGCGTGAAGTGTGCACGGATGCATGCTTCGGTTATGTCCGATCTCCATGGAAATGGTGCAAAGGGAAGGGCAGGTTTGTCGGCCGCATTCAGTAGGGTGAGTTGAAATGGGACAGCCCTTGTCGCGCCGGAAATTACGTCACTGTCCTTCGAACCGCCCTTCCAATGGTGATTCTAAGGCCAGGTGGGCGAATTGAGACAGCCTTAGTCTGAGTTTCACTTTGGCAGAGTTTGAAAGAAGAAGAATATGCTTTCATTTAGACTTTTTTGGGGGGGTTAATAATGGGATTATTAGAGGAACAGTTTATGTTGGTTATCCTGAAACATTCAGAAGTGCATCTAAAACAACTGGGCTACTAGCAAACACACCGCACAGAGCACAGCATGAATGACCTATTAAAATAACAGAATGAACTCTGATGGATTACACTTTGGGTGGGGACAAGCTAAAGTACTTGGTGAAGACAGTGTGTGATAAAAGCAGCATCTCACTCACTACTGCTATGTGCAGTAACCTGGATTATAGCCTAATGAGAAAACAACATACACTTGGCGTGTTGACTTGTGTGGTGGTATCAGTGAGCACAGTAATGGGCCATTTATGCGTTTAAGCAGGAGGGCAGTCAGCGTAGTCAACAAAATCACTACATATTGTGGACAATCAGCTGTGCATGTGTTCTACATGCATTAAACTGAACCCAGTCTAATGCAACCTCGACCCTGCCTCAGTGCCTCCTTCAGCGCAGCTCCACAGGTGAGTGCACAGGCAGAGAGGCTGTATATAGTTGCTTTGGCATCTGCAGGGCTCCAGATAGTTCTATCTGTAAATATGGACTGTTGGCCCAGGTTGTAAGACCACGGTCCACCACTGCCCAAAGTCTTGTCTCACACTGTTCAGTCCCCCCTATATTGTGCACAACTGTTTTTTTTTTTGTTTTTTGTTTTTTATTGGCAATTCTTTTATTATTATTTTGTATTTTTTAACTAATAGAGACATTACTACAGAAACATTATTAATGATGCAAAATGTATTACAGAGAATATTTCAAATTTTAAATCCTATTCAATGGCATTTTTATTTTAAATCTTAAATCATTCCAAGTATCCCCTGGTAAATGCTTGTGTACTCCCACATGTCCCCATTCACCTGATTGGGAATCACTGGCCTACACTATTATAAATGTAAATGTTTATTCTGTAATGTGTAAGTTCATTGGCAGGAATATAGTAAATATTGACTTAATATGCAACAAGAGACAAGTTACCATAGTTCTATAGTCCCACATTTATCTTCTCAAAGCTCCGTTTAAACTTTTTTTTTTTGTTTTGTTTTGATGAAATACCAGATTTTCAAACCCCAGAAGGAGGAAATATGTTTATAAATCTATCAAACTTGTCCCTAACTCCCACAAACCTTTTTATTTGTTCTGGTCCTTCTCTTAACCAAAATTTCACAATCCTTATCCTCGCCGTAACTCTACAACAAGACGTTTTATAATAACAGTTTCTGTGTCAGTTATTACATTGTGAAACAGTGGCCAAAAAGTAGAACTCAGTGACTTTCAGTGATAGAGCTCCCCCTGCAGCTCCTTTATGAGAACACACTGTCAGGGACTCAAAAGCATTTTTTGTTGTTTTTTTTTTCTTCTTCTTCTTTTCTTTTTTCTTGAAATAATGCGGTATAATCACATAAACACATATGATGTTGCCAAATAGATATATATATAAAAAGAGCCAACATTTTCCAGGAGAATTCTCTTTGGGTGGTGTCCGCCATATTGCAAGGCTGGTTTTCCATATGGAGACAGCAGGGGGCGACACAGGACACTTCAAACACCCTGAAAATACATATCTAACCATTACAGGGTCAAAGATGTTTAATGAGGTAAAATGTTACTACTTGTTACTAAATGTTACAATGCAATATACCTGTACTGGGTCAAATTTTGCTCAAATACATGGGTAAAAAACTAGAGTAGGCCCTTTAAGTCACTATTCTTGGTAACTATGTGCACAGCCCTCCATGAGTGTGGCAGCATAGATCTATTTCCAAAGCGGATTCAACATTTTGTCAGCTCAGCCTTCTCTCCCCCTGCATCTCGTCCATCTGTTCTGTCACACACTGCGTTGGACTGATGGGGGTTCAGCTCCCAAGACAAGAGCAAATTAACCCCGCCCACACTTCCTGTCCCTTTGTGACCCTCCCCCACTGAACTCTGATTGAAACTGCCAAGAACAACACGTAAGCCACGGGGAAGTTGAGGGCAAGAAGAATGAAGACGTATCGCACGAAATGTGAAAGTGTGGCTTCAGTGCGGTGATAGTGACTGTTATTACGACAAAAACATGTAAATAATCTGCCAACTCTTCAAATCAGATAATCAGGTTTTGCATAGTCCATTTGTCGTCCATTGATTGATGCATTCAGACCTTTACAGTCCACTAAAGCCAAGTAGTTAAAGATGCACTATGTAACATTTTCAAAGAGGTATGCCTAGAATGTTCCATAGTATGACATTAAATCTATGTATCTTGCGTCTATTCAATCACATTTGCCTTTAATTTAGCTTGGTTTAGTCACCTGCTTGACTCTGAGGAGATGTGTTGTGTTGACACCTTTTGTTATTTTTGTAGCTGTTAATGCGTTGTTGTTGTTGTTGTTGTTAATGTTACTCCTTTTGTACGTGACACTTGGTTGCTATGCCGACAAGTTGACGTGAAGGTTTTATTGGTAAAATAAACAAGAAGAACTTCAGTGTGCCACCAGAATCCTACAACATGTTCAATGTCATTTCAGGAAAAGCAATATATTCTCCATCAACCAGTGCAAAGTTTGGACATATTTTTCATTTATGTTTAGTCTTTATTTTCATGTAGATTCTCACTGAAATTATCAAAACTATGCGTGAACACATATAGAACATAGAACAAAAAAATAAAACTCGAAATAACTCAAAACTTCTTTCAGATTTGTCTTTTTTTAAATTAATTTATGTATTATTATTATTATTATTATTAATTTGATTTATTTTTTGGTTTTTTTGTGTGATTTTTGTGTGATTTTTTTTTTTTTTTTTTTTTTTTTTTTTTTATCAAATGTTGTTTGTTATACAAGTTACAGTCTGATTCCATTTTTCCCCCTTTTTAAACCCCACACCTCTCACCTGTTTTCCTTGAGATCCTGTCCTGGTTTGAATTTGAATTTCTTCCTTTTTTTTTTCTTTTTTCTCTGCTTTTGACAATTGGCATTTCTTGATCCTATATGGCACACCTTGAACTGAACACCATTTCAGGTCACTTTATTGTAAAACTTATTGAAAGAAGACCAAGGGTTTGCCATTGTGTCGACAAAACATAAGGAATTTTATTTAGATAATGTATTTCAGTTTTTTCTTTGCTACATAATTCCATACACCACACATCTTATATTTGATGTCATCCGTATGTATAGAAAATGTAGAAAGTAAAGAAAACAACACTGAATAAGAAGGTATATCCAAACTTTTGAGTGGTAGTGTACATAGTGGAAGTGGAAGTTAGTAAACTACAGTATATTGACCATCCAACATGTCAGTACTGACCATGTGACTCAAGGCCATTCTCTTGCAATGTTTGAAATTGAAATAAACATGGACACCCAATAACCGTCACTGTTGGAGCACTGAAGAACTGACAAGTAAAAAAAAATAACGGTTTCAGGTCTCATATTTCTCAAAATAACTTTGTATAAGCTTTTGAAATGAGCTGCAACCCACAATCAAAGCTGAGTTCCAGAGGAGAAGGTGGACAAAGGCAAAGCCCCGGGGGACAGCAGGCCCAGATCATACAGACTCAGAGAGAAGAGTCAGAGATCACAGATAACAGAGCAGACTGTTGTGTTAGAACAGAAAGAGAGAAATAGCATTGCTGCCAACTGACGAAAAAGATGAATGTCACCAGGTCCTCGGTGCATTGCAATCACAGCAACAAGGTCAAGTCGTTTCCTGGAGAGTGGCGGTGTTTACATGCACACAAAAATTAGATCATTAAAAGGTGCTGTGCCTGATTTTACAGTCTTAAAAACATGAAAAGCAGAACTAGCTAGTTTTGAACAGTTTGCAAGGGTTTAAAAGCTAACAACAACTAGCATGTTAACCAGCACTTTTTGACTTTTGGACGATAAAATGTATCCTAATGCTGGGCTCTGGACTCATCGTGGTGAATAATTAGGATGCTCTGAATGCATAAAGTTAGTGAAGAATAACTTAAGACCACTGCAAAAGTAGTTCTGTTTTTCACATCTTTAGGACAGTAAAAATTAGGCATAGCACCTTTACGTAATGCTGTGTGTTTGTCATGTAGACTGGACAGCAGTTTGCTTGCTTTGAAGATTGCATATTGAAGTTTTAATTGTCTCTCTCACACTTGTCTGCTAAATGTGGCTTCTACATGGGTTGATTACAAGTTCCTTAACCATAATTGCATTTTAAACAGCAATTTACCAAGTACTTAAGAAGCCTAGCAATCAGCAGGCTATTACGGCTATTTTACACATTCAACATGGCCAAGAAGGTAGTAAAGCAAGGCACTTAAGTAGTTAGCAATGACAATTTAGAGAAGGAGGAATTCTGCTCATCTGACTTTCTTCCTAGGTTTACACACACCTATTATGCCACACAAATACACAGACATACACAGGGACATAAAATGACTAGCCTACTAGAAAAGAACCAAAAAGTAGTAGTGCATTTTTTGAGGAACACAAATGTGACAAAGTAGCAAATAACTCTCACCTATGAACTTTTATCTTGTACAACCTTATGGTACTTGGCATTCATGAATGATGATACAGGCTAACCAAAATAAATTGATTATTTTTGTTTCAGGGAGAAGCCTCTGTAAAAAAAAAAAAAAAAATACTGAACAGTCTTATTCATTAAAGTGCTTGGGGGAAAAAACAATACACAAAAGGTTTGCCAGAATTTCCAATTAATAGTCCTCCTCCATGGGATCGCCGAACTTCACCCAGAACCTCCCAGTTTTTGCCTCTGCACCTACACAGGCTACAGTACACTCGGCCCGAGGAGGGCTCGGAATCAGGATTCAGGGTTTGCCGCTGCTGATAGCTCCAGAGGCAACTACAGTTGCAGACAGTTGCTTCACAATCAATGCAGTGAACAGGATCCACTCAGACCCAGTGTCCCCAGCCTCTCCTGGGATCTGGGAGAAGTTCTCCCTGAGGTGTGCGTTGAAGACCCTGCAGACAGAGAGCTCCAAGGGCCCCTCACGATACGTCAACCTCTGCCAAGTCTGTCTCACAACAAGGATGGTGATCGATTGACCACTCTGCCTCTCTCTTCACCCAAATGTCCAAGACACATGGATGAAGGTCTGATGATACAACAAAGTTGACCATCAACCTCCGGACTTGTGCTTGAACATGTAATTTGTTATGGACAGAATGTGACAAGCACAGAATTCCAATAACAGAACACTGCTCAGGTTCAGATCAGGGAGGTAGCGCCAGGTCAGGTATCACTGTCATTGCCCATGTGGATGCTGAACTCCCCCAATAGAACAACGGAGTCCCCAGTCGGTGCACTGTCGAGTACTTCTACTGTTTGGCCTGTAGGCTGACACAGTGATGAGAGACCTGTCCCCAACTCGAATGCACAGCAACGCGGCCCTCTTGTTTTCTGGGGTGAACTCCAACATGTAGCGGCTAAGCTGTGGGGATATAAGCCCACAACAACATGCTGCCTCTGCCCGTTGGCAACGTCAGGGAAGACGTAGAGTTTGTTTCCAGAGCTCAAGCTGTGCATGGAGGTGTGCCCAACTATATCTAGCCCATACCTCTCAACTTCCTACACAAACTCAGGCTCCTTCCCCCAGGGAGGTGACGTTCCGTGTCTTAATGGCTAGACACTGTGGCCGTTGTTCGGGTTTTCAAGGAGCCAGCTTTCGACTTCAGCCCTATCTACAATGCATCTGTCCCCATGAAACCCTTTGCAGGTGATGAGCCCCATCACTTAGTGCTGGCATTCAAGTCATAACCTCAAATGATTCAGGTGTGTAATCTCCCCTACCACCAGTAAGGTGGCAGTTAAACTGATTTTCAGTCCAATAGTTATTGTTGAACAGGAATTGGCTCTGTGCACGAGGCTCACTGTTTGCATCTACAACTTCCTGGCCAATGAATTTTTTATTTTTTGCAGTCACGTTAAATAATAAATAAATATTTAAAGATCAGGCAGTGGACAGGTAGTTGTGGGTAGAAGTCATTGACAAGATGTTAAAGACTAAACAACAGAAGTGTCCTTCAGTGAATATTGAAGGACACTTCTGTGTTCATATCTTTTTGTCTCAATGCTAACACAAATGCAGATTTTTAGGCATAATAAATATGAAAATAATGTAACAAACTGAAGTAATATGTTCTATCATGCACTGAGGTAAAATTTACAAAAATATTAAAAGAATATGAATCACTTACAAATATGGTATGTTTGCTTCTAATAATGTTAACAAAAGTATAATGAAAGAGGTATAGATGAATGCTAGATAGAAAAGTGTGACTTTCTTTTCAACAGCTTGGCCACTAAGACATTGAGTATTTGAAATCCTGAACAAAGGTAACAATATCTCCTCTCTGTATCTGGGTAAGAAGGAATACATCAGCATCAACAGGTCTGCTGCTCCTTTGTCACTGCTGTCAGAGTTATGTAAGGGTGCCAGGAGGGGACAAACGCTGATCAAATCAAAGACACTGAGGCACCCTGAGGACACAAGGTCCACACTCCATTAGCTCAAACATCACCAAAGCACATCCTGAACAATGAGTCATTATGGAGCTCCGAGCAAGACTGAGCTCAACTGTGAGAGGTGAGAGTAGAGCTGGACGCCTGCATGGTCTGTGTGAGAGGAGAATAAGGCTGAACTGCTGCATGGCCTCAGAGAATGAGAGCAGTGGGTCATAGAGCAACACATCGAGGGAGAGAGTTATTCTGGTCCAAAATTGTTCAGCTGTGGATAAGCTTTTCAAACAAAGGTTGACTATTGTGCACTTCAGATAAAACACACAACAACAGTACACATACAGAACACATTGGAGATAATATATTTATGGGTCACACATGTAGCAGGGTGAGTGGTAGAACAATACTAAAATTTCAATACTGATTCCGATACCACAATGATAATTAAAAACACTCTTTATTTAAAAGAAGAAGAAATAGAATGTGAATTTTGTCTCTTTAAATCATAGTACTTTCTTACCATGTGGCCTTATATCTATGTAATCTCTCAGTCATCCAGGTATTTTCTACAGTGGTCCATGGGCATATACTAGTCCACGTGGTCTTATACTTGTTCTGATGCAGCTCAAAATCATTGTAAAGCTATTTCTGTCCTGTCAGTGTGGTGTTTTTGTATTTTTCGTATATACTTGTTCAATTAAGTGTCTAGATTTAGCATCGATTAGTATCTGATTTTGGATACTTTGACAACTCTGCTGTCCACTGCATAACCCTTGAGGGACAAAAGGCTGACATTGCGGAACTACTCTTTTACCTCTTATTTCACAATATATCCTCTCCTCTGTCTTTGAGGAGCCGTTGACTTTGAAATGTGAGCGGCACTTTGCTGCATTGGTCCTTAGTGTGTAATAAACGAGAGAAGCAGAGCAGCAGACAATTCGGAGGAGGAGAGACATCTAACCTGAATATGACCTGTTTAACTGAGCTGCTGAGGGACAGTCTGACAAAACACACAGTGCAGATGCCCCAAAAACGTGCAAGGACAGATATATGATGGGATATGTGGATCACGTAACAAGCCTGGCTCCTGTCATGTTCCACTTTTAGACTGTGGTTCAACTGAAATAGATACAATGAGGAAGGAAGCTGTGCTGTGGCTTAGAGTCAAGGTCAGGGACTGATGGACAGAAAGGTGACTCTTGTAGGAGAAAAAAAAAGCTTAAAAGGTCCCTATTTTTATTTTTTTTTACCATGTTTTTTGAGTAAAATTTGCCTTCTCCAGTACTGATACATCATATAAGAGCTCCTCGGGTCAAAATAAGTCTGCTGCGTTCTATCTGCATCAAATTAGAAAGTATTTTATTGTCTAATAATCTGGAAGTGTCTCTGAGTAATGTCTTAAAAATATGACAAACTGAAATAGTTCATTTAAAACATTTTGCAGTGGTTCAGTGTTATTCCTTATTTACCTTTATTTATCACATAGGCTGTATAAAGAAGTGGACTAAGGGAGAATATAAAAAAAATAAGACCAACATAATAAGTCTGACAGCAGCAGTTACAGAGAGAGTGAGGACGCCCATGATCACTTTCTAATTGGAACACTGCAGCTATCGGGTTAGCTCTGCCCATTTATATATACAGTCTATGGTGTATCAGTGCTTTTCACAACTTTCACACAATGAAAGAGCTAAGCAAAGCAACTAGCATGCTAATAATTAAATGCTTTCAAATTAAATGCTTAAGCACACTGTGGACAATATATCTGTACTAGAGTAAATTAATTTTGCTCAAAATAGGAAACATGCAATATGCAAATCTATTACTATTATTATTATTTTTTTTTAAACTGCTTTTCTAACCATGCACAGTAACTACAGTGTCAAAATGACGTCCATCCACTATGAGAGATTGGGCCAAGGTGATAATAGATGTGCGATATTTTTTCCTGTAAACTTCATTATAATTTCCTTGTTCCCAATAAGGAGTCCACCCTTGGCTGTTGAGCTCAGTGCTAATATCACAGGTGGCCAGAGCAGCAGGAAGCTCCACATCTATTAGAGGGCCGGAAAAAGAGTGGAACAAGAGTTTGACCTCACAGTGAGACCTCACCATATGGTGTCAGCTCCTCCAGAACAACTTTAAATAACCTTCACAAGGTACATTTACTCTGAGATTCAACAAATATACTTTAAAGGAGACACGTTATGCAAAATAGACTTTGTTATAATTGTTTCCTCTTCTCATTTACTCACTCAAAGTTGTATTTAGAGTGATTCATGTTTATTTAAGTAATCTTCATTCAATTGCATTCATAACACAATTGCTCCAGAGAATCATGTTTCCCCCTATTCACCATATATGGCCACTGCGCTGTACATAATTTGGTGCACAAATACTCGTCGCTACTGTGAATGATGCCCACAATATAAAATAATGATACTCGGATGTCAAAGATCTAAAGCAAACACAAAATATGTCTTCTTTTTCCCCCTTTTTTAGTAAAAACACAAGGACTAAAATACAGCACTTTTAAAGATGTGCATCCATATTTTGAGCAGGCTTGCATCTCCACAAACCTGACTCTTATTTGGCCTAGTGGAGAGCGTCCTCCGTGTTTTTTCTTTGGTTGTTTTCACACATGTTAATGCACTCTGGACTGACCCGACTGCGCAACAGATTTAGTTCAGTTTACTTTTCTCTTGGGTCACTGTTGTTTACCTCATTCACCACAAACAGTGCACCATGAGCAACGTGAGAGTTCAAAAGCTAATCACTGAAATTATTTCCGTGCTACAAGCAGATAGATGCTCACTTCCCTGGTGCTATGGTGTCTTTTCATTCACCTGTGGCTAAATAGACTGAAGATTATGTGCGCTAGTGACAGCAGGGAAAAAGAAAAACACCCACAGACAGACACAGACTTACCTGCACAAACAGAGGCAGGAGGAGACGTGTCGCTGTTATTATGTTGATGTTGATGCGTGACCTACGTGATGACTGTGTTCATCAGCTTTGTTCACACCACGAATGAACGAATGGTCTTTTTAATGAGAGACCATATGGTGATGTCTAGCGATGTACATGATCTTTTTTGTTACATCAAGTGATATTACATATTTACTGTAATATTTATATTGTAAGTTCTAGAGGAGAATAGTCATTTATTTTAAAAAGTATACTCATCTCAAAATATGGAACACGGAGGAATATCAGTCACCATTAGCAGACCTTTATGCCAAGCCCTCTCCTCTCCCTCTCACAAACATAAAAGGCAGAGAGTCCCATTGAAGACCTGAAAACCACACAGTTCAAAAGCAAAAACATTGCAGCTCTGTTGCATCAGTTGGATGTCGAGTCCATTGCACCATTTCCTGGAAAATCCACCATCTACAAAGAGATCCTAAAACAAAGCTCTACAAAGCCATTCCTCCTGAAATGAAACTGTAAAGTATAGGGAATGAGCCACTTGACCATCCATTACAGTTTATCACATTGGTGAGAGACATTTTTGAAACATGGGGGCACTTTTTCTTTGTACAAAACACACTACAATATGTCTGTCTTGGCACAGCTCAAAATGTAACTGCTCTTGTATAAGTTTGTAGTGACACTGTGTATTATCACTATACATATTCTTCTCTGTATACTTTTTTTTCGCAATATAGAGCAATGCCTTACATAGACAGTATAATATAATTTGTGTAAAATGATCAAATTGTCCCTATAGATCTGCTGATCTTATGAGCAACCATTTATTCTGGACTTAATACATAAATTTTAACGTGAAAACATCCATATTGGTCAATCTACAGTGAAATGTACGCAGGTCTAAATTCTGCCTCCTAAATCATTTCATCACATCTGTAATGTCTTTTACAACTATTTATATATCAGATCTATTGGAAAGGCAAGCACAGTAGGAATGGATGTTTTTCAAAGTCCAATTGAATATTTAATTTTGGGAAAGATATATACATATATAGTGCACCTTTAACTGTTCTTACTTTACTACTTGAATACTGAAGGAGACTTGTGCTGGTGGACCTTAATAGATGAATCAGTTTTATTGTTTTTACAGCAACAGTATAAACAGTTTAGAAATGTGTAACTGGTCTCAAATGGTCATTCAGTGGCATATATTAACCACCTCGAACCACCTATAACAGACTTTAAAAACCCAATCCAGAGTATTTTACAGGATCAGTGCACTTGCTTCTAACACTTTTATACCTTTAATCTGTGTTTGAAACAATGTTTCACTGTTTCATGTTAAGATTCACTTTCATATTATGATTGATGTGTGAATGTTTGTATTCTGCTTGTGTTGTCTCGTGCTGCATCGTGGCCAGGTTGGCATTGCAAATGAGAAGTGTTCTCAATTGACTTGGTAAAATGTTGAAAACATTTTAAAAAATGAATAAAAAAACATTAACACTAATAAAAATCATTGGATTTGAATTGTGCCTTTCAAGACACTGGGAACACTACACTATTCATTCACTTCATGCTCTGTGGTTGTAAGTCAACACTGAAGCCACAGCTGCCATGGGGCAAAGGCTCCCAAATCCTCAACCACCACAAACCAATTTGGCGAAGTGGGTAAAGTGTCTTGCCTACGGACACGAGTCAATGTGCACTAGAGCCACTGGTCTCCCATCACAGGCCAACCCTCTGAGATTTGACACTGACAAGGTCGTATGGCTAAAAATGTGTCACTGGATGTAACTAATGTGATATTAGTACTGCAGTGACTCTTTATTATGGGTCTCTGCAATAATTAATAGTAATCCACCTGCTATATTTAAGTCAGAGGCAAAGCAACTTGCAGCAGCTCTTTTCTTGTGCAAATCTTTAGTTACTGAAGCATGAAGGATTGGACAGTAGAAATTCAGTATTCCATATCACAGCAAGAACTTTTTATGCAAACCACAATATTTCCATCAATGACTTTCCATTGTCTCTCCATAAACATTAACAGTCCATAAAGCATTGCAATCACGCTATTTCCTGCTGAGGGAGTTAAAATCCTTTGTACATTCTTTTCCATCCCATCAAACACAAGTCCTGCTTACACAGCCCTTCTCCAGTGAGGCACAGGATTCAAAAGGATTTCCTGCTCTCATTGTATAGTACTATTGCAGTCAGTTTTAAAAAGAACTAAAGCATAATTCACGACTTATTTATAATTATAACCATCAAGAGCAGAGGGCCACTGCAGGGGACCCTTCTCCAGACCAAGAGTGCCTACCTGTATTATTAAACCTTTTCAAGATCTCTATATAAGGGTCAAAAGAACTGAGTCCCAGATACTAATCAGTAGTACAATTCTGTCCAAGGCTCAGTTCACAAGCCTATGTCACCCATGCGCCCACACTGTCATTTTTCATAAACATATTACAAAAAATTGGGGGCTGTGAGTGTGTGCAGGGGAATGAAAATCTGTTTGATACCGGTTGTAATGAAATTTAAATGTTGAGACGCAAACATTGCAGAATCGGGGCCTTTTATACCTGGGGATCCACTGGGCCTTAGTCAATCATGGGAGTTTCCATCCGTACCTCACAAACATGACTGTGAAATATAAAAATTTAGCCAACAACTGCAGTGCCACCAGGGGACCATAACAATTGCTCTTTCTTCATTAGACTGGTCTTGCTCTGAATCAGAACAGGTGTAAGACCCCACAGTAATATGAAAGTAGTATTATTTTGTGTGGAAAATTACATAATATTGTCTAAAATAATGACATGAAAATGGGTATCTTACTTTTTCTTTAGCTTTTGGTATGTCCCAGTGTGCACATTATGAAGTATATCCCAAATGCAAAGGTCAAATCATCATGAGTGTTGGTAACTGTCCTATGAGCCGGAGGAAAAGAGGGATGGTCATAGTGGAATTAAAGGTGTTTTAACTGATTTTAAAAACAGAACTAGCTCATTTTAAATGGTTTGCAGTGGTGTAAAGTTATTCTTCTCTTACCTTATGCCTTCCAAGTGATTTTCAAAACTTTCTGATGCCTAGAGTGTCTCGGTAAAGCTCACATCACTTGCGGATTCACAGCTGACTTATTTTTAACTCAAGAGCTGCCTATATAATCTAAACTGGAGCAAGGAAAAAAAGGCATACTTGGTCTTTAAACTGCATTACCTGATTTTCAAACGGCAGATGATATAGATATAAGATGATAACAGATAATATTGAAACCAAACCAGAAAGCAGAATTATCCTCAAAAACAATTATACGATTTTGTTAAAAATATGAACTGGAATAACTAAACGCTAGAATTTTAAGTAGTTAGTTTGCATCTATAATGAGTCATAGAAATTCATAATTCAACACTCTACAGGTCAAATCTCATCATAGTACAGAAAAATGACCAAAATGAACCCACGTTAAGTACTGACCCCCAAAAATGAGCATGTATTAAGCCGATATAGTAATTATCATGACAGGCCTATTTGGCACACTGACAAGAAATAAAGCAAGAATAAAACCAGGACTTTGCGTTCATACAAACTGCCTGGTGGACAAAACTGTTTTCCAGTCCGGTGGTGCATCCCGAAGTGTCTGATAGCTCCTCCCTGAAGGTAAAAGGAAAAAGTACGGGTTTCAGTTGAGAGGGGAATCAGAATACCCAGAGAGAACCAGGAGACACATATTCAAACATTTAAAACTTTTCAAAGAAGGTCCCACAAGACAATAACATTGTCATGATCCGCACCGTCCGCTCCTAGTTTTCCTCCTGTCCTGCTCTTTCCCTCCCTCACCTGCCGGATCTGGGCTGAGCTCCTGGCTCATCCTGCGCGAACCTGCAGCTTATTAGCGCAATCACCACCACCTGCCATGTATAAGAGGAGCCAGGACCAGACACTCAGTGCGAGATCATCTGCGTATCACACCCTGCTCTGTGCCGGATCTTATGTGCATCTACACCCAGCTTGCTGGACCGTCTCAGCTCCAGCGCTCCTGGCTCAGCTCCGACCCTGCTTCCACCCTGCTTCCCAGCCCTGGTACTGTCTTGTTTCGTCTCTGCACTCCACAACCCCGGACCCTGGTTAGCACTCTGCGCCCTGCCCTGGTGCTACCCGCATCGTCATCTCCGCTACGCTCCACGTTCCGCTCCTGGATCCTGGCCCGCGCCTCACCTCCTGCTCACCACCGGATCTACCCTCGAACTGTACTATTTTGTCATTTCTATAATAAATACTGTAAATATTCCCCGAGTCTGCACTCTTTGGTCCGCTATACCCACCGGTTACGACAAACATACATTTTGGACAAGAGGACAATCACAATATTTAATTTCAAAATGCGTGCACGGGGAAAACGGCCAGGAAAATATTTGACGTGTTTGGATGGGGTCGGCTCTATGTTCCCGCGTTTGTTAGAAAATTTTGAAAAAAGCTTTATGTCCCCACGTTTGTTAGATTATAGGGTTATGGTTAAGGTCAGGGCCTGGTTTTGAGGTTCTAGTTAAGGTGTGTATATGTAATTGAGTAAAATTCTAGCAATTTCATCGTAATTTATTCCGTTTCAAATCCTAGAAGTAACTGAGCACTGTCTAAGCCTAAGTCCCAACTGTCGCTCTCTCAAAAAAGAAAAAGTAGGTTTAAAGTTTTACACATTTTTTATCCAGATTAACGCTGAGCCAACAAAAGAATCAGCGCAGAAGCAGAGCAAACAACACGACTGAGAGCTTTGTGCACAAAACGGGTCTTTGAAATGAACAGATCCAAAAGATTCGTTTCCCGTCACTAACAATAAGAAGTATTTTCATGCATACTTTTTACTTTTACTTAATGCTAGGTAAAATAAGAGTTGTCCTAATGAGTCCTCGAGTTGTGAAGAGAGGCGGGAGAGTCTGGATGTCTGAGGCAGGAGAAGTTTGTTTACCATCAGTCCAGCACCCGGTGACTTGAATACTCAACAGTGCACGTTAGTATCGGCCGTTTCAAGTCTGACTTTGCTTCTACACATGAAGGTTTAAATAGGAGCTAAGAAGGACAGCCTGGAGAAAAGCTCGCTGAGATAAAATGAGAAGTGCGTAGCAAACCACTTCAGTGAGACGAGTGGCCGAGGCAATTGATCATTTTAAAGAAGGATAAATTGTGTAATAGTTGGTCGACGCCATAACCACAGAGGAATTTCAGTGATGAACTGGAGATGTCCTTGCTAAACCTACACAGGGGATGCAAATTTCCACAGCACTTAAGTAATATTTGGCAGCAGTACTTGTACTCGAGTATGATTTCTAGCGATGCAACTGCACTTTAATTGAGTACACATTTCCAGTACTCTTTCCACCACTGCCAGTATCAGCGTCACACATGGAGGATACATCTGTGCCAAGCTCCATCCTTGCAACACTCAGAACCATAAACCTCATGACCTGTGATTAATGCTGATTAGTCATTTGCTGTGTATTAAAATTTGCTTTAGTGTGCCAATGTCGTGCTGCATTAAAGTAAAAAATGCCCTTATAAAATCTCTATTCCAAAGCATGTTCCATTTCTCCATTAAAAGACCATTTTGTGTGCCACTGGCTGGTGCCTTTTGAGGATACTGAGCAGTGAAGAGTGAAGCCCCAGGCATGTGCTCAGGGCAGAGGAAGTCTCACTGCACCAGGATTTTACCTTGTGTTCTCGAGATGTCATTTTTTTTCTCTCTCTCTCTGCTCTACCATTTAGAGTTTGTCATATGAAATGTTTTATATAAATTATTAACGTTATTACAACTTGGGAAAGAATAAACATGAGCAGATTTTCACTTTAAGGCTAAATGTGGTTGCCTGGGATCCAGAACAATACGTTACAAAAACGTGAGTCTCGTCAGCTGTGAACTTCCCATGATTGACAGGTGGATAAGCCAATCAGGGACATGCATGGTCCGTCCGTGCATGTAGAAGCTTATAAGGAATATCTGAACTGAAAAACACTGTGGATTTCTGCAGAATCAATGAGGAAAGCACTATTCTCTGTTAATCTAAGGTGAAAGAAATTAGATTTTTTTTCTCTAAATGCTGGGTGACTCTCACATGCATCACAAAAACACTAATCTGATTGCACAATTGCATGCTTGGTTCTGGCTCGAGACGCAACGATGTAAAGACCAGACTTATATTGCTCTTTATAAAAATACAGAGAAATATCATGCTGGATTTGGCAGGCAGATACTGTGGCGTATGATATTGCTTCCCCTAAACTAAACACGACTGCGTGGTTCTACAAACAGTCTGAGCGGCCACCCACCTTTTTGTCTTACACTCCCGCCTTCTTCACACAGCTCAAAGTGGGGATTATCTGAGAACTAAAGCCTCTATGATTCATCTGCCTCCTCCATCTGAAAGGGCAAAAGGTTGTGGTGTAAAACTGGAAAAAAAGAGCAGAGCTGAGAGGTGGGCTGACAGAATACAATCAGACAGAATCTCCCGAGACCTTACACTTGCAATTGAAAGACAAAATAATATTCATCATTTTACACTTGGCCAGAAATGACAGAGGGTGAGTCATGTCCCACGTGGCCACAGATATGGATACGGGCACGATGACATTTTAACGATGTAACTTGTACACACATACTGTATTATGTAAAATCAACATTAATGAGCGTTCAACATTGTAATGGCTAACTCACCATCACCTCACGTCCAGAATGGCATCTCTGATTTTTTTTTAGGGTTATCAGTCTGGTCACCACTCCCTCCGTAACACTTTGAGCCAAACTCCAAGCACAACAGTTATTTCAGGTGATACATGTGTAACAAGGGAGCTCACCCATCATTTACGATTAAATCACATTTTTCTCACCTCAGTTTAATGCTTCAACTCCTATATTCTGCAGAAATCAATGCTGTTTTCAGATATTCCCCAGCTACATAGGTTTATGTTGGCTTATCTTTTAATATTTTTTAAAAGTAGTTAATTTATTTTAAGGTTAGGTTTAGAATTAGGACAGGTGCAATGGTTTGGGTTTGATTCCTTTTGTCATAAATATTCCCAACTTGACTAACCTGACTCACTGGGTCTCACTGGGACATAACATATGAACGGGGTGCATGGATAAACCTATGTGGTATTGACTTTAATCTGCTTCGCCAACTATTGCCTTTAAATGCTACTAAAGCGCAATTTCTTAGTGGTGATCTCCCATTAATTTCAATGGAGAATCTGAGAAAAAAAAGTTTTGCCTGCTGAAATATGATATAAAATAGGTTGATTTGTGTAAAACGTTCCATGTTCATGTGCATCAACAAGTAAACAATGCACCGATTCTCTGGAGGCTTTAAAATGGCTCTGTAGTCCCGATAAAACTTATTTACTGTCAAGATCAGCAGCCACATGCAAAATAATACAACCTGATTAATGATGGCAGCCCCCACAGCAACTTCTGGAATAAGGTGAATAGAAGCTAGAATTATGGAAACGGGGAGCACTTTGTTTGGCAAGTCTTAATCACCCTGGTACTGCCCCGAATGAAACCTCTTATTCTGTAAACATAGATGAGTATTAATACACATTTAACAAAAACACCCGTATAGTTATTTTAATGTATTTCTTATTCAGTGAAGCACTTTGAATTAGTTATACAAATTGTGCTTTGCCTTAAACATTTTTGGATTATCCCTCATACTTATGGGTGGGGAGATAATAAGCCTCCTCCAACCATGTCCACAATATTGACTTATTGTTCAATATATGAAAGTTGGAAGAATATATTTACAACATTTATCGCATGCACATTTTCTTTGCACTAGTGGGACATTTTTGGTTATTTCTTGGCTCAATGATGAGATTTAAACTGTAAAAGTTTCAATTAACAACTTATATGGCTCATTACAGATGGAAACTAATCACTAAAGTCTTTCATTCTGCTGTTTATTTATTGAAGCTCATTATCTTTTAACAATATTATTATTCATTTAGAATAGCTTTTGTAGTTTAAATTTGCTCTTGGGTTCTTGTGTCAGTGGCATAACTTAGTTTCAGTGTCTATATTTACTTCAGCAATATATCGAACTTCAAAAAATGTTATCGTGACAGGCCTAGAACCATGTCCTGTGTCTTTATGATGAGGATCCAGCTGAGACAGCACCAAATTATTTTCTTATTTGAAAATCTTTACTTCAAGTTTTAAAACACAGTGTGAAATATATAATTACATCCTGCATGTCAAGTAAACTTCAACCAGCAGTGCAACGTGTGAAAACCCTCTCTTCTCTCACAGTGGCGTTAACAAGAGCTGCAGAGGTGAACGTCTGTACCTCTGGACCAGATGGTGTTATGAAACTCAACAGCCTGACAAACGCAACACTTATTTATCCTCCCAGCAGGCTCGCTCTTCATCTCTCAGCGTGGCTTAGACGAATGGTGTGTCATCTACGTTTATGACTTTTCATCAATTAAAACAAGTCATGCTAGGTTTTTATTGGCGGCAGGTAGACCTTTATGATGAGGTGTGTGCGTTGGAGGGTGGTAAGTCATATATTGTGAACTGATAACGATTAAGAAGATAAGAAGATTCAGAGGTGGTACAGTAGTCAAAAACTGCATTCAAGTAAGAGCACCGTTACTTCAAAATAAAATTACCCAAGGAGAAGGACAAAGAAGTGGTCCAAAAAATGACTCAAGTAAAAGTAACTAAGAGTAATAATCTGGACGTAACTATATTATATTTATATTTACTAAATTTATAATTTGAAGTTGGTTTAATTGTAGGGACAAACCTTTTATTTATAAAAAAAAAAAATCTGTATATAAAAATGCCAGAGTGGTGCAAGAAACACAAATGTTAAAATCAACATGAAGCTTTTGTCGCTTGTAGACTTATACCTCAGTAGAAAATAATGACAACTACAACTTTACAACTAATTTAATTGTAAAGGTTATTTGGAATAGTTACATATTATTTGTCATATTTGGTTTTAAATTGTTCATCGCAATGACAACGATCCTAATTTTTCATTATTCTCAAACCCATACATAGCTTGGCGTCTACATTAAATTGTGGCCTTATAAACTGCCTGTTTTTCAACACTGAGGTGGGGAGCAGGTCAGACTCTAGCAGAACATCAGCAGACGTTTTGTCCTGATTTAATATCTCTAATTATTTGGCCTATCTACATGAAACAAAAACTGCTACAAAATTCAACACTGCTGTCAGCACAAATGAGAAAAGAAATTATATTTTGCTTTCCTCACAAATACAGAATGATATCTCTCTGTATTTTTCATATAGATTGATATCAGTCTGGTCCCCACGCCCACGGTTAAACGTCATTGTGCAAATCAGATCCGTTTTCACAGAGACACATGTGAAACGAAAGAGCTCATTGATCACCTATGATTTACAAATAAAATCTAATTTATCTCATCTGAGATGAACAGAGTTTAGTGCTTTGCTCATTGATTGCACAGAAATCCGCAATGTTTTTCAGTCTCCTGTGATATTTTTTTCCTTTATTTTTTCTTTTGTGGACAGACCAGGCATGTCCCCGATTGGCTAATCCACCTGTCAATCACTCTCATTTGAACATGGGGAGATTCATCAGTGATCCGATTCATATCTCCTTAAAGTATTGAAAAAGTCTGTTTTATGGATCCCAGGCAAATATTTTAAAAAAGTGGTTTCAAGCACAAATAATGTATTTTGAGCCAGAAAGTTAAGACAGCTTGTGTTATAAGTGTCTGTAACAAAGAATCTGGTTAAACATTTGTGAATTTTAATTTTGAATCATACAGCTTTACTAGTGAGTTGGATTGCCTTGTTGACATGTTTGGTCTTCTATCGGCATCCTCATAAGTATCAGGTCATTTCACACATCAGCTGATGTTTCTTCTGAAAAAGCACAGTGAATGTAATACAAGATTGCCTGTATACACTGATTGCCCTGTGTTTATTTTAAGTTTACTTTAGAGATACAATTTGTGGAAATGCAGTTTAATGGATAATGGAGGAAAAAAAAAACCTCCACTGATGAAATGTCACTAGTTCGATGTGTAATCACTGTTCTTTATATTGCATACGCTGCCAAAGTCTGTTATTATGAGAGATATAAGAGGATGAGATGCAAGAAGAGTGTGAAGAGAAGACATCATTATTTAAACTGAGGAAGAGCAGAGGAGGATATGTGAACAGGAAAAAGTTTCAATAACATACGGTTTTGCCTCCATTTCTGACACAAATAGGTATAGAATTTTAGCTGCACCATTTTCTGAGTGAGATTTGAAGATTTTTAGACCAGATGTGAATTGCTCCACCATGTTGATTGCAATCTGAAGTGCTACTAATGAGACTTCATGATTGAGTCGAAAAGAACTTTTAAATTGTCTAGTTGAAGATTATTTCTACTCAATACAAAAGAACTTGATTACAGATGCCAAACTTTCAGGCGGGGTTGGGCTTTAGCTCCAAGCAGATGATTTCTCTGCATTGTATACGAGGGCCTATACTATGTTATTTTAATCTGTTTTATAATGTTCTTTTCTCATAAAAACATACCTGGAGTTGTGTTTTGTTTCATTCACACATGTTTAACGCACAAATCCTGCTCCACTGTGTTTTTAAACTCCACACTCCTCCACTAGACTCATTTGGATGGGTTTAGCCCTGGAATTGCCAAACTTTAAAGCTACATCTATAGTTTGAGCTTTGTTGAACATACAGAACTTTGGGTATGTTTTTGATGAGGTAACAAAATTCTAATATGGCTAAAAGCTCACAGGAGTAAATTCTGCATAATATAGGACCTTTAACTCATTATCTAGTGAGCCACCTCAAACCTTTACTCTGCTACAAAAGCAATTCATGAAATTAAACTGCAGCTCTCTTAACGCTTCAGCTGAGGTTCCAGCCATTGGGGACGTGTGTGTAGCGCTGTGCCGACTCAGCAAGTTTTCACAGTACATTTTGCTAATTTTCCCCGGCCTGGAGCTGTACTAACACTCGGCTGGAAGGCTTTAGCTCGTGACGAACATTTTGGCTTCCTGTGTCAAAATGATTCCAGCAACAATGAGATGGATGTCATTTCTGAGGGGGTTTAATAATTGGAAAGCAGTTTTTTTTGGTGGACAGGGCATGAAGAAGCACGTTCAGACAATTTAATCTCTGCTGGGATAAACGCTGCTGCTAGGATTGTCAAAAGTATCACAAATCAGATACTAACTGATACTAAAACTAGTATCAAACAAGTCACATCAACAGGACAGGAATTTACCTTTTTTGAATAGCTTTCGAATGATCTTGAGACCACATATACCTGGATGACTGAGGGATTACACAGATAGAAAACCTCACGGCAATATAAGAGAAAGTACTGTTATTTAATGTTGAAAATCACATGTTATTGTCTAAAACTAAAAGAAAGGATCTCTGAACACAAAAATGCCATCAGGTCAGGAAATACAGCTTACGCAATTGCCAAACACTTCAAACGACTCAGATGGGCCAGAGGAAAAGGCATTTTAGCTTAGACTGCTGCCACTGCGACACACCCCTGGATAAGCTGTAGAAAATGAGCGGCTAGATAGGTGGAGTGTTATAATAAAGCGTTAGTGATGAGTGGAGTAAATTAGATGGATCAGCCAATGTGGTGTAATTTATGTTATAACAAATTAAAAGACAATTAAAAGATCATTTCTTTGCTCCTATTACTCCCCTGCAGCTACTATTCTTCAGAATTATACTACCATCAATCTCTTAAAGAGGGGGTACTATGCAGAATCAACGTGTTATAGCATTCATTCCCTTACTAAAAGCATGCCTGAAGTGGTTTTATATGTCATTCATGCATGTGTGAGTCCCGGGCCCTATGCAAACCCTCCTTATGGTTAACAGTACGATCCTATCCAGCAATTTTCCATAAATATACAAGAGCAGGATACAAAACAATACCCTACAACTTCACAAACCTGATGCGATGTGTGCTATTGTTTCGTTAGCAAAATGCAGCCTGGTTGTAATGTGATGGCGCCATAAAGAAGGAGTGACTTAGTGCAGGGAGCAATGGGAGGGGGACTCAGAGCATCAAAAACAAAATAGAAACCTATCAAACATTTATACACGGATTTTGACAAATATAGCATTTTCAATAAAAAGTAACATGTTGATTTAAATATGTGTTAGCAGTTAATACCCCATAGAAGTAAAATACCCCTCTTTAAGTCATGCTTTCTGTATTTTCTCTACCTGCTCAGAAATTCACTATACTCCAGTTGTGCTGTGAGAGAGCCAGCTAAAACAAGTCATTATTGAACCAAAGGAATCCACAATGTATTCAGCCGGAGGTATAGTCCCAAGTCGCACGGCCCCGGAATGCTCCCGTCCCAGCTGGAGGTGTCCCACAGGGCTCAGTGAGGTTTGAAGTAAACAAAGCACAAAATGCAGGGTGTCAGAGCATGCTGCAGGCTGTTTCACCAAAGAAATGTACTGATCTGTGCTCAACGAACACATGGGACTGAAGAACTTACAGATAGAAACACGTAGCCTGCAAAAACTCCACAGTGGAATATGCAATGTTGATATGCTATGTATATAATGACCTATAACAACCAAAAGTACTGAGGAAAGGGGTACCCAACACCTAAGGTTGTATATTAGGCAAAACTGGGTCTTGTGAACTTTTAACCATGTTATAATGTGTCAACTCCTCAAAAACATACCCGGGGTTGTGTTTTGTTTTTTTCACATTTATATGTTTGTGTAATCCTGGATCATTAGTGTGTCTAACTCCAAAATGCTCTATTCCACCATGTGATGCAATTTAGTGGTAGTTTTAAAGGTGCAAGTTAAAATTCTCAAAATGATTATATTTCTCCGCTATACTTGAATGAGTTTTTTTGTTTCCCCCGCGGCTGCCTCTATAAGCTCACACAGTCAATTATGAGAGCAATGCGGGTTCTCAAAACCCGTGCTCTCTCAGAGGAAGTGATGCAATGTGTGTCCTGTCATTGGATCTGACTTCATGATACGCCGCCATAACTAAAAAGAACAGGGTTTTTGATGATCATAGCAGAGTTAGAACATTTGACAAATGCTCACATCTACACTGGGTATAAGTTGGCTTTTCTTCTGATGAGAAGTTAAGATATAGTTACGAAATAAGGAATAATGTGTCCGTCTTATATTTATCATGCCAGTCTAGATGTTTCCAGCCATTGAATTTGTGTTTGGCGGATGCACTGCACATTATGCATGTGGTTTATTTGTAGTATGCATATAGAAAGTGTAGCAGGTATTGGGCCGGTACAACCACCGCTACTAGTTTAAAATATTATTTGTAGGGGAGAGTTGGTTGCTGGAATAAACAAAGTGAGACGGACACATTAATTTCGTGCTGTCTTGGCTCGCTGCTACTGCCGCTAACTTTATTTTTTACACAAGCACATTGCATTAACATATAAACAATCCAAATGTGGCGAAAGAGAACAATTTTATATTACAGCATGTGGAGCCAACAGAGAAATAGCAAGGTCTAGGCTAAGCGCCAGCGCGGGAGTTAGCATAAAGAGCTAATCATATATCTAAATAAAATACATCAAATAGTAAACGTCTAGTTAGACTAGCAAATCTTACAACAAAAGTTATATCATTAGGACTTCATATGAGTCAATTTTCGTGTTTGGTGGAACTGTACCAACCTGGATTAAACAACGTGAGACGGACACATTAATTTCGTGCTGTCTTAGCTCGCTGCTAAACCCGCTAACAGGAAGCAGAAGCCTGACCTCTCGCAAAAAATTTCCATCCATCCATCCATCCATCCATCCATCCATTTTCTTCCGCTTATCCGGGGCCGGGTCGCGGGGGCAGCAGTCTAAGCAGGGACTCCCAGACTTCCCTCACCCCGGACACGTCCTCCAGCTCCTCCGGTGGGACCCCAAGGCGTTCCCAGGCCAGCCGAGAGACATAGTCCCTCCAGCGTGTCCTGGGTCTTCCCCGGGGCCTCCTCCCGGTGGGACATGCCCAGAACACCTCCCTAGGGAGGCGTCCAGGAGGCATCCTGAGCAGATGCCCGAGCCACCTCAGCTGGTTCCTCTCAACGTGTAGGAGCAGCGGCTCTACTCCGAGCTCCTCCCGTGTGACCGAGCTCCTCACCCTATCCCTAAGGGTGCGCCCGGCCACTCTGCGGAGGAAGCCCATTTCAGCCGCTTGTATCCGCGATCTTGTCCTTTCGGTCATTACCCAAAGTTCATGACCATAGGTGAGGGTAGGAACGTAGATTGACCGGTAAATCGAGAGCTTCGCCTTCCGGCTCAGCTCCTTCTTTACCACAACGGACCGATACAGCGACCGCATCACTGCAGACGCTGCACCGATCCGCCTGTCAATCTCACGCTCCATCCTTCCCTCACTCGTGAACAAGACCCCGAGATACTTGAACTCCTCCACTTGGGGCAGAGACTCACCACCCACCCGGAGAGAGCAAACCACCTTTTTCCGGTCGAGAACCATGGCCTCGGATTTGGAGGAGCTGATTCTCATCCCAGCCGCTTCACACTCGGCTGCAAACCGCCCCAGTGCCTGCTGCAGGTCCTGGCTCGAAGAAGCCATCAGGACAACATCATCTGCAAACAGCAGAGATGAAATCCTGTGGTTCCCAAACCAGGCCCCCTCCGGCCCCTGGCTGCGCCTAGAAATTTTGTCCATAAATATAATGAACAGAACCGGTGACAAAGGGCAGCCCTGGCGGAGTCCAACATGCACTGGGAACAGGTCTGACTTACTGCCGGCAATGCGAACACAGCTCCTGCTCCGGTCATACAGGGACCGGACAGCCCTTAGCAAAGAGCCCCGGACCCCATACTCCCAGAGCACCCCCCAAAGGACACCACGAGGGACACGGTCGAATGCCTTCTCCAGATCCACAAAACACATGTGGACTGGTTGGGCATACTCCCATGAGCCCTCGAGGACCCGATGGAGAGTATAGAGCTGGTCCAGTGTTCCACGACCAGGACGAAAACCACACTGCTCCTCCTGAATCCGAGGTTCGACTATCGGTCGGATTCTCCTCTCCAGCACCCTGGAATAGACCTTACCGGGAAGGCTGAGGAGTGTGATTCCCCTGTAATTGGAACACACCCTCCGGTCCCCCTTCTTATACAGAGGGACCACCACCCCGGTCTGCCATTCCACAGGTACTGTCCCCGACCGCCACGCGATGTTGCAGAGACGTGTCAGCCAAGACAGTCCCACAACATCCAGAGACTTGAGGTACTCAGGACGGATCTCATCCACCCCCGGAGCCTTGCCACCGAGGAGCTTGCCAACCACCTCAGTGACTTCAGCCAGGGTGATGGACGAGTCCGCCCCTGGGTCCCCAGTTTCTGCTTCCTCCTCGGAAGACGTGACAGTGGGATTGAGGAGATCCTCAAAGTATTCCTTCCACCGCCCGACAACATCCCCAGTCGAGGTCAGCAGCTCTCCACCCGCACTGTAAACAGTGTTGGTGAAGCACTGCTTTCCCCTCCTGAGGCGTCGGACGGTTTGCCAGAATCTCTTTGAGGCCGTCCGATAGTCCTCCTCCATGGCCTCCCCGAACTCCTCCCAACCCCGAGTTTTTGCCTCTGTGACTGCCCGAGCCGCGGCACGCTTGGCCTGCCGGTACTCATCAGCTGCCTCAGGAGTCCCACGAGCCAACAAGGCTCGATAGGACTCCTTCTTCAGCTTGACGGCATCCCTTACTTCCGGTGTCCACCACCGGGTTCGGGGATTGCCGCGACAAGCACCACAGACCTTACGACCACAGCTACGAGCAGCCGCATCAACAATAGAGGTGGAGAACATGGCCCACTCGGAGTCCATGTCTCCAACCTCCCCCGGGATCAGGGAGAAGCTCTCCCGGAGGTGGGAGTTGAAGACCCCCCTGACAGAGGGCTCCGCCAGACGTTCCCAGCAGACCCTCACAATACGCTTGGGCCTGCCAGGTCTGTCCGGCTTCCTCCTCCGCCAGCGGATCCAACTCACCACCAGGTGGTGATCAGTTGACAGCTCAGCCCCTCTCTTCACCCGAGTGTCCAAGACACGCGGTCGGAGGTCAGATGACACGACAACAAAGTCGATCATCGACCTCCGACCTAGAGTGTCCTGGTGCCACGTGCACCGATGGACACCCTTGTGCTCGAACATGGTGTTTGTTATGGACAAGCTGTGACTAGCACAGAAGTCCAATAACAAAACACCGCTCGGGTTCAGATCGGGGAGGCCGTTCCTCCCAATCACGCCCCTCCAAGTGTCACTGTCGTTACCCACATGGGCGTTGAAGTCCCCCAGGAGAACAACGGAGTCCCCGGTTGGTGCACTGTCTAGTACCCCTCCCAGGGACTCCAAGAAGGCCGGGTACTCTGCACTGCTGTTTGGCCCGTAGGCCGACACAACAGTGAGAGACCTGTCCCCGACCCGAAGGCGCAGGGACGCGACCCTCTCGTTCACCGGAGTGAACCCCAACACGCAGCGGCTGAGCTGTGGGGCAATGAGCAAGCCCACA
This sequence comes from Periophthalmus magnuspinnatus, assembly GCF_009829125.3. Lineage (NCBI taxonomy): Eukaryota > Metazoa > Chordata > Actinopteri > Gobiiformes > Gobiidae > Periophthalmus > Periophthalmus magnuspinnatus. The sequence continues at coordinate 14,673,761 of NC_047139.1, forward strand.
CCAGCTCGCCGCCGCTCCCCGCGGGCAACGCCAGAGAAATGGAGAGTCCAACCCCTCTCAAGAAGTTGGGTTCCAGAGCCCAAGCTGTGCGTGGAGGTGAGGCCGACTATATCTAGCCGGTAATGCTCAACCTCCCGCACAAGCTCAGGCTCCTTCCCCCCCAGCGAGGTGACATTCCATGTCCCCAGAGCTAGTCTCCATGTCCGGAGATCCGGTCGTCGAGGTCCCCGCCTTCGACTGCTACCCGGATCTCTCCGCACCCGCCCCTCATGGCTCCTCCCGCAGGTGGTGGGTCCACGGGAGGACGGCCCCACGTCGTTTCTTCGGGCTGGGCCCGACCGGGCCCCGTGGGGAAAGGCCTGGCCACCAGGCGCTCGCTGCCGAGCACCCACCCCAGGCCTGGCTCCAGGGTGGGGCCCCGGTAACGCCAGTCCGGGCGACGTAACTGGCCTTGTTCTTTTCTTCTTCATGTGAGGCTTCTGAACCGCTCTTAGTCAGACCCGTCTCCCAGGACCTGTTTGCCATGGGTGACCCTACCAGGGGCATGAAGCCCCCGACAACATAGCTCCCAGGATCATTCGGGTGCTCAAACCCCTCCACCACGTTAAGGTGGCGGTTCGGGGAGGGGGCAAAAAAAAAAAATTTCATTAAATAAAAACTATGTGACCACACATTGTGGGCGTCACAAAAGCTTGTTGTGACTTGGTCACTTGCTGTGTCTTTGCAGCATTATTGCCATTACAGTTATGATTATGAAGTAATGTGTGACTCATTCACAAGCTGCACACTCCAGTTGCAGTTCCACTTTGTCAGATCCTATAAGATTACCAGCTATTTTTACCCCCCATTTAAGTGATTTACTCTACAGTACATTAGAATAACCTTATGTTGTTGCTTTTATCTTTGAATATTTTAGTTTTACCTTTTGTTGACAATAGAAAACAGAAAGCCTCTACTATCTGCTGATGCACTGAGGAGTGAAGCAGTCTCAATGAGGCTAGAACAATAGCTGTAACTTCAAAGTTTTCCTATATTACCACTTAATGACAACTATTTCCAGCATAGGCATTAATCAATAAGACAAAGTGCAGCTCAGAGTGCATTCTTCACTGCAGAGTATGGTATCATCTGGTGGAAACAATTTCATTTAAGTCCATGATAAAATGTTCAGTTTATTTCAATTAATAGTAATACAATTAAGAGTGACAGATACACAAAGTTATAGCAATCATTTCAAGATCGATCCAAATGCAAAGATGTTTCAGCATTTTTTTTTTTTTTTAATTTTCAGTCAAAATGATGAAGACTTGAGACTGGACAAAGTTTTGGCAGAGAGTTGAAAATACATGAGCAAACACAGTCACTTAATAAACCCATGAGATTGACACTAGATCACAGTAATTTCTATATATTTATACTAAGTTTTAGTTTTAAGTTATTTTTTGGGAGGGAATGGGGAGTTGTGTCAATTTCCAACATCTAAATAGTATAGTATTCTTGTTATATGAGAACCAGCATTGCTTCCAATAAAATTCTGACTATTTCTTCTGCCACTAGTGTAGAATGATTGGATTTTTTTACTGTGATTTTCCAAGGTCTCCCGAGGTCCTGTTTGATTGCACACTGTCAGCCCACTTCTCCGACGCCTTCGCTCCGTCTCTCCTTCTCAAGCTTTTCTCGTGGACCTTTGCACTTTTCAGATGGAGGAGGCAGTTGAACCACAGAGAGGCTGCTGTTCTCCCTTTATCCCTGAGCGCTAAAAGTCAGCGTAACTTGTTAAACTGTAGCTTCTTAAACTTATGGTAAGTGTCATTCATATTATGTAAAGAAGACATGTTCTATGTCTAGTATGAAAGATTAAGTATCACATGCGGAGGTCAGGAATTTAAATTTAGTTCACTGTGAAGCACAATTCTGATCTTAAATGACGTTAGAATAAAACTGATCTGTCTACTTTATGTCTTAACTGCACAGTGTCAATAACAGACTTCTTCTTAGTGGTAATTCATGGTAGTTAACAGCTGATATTTGTTCTTAGAAAATGGGTACTAAAACATAAGTAAGTACAAAACTGTGGGTAGGGAAGGGGTGTAGGTGAAAACAGATGATTCAGGATTGTTCAAAGATTCAGGAATCAACCCAAATGCAACTCATAAGGCTTTTTTTTTAGTAAGACAAAGACTTTCTCCAGTATATCTGATGGGATTCCAAAATTCCCTGAACATGACAAATAACCAACCTCGTCTCTTTTGCCTCTGTCAATAGTTTAAAGAAGATCTAAGCTGTTATGCATATTTCATCCACTTTTGTTCTGCAAACTGTAATATTTATTTAACATGGCTTAAAAATGGAAATGGGAATGCTGACTTCTGGTCTAAAATGGCAAAACATCAGATTGGCTTTTCACTGTTGAAAGTATTTTTGAATCCTACACAAGTCTTTATCTTTGAAACATCTGCAACTTAGGGATGCAACGGGGGTAGGGAGTACATAGTGCACACTCAAGGTTCAACTGCAAATACATGATTACTCAAACATACATACATCAATTGTACTACATTTTTACAAAGATAAAAGCTTATTTAACTTTTTTTTTTTTTTTTTTTTTTTTTTTTTGTAATGTGTCCCCTTTAAATACTGATTAAAAGTTAAAACTCATCCATTATAATTATTCCATGCCTCAGGAGTCATCATCAAAGAGCACAGGGAACACATCACCTCACCCGTTCCATCTTATATTACACTCTGCCTCCAGATCACAGGGCAGTTAGATTTCATTTCTGCCTTTGGACATGGTTGATGGCCTCTCCTCCAACGTGGGATCCAGAGTACAGACTTCATCAACACTTTACATCACCGGTCACCTGTAAATCTCCCTGAGTTCAGATGGGCTTGATTGACAGGTGGATTAGCCAATCAGGGACATGTATGGTCCATCCATATACAAAAATAAAATATATTGCTGGAAAGAAAGAAAGAAACAAACAAACAAACAGGAGTGAAGCACTAACTTCTGTGAATCTGAGGTAGAGAAATTTAACTTGTTTGTAAATGATGGGTGACCAATGAGCTCCTTAGTTTCACATGAGTCACTGAAATAAACAAATCTGATTGCATGATTATGATATGGCTTGAGACACTTGAGACGGAGGGCATGAGGACCAGACTGATATCCCTCTGTATATGTCAGGGAAGGACTCTCCTCCAGCCTGGGCAATAAAATCGGAATACATTAACTTCTCTTTTCGTTTACCCCTTGTGGATACAGCACTGAGCTCACTTCACTTACAGTTAGTTTGGGAAACCTTTTTAAACCCTCTTTCCTCAAATCCTGTAGAATTTCTCTGGAGGAGCCTGGAGCTTGTTCTGGTGCAATGGGACTTCCTCCGCCCTGAATCTATGCCTGGGGCTTCACACTTCCCTGCTCAGAGGTCTCAAAATGCTCTGGCCAATAACACACAAAATGGTCTTTGATAGGAATGATAGAACATGTTTTGGTGGAGAGGTATGGTCAGGGGAGAGCTTTTCTGTCATGGTAGCTCCGCTTCAACTATGGCAAGGCAGGGCAAATGTATCTGTATAGCACAATTCGAACACAAAGTAATCCAAAGTGCTTTACAGAATAAGAAAGACATTAAAATCAATACAAGCAAATCAAAAGATAAATAATCATCATAAAATTAACATTAAAAGAGAAGAGTGCAGAATAAAACCTTAGTCATATGCACAGCTAAACAGAACTGTTTTGAGCCTAGATTTAAACATTGTCAAAGTAGAGGCCTGTCTCACATCTTCTGAAACACTGATTCCCCATGTTTAGTCCTGACTCTGAGGACTTCAGGGACAGGCTTCCTGCTGGTGCCCAAAGTGTGAGATGGTTCATATGGCACAAACATGTCAGAGATGTACTCTGGTGCCGGGCCATGGAGAGACTTGTTACACAAGCAGAGCTGCTTTAAAGTCTATTCTCTGAGCCACAGTGAGCCAGTGCAGAGAACTGAGCACAGGACTTATGTGCCTGTACTTCCTGGTTCTAGTCAGGACTCCAGCAGCAGCGTTCTGGATGTACTGCAGCTGTGTTAAGGCTCGTTTGGAGAGACCAGTGAGCAGGCTGTTACAGTAGTCTAACTAACCAGAGACAAACAGTATACCTTTGATTTTTGCTATGTTTTAAAACGGTAACAAGCTGCAAATGTGTGGGCCAAACAATATGACTTCAGTCTTGTCTGAGTTTAGCTGCAGAAAGTTGTTTTGCATCCACACACTGATCTGTTGGATGCAGTGGCAGAGTGAATCCACTGGTCCATATTCATCTGCTGCCAGTATCTGTGTAAATCTTTACCAAACATGTGGGCTGCTGTAGCGTGTCTCATCAGTAATGCCGTGTAAGTTTAAAGATGCACTTAGTAACATTTCTGAATTTACGTTATAAAATTACACGCTACCAGACATCATTAACCAATTAAGAGACTAAACGAGTAAAGGCCTACAGCCCTTCTAAAATCATTTAATTTGTATAAATGGAGATTGATGTAGACTGATGACCCTAAGTAATGTGACTATATTGAGTAGCTCTCATAGGGGGAATATTGTGCTACATAAAGGCATCAGTGTAAAAAATAAATCAGATGTAAATTCAAATGTTTAAAACTGTATTTTTGTTATTGCAGAGGGGAGGTAGCACTGTCCAGCTGTAGGTACTGCACAGTCAAGCCTCAAATGCAGGATAATACAAGAATGACTTAAACATTGCATGAATCAATTTAGCTATAACTCTTTTTTTTTCCAAGTTTAAAGCTCTTTTTTTTCCTTTTTTTTTTCTTTTTTTTGCAATATTAATTTTTCTGTCTTAATTTTATTTTGTCAGTCACCTGAAATAAAACTATCCTAGCCATGTAAAATATGAAAAGAAAGCTGCAAACCTTTTATTTTCACTCAATAATATTCTGGGGGTGAATCAGGTTCGGTTTGGTCTTGGCAGACTGTCGGCCTTTTCAAAGTGAGTTCAAATTCTCCGGCTGTTTGTTACACTGTGCAACTAAATGCCTCTTTTGGCATGATTGGATTGTGCGACTAGAAGGCAACGGGGATCCGGGTATGTGTGGAATGTGGGAGAGTTGAACAATGGCAACTCAATTATAGTTTTTAGGTTTTCATGCACTTTGGAAATTCAATTTCAGTTGAACTAGGCCAGTTATCATTTATTTATTTATTTATTTATTTTATGTGCGTGTATGCATAGTGTACATAGTTTCTTTCCGTGACTAATTCACTTGTCAATCACACCCATCTGAACTAAAACCAGGGCCCAGATCACCAGTCCTTGTTTAGGAAAAGTGTGCAGACTTTTCCTGGTCAGACAGTCTCTCTCTTGAGCACATACACCACATTCATACAAAGGCAATGTGGGGGATGCGTCTTATCAACAAACCCCTGCCAGTGTCTGACAGCATTGCTTTGGTTCCTTTTTTTTTCATATTACTCACATTTTCAACAATTACAATAATAGTGATGACGATTATGTTTATAACTGTGACGGGTGTTTTTTTCCTCAAGCTAATTTCTGTGTTTGATGTTCAAAGCAGAAGACTTGAAAGCTTCCACCACATCCTACTGTCTTTCTAACAGAGGAGTGAGGGAGGCTGGGGGCGACAGACAGAAGATTGGGAATGTGAACGGTTGTCCTCAGGGGCTCCACTGTTGTTTCTAGTATGAGCATTTAACAATTTCACTGCAAAAGAAAAAGTTATACTCAAAAACTGAAATTCCATTTTTGAAACAAACATAACCAGTCCTTCATTGAAACAGGTTTAGATGTGTATTCAGTATAAAGAACAATGATAAAAAAAAATACAGAAATAGATTAGTTAACTAGACATTTTAATTACCGGAGTATCAATCTATTTTATTTATTTGTTAACAAGAGACATTATATTTTGAGGCACAAAGTCGAGGCAAAAAATGAGGTCACTTTTGCAGTAAAACCTTCAGTAGAATCTTCTGAGCATAAAGGGCTCATTTGATGGGTCAATAAGTAAAAGATTCTTGTCAAGCATTCACAGCATCCACAATGCAGCTCATATGTGAAAGCATTCTGAAAGGACAAAAGTAACACACCACCAAAATCCAGTGTATCTAACATTAACAGGACAGATTCTTCGCTTTAGGGAATTTCATCTGAGAAACAAATCTAACTGTATATTGTATGGCATTTTTAACCTTTTCATGTTGACATGTATATAATTATGAAAATACATCAGACCTTTCTTGTAACTCCATATCTGCCTTTTGCAAACAAAGGGGTTCTGTAAAAAAAAAACAAAAAAACAAAAAAAAAAACATGTTTACAGTTCAACAGGTAGGCATTTGAAATGATGCCAGTAATATATAAGCCCCTATCCTCTTACTTCATCTGCCAGCCAGTGAGTCCTCTCAAGTGTCCTAAAAGATCCTTCATCTTTTAAAGACCTCAGAGATTTAACTGAAAGCAAAAAAAAAACAAAAAAAAAACAGATATTGATTGATAAGTCATCCACAAAATGGAATACTTGATTGGAATTGTGTTTAAGAGGCCATGGAAAAAGAATAGGTTCATACTGCGCCGACTCGAATATAGAGGGAGTCACAGTTAACACATTTTGTCATAGCTTATGATCAAACATGATTAACAAAATGTTAACTACTGCAAATTTGTACTGAAAGAAGAATTAATTATTCAGTAAACCTCCTTTTTACATGGGCCTTCAGAAATAGAAAGGTCTATACAAGAATTATAGATCAGAATAGAAAGAAAATAGGTCTTGATGTTACAGTGATGAATGCAGTCTGGAAAAATAAACAGAGAAAAGCAATGTGACAACAAAAAATAACAGAAGCAAAGAATTTTGGAACTAATCTAACCCTAAAGCAAAGTTGGAGAGGCTGACCAAATGATCTAACACGTCAAAACTTTGTTACAACATTCAAACCTCAGTCTTCTATGTGTTTTCTTCTTGTGAATGCTGGAGGATGATTTTTACAGAGTTAGAAAACATATCAATGAACAGTGTTTAATGTAAGCTTAACAGTGAAAAGGTGCACGTTATGAAGAGTCATAGAAAGGCTGCTTTTATCATTACCTGGCGTGGGCGTGAAGGCGCATGAACAATCACAAAAGGTCTGACTGGAACGCCCTCAGTGGCCGTCTCTAAGCGTGGGCTAAAAGGGGGAAAAAAGAGCTTGCTGCAAATAGAAACATTTCTCTAGATTTAACAGTGTTTGTACTTTTGTTGTTATAGAGATCACACTGTTTTAGGCACAGATTATATCAGTTGTTCTTCTAGGGTAGTACAACCTTTAAATATATACGATGGGAGCTAGTATATTGCTGCTACACCGGTACTGTACTCACATTTTTAATATTTTTTTTTAGTTTAGGGGCGACAATAGCTCAGTTGGTACAGTGTCCGAAGGTTGGCGTTACAAATCCTGCTCTCATAAACGTAATTGGCTGAGCAGTCAGATCCACTGACCCACAGGTTGGTGATGTAATTCCAGTTCCCACAGATAAATACTGCTGCTGTGTCCTTGGGCAAGACACTTAACCCACTTTGCCCCCGCGTCTGTGTACACTGGTGTATGTATGTGTGTGTGATTGAGTGAGTGGTTCTTTGATGTAAAGTTCTCTGAGTACCTTAAAGATGGAGAAGTGCTATATAAAAATGTGACCACTGACCATAGTTAGACTTGTATCTGGTATGTGATTATGTGCTTATTTTTCCAAAGTAACTCTCTCAGAATTAACAAGGGAAACTGATTGTTCTTGTGTTTAATGAATTTGGTAAGGGTTAGGGTCCACTGAAGTCTGGTTCAATCCGTCCTGTAAGAATAACATTAACATTTCATAGTTCATAGTCATTTCATACTATAGGGAGACAGGTAAAATAAATCTTGTTCAAATGTAGATTTCTGTTGTAATAGAGTTCTTGGGTCTGGTCACGAATAGAAATGATCAGGTTCAACATTTGTGAATTTACCTGTTGGATATTTCATGTAATAAAGTACAATGTAATCAATAAAACTGGCTCTTGTCCCCATCTGAGAGTACATCATCACATTCTAGTCTCTGAAAAACACCAGTATGTTGTTCTGGGCACTGGACCAGGGCTTCTCCATGCCTTCCTGCCTTTTCTTTACAAACTCTTTGATCAGTTGTCCGTAGTTATTCCTCAACATGCAGAGAGACATGCGTTATTGCTTAAACACAATTATGCAATATGAAACAGTTTAGGTCTACTAATAACCTAATAATATCAACAATGCGTTAAAATGTAAACCTACAATATAAAACTGGGACTGGAAAATGTTTTAGTTATAAGAATTAACTTGGATACTATTTAATACAGCTGATTGTTTTTGAAATCATATCAATTTAATCTTATCAGTACGCCGCTTGTAGCTATTATATTATGTCAGGTATTGGTGAGGGAATCTCCATGGTAACGCCGGCGTAGAGAAGGAGTGTGAGACTTTGAGAAAATCAGTTTTCCTTTGGTGCACATCAATAACAAACAGCTTTGTGAAGGCTATAAACAGTGTAAAAAGGTTGGTAGGTATGGCACTACCTGTCTCTCAACTCTCCATTCCTCCTCCCTTTCGTATCTCTCCTCCCTCTTGTCTCGGCTCCCGTCTCTCCTACCTCTACTCTCTCCACCCTGCTCCCCCTTCCCCCCCCCCTTTAGTCTCTCTTACTACTCTCCTACTCTCCTCCCTGCTTCTCTCCTCTCTCTATTCTCTCTCCTCTTCACCCTGCTCCCCTCTCTCCTCCATGTACTCTCCTCTACTCTTGCCTCTCTCCTCCTCTTTTCTTCCTGCTCCTCTTTCTGCTCCATCTACTCTCTCCCTTCTCTCGTCCCCCTTTCTCCTCCCTCTAGTCTCTGCTCCATGCTTCCCTTTCTTGTCCCTGCTCCCCTCTCTTGTCCCTACTCTCCTCTCTCCTCCCCCTCTCTCCTCCCTCTACTCTCTCTTCCTTGCTCTCCTCTCTTGTCCCTACTCTCCTCTCTTCACCCTACTCCTCTCATTATGCTCCCTCCCTGCTCTCTCTCTCTCTGTTGTGCACCACTATGAAACTTTGGTTATTATATTAGTCCCTAATATACCTTATTCAAGACTGAACTATACGGCCTGCTATTGCAAATGTGCCAAGATTCGTTTGCCTCAACGATGTAAAAAATTTGCAGTAAATCTTCAAGAACTTCAGAGGGGAAACTGCCTGTCTTCCATACATTAGCTGGAATAGCCTGTAGTTTTGATCTTAATGAAAATAAAGTGACATCAAAGTACATGTCCCAATAGTTCTGTTTCTCATTGACCAACTTTGTCAGTGAACTGAAAAACAGAAATAAGAACGTCATTGGGCAGGATAGGTTTCTGTGTAAAAGTCTGTGTAATTCCTCAGTTGTCCAGGTCTGATCCATGGTAAAAGCCAAAAGAAAAATCTGTCAACGGGACAAAAAGGTTGTAGGAGTAAAGATGTTTCGCTGCTCATCCAAGCCGCTTCTTCACTTCTGGTCAGATTGCTGATGGACACTGCCTTATATCAATCAGAAGGGAGGAGCTAACTACACTGAAACAGCTTTTGTTTACAGTTTGTGTATGTAGGCTAGGTCTATTGAGCTACACTAAGAGTGCAGTGTGTCTGAGTCATAATTAGCATATTCATTCAACACTTAATGGGTGTTTACACACCTATTGGCATCCTGGCTAGCTCTATTGTTCTCTTTGTTTCCTTTGGGTCTGAGGATGGAGTTATAGACGGGGGAAGGCCCTCGTTCCTGTTCAAAGAAGGATTGTCTTTTCTACAAAAAAATAGCTTCTTCTTCTTCTTCTTCCTCTCTCCTCTCAAATTATTTCTTTTCTCTGGCTAAGATCTGAACTTCACCATCTTCAAGATGGGTTAGGAGTGGATAGAGGCTTTAAGATGGAGATGTACGGCGGACTGGGGTTTAGAGGAGCTCTAACGGTGGTGCTGGTACATTCTCTTATGGAGGAGCTGCTTAGTTTCTCCAGTGTAACGCTCACTGCACTCTTCGTGTCTCTCGTCTTCACTCCTAAGTCACTCAGAAACATCTTCACTCCTACAACTTTTTTGTCCACCTGACAGATTTTACTTTTAGCTTTGGTGCAAAAATATATATTTAGTAAAACAATATATGTAACCTAAATATATAATGCTCTCTAACCTGAATTGTCACTGCCTCAACCCCGGCACCTGCAGCCACTCATTAATCAGTGCTAGTGCAGCCTGTGTAACCTCTTTCATAAGGAGCAACACTCACTGAGAGAGTTTTCACAGAAGAGGAGCTCAAATTGACAGGTTCAATGTTGGAAAACCATCATCATCATTTTTAATAATTTCTGAATAATAATTTTATGTTGTTTGTCTCAATTTGTATTTTGTATATTGTGATATAGTTTTAGTTATTTCATCCCAGTGCATGTTTTTCTAAATTGCTGATGTAGTCAAGAAGGACATTTCAATACTTGGGCAGTGAAATTTTTACCCTTGTGTATAATTAATACTTTCCACAGGAGTAAAAGTGGATTTCAGAAACATCATCCAAACACAACACAACTCATATTTTTGATGCGGATACATTATTATGGTTAAACTGTCATTTTAGCATAGCATAGGCCATTTAATTAGGCATCTGAGAAAAAAGAAGTTTCAGATTTTTTGAGCAAACAGGCTCGTGTCCCCCCAATGCCTGGTAATTTGTATCATATTAAACAACTGTCTATATCAGAGCTGTTTTCTCATTAACTCCACAGCCCAATCTCGTTCCATTCTCCACACCTAATTTACCACTGTCTGCTGTAACTGACACACTACGAGGAGCTGCTGTTGTAATGACTTTAATACGTGCCATACTGATCATGTTCAATTTCATGCTCCTTAGACACCTGATCACAGATTTAATCAATACAATATTACACTTGCATAGGGGCAACATTTGAAGGAAATACGAGAATGAGGTCGTGTTGAGGAGGTTGGCCCTTTGTCATGGGGAGTAAATGTGTTCTGGCCCTTTATGGGGTTTTTTCAGTCGTTTTGACACGTTTTTCTATTGAAATTTGACATTTGCAAAACAGCTCATGCAAAATCACTCACTCTAACTTATCAGCAAAATGCAGTTTTAGATTCAGAACTGATCAATCATCCTCCAAAACCAAGATTTAGCATCAAAACTAGACTTTGGCCATGTGTTTTTCTGTGCTCTTGGTCCTGCTGTCAGTGACCACAGAGGATCACTGGTTTAGTCCAGCCTGACAATGGGTTTCACACTTATGAATATGGGGCTGGAAGAGCATTTTTTCATCTCTAAAACTACCTAAACGTAACCTGTTTTCAACCGATTGCTGAGTAGATTTTGCAATATGTACAAACAAATATGCTGAAGAAAATTGAAAGAATAGAAAATACATCAACACTACTTTTGCAGTGTGTGTTGTTTTAATGTAAAATTGGACAAAACATTTACATCTAACTATATGGCTCTGCATAGACCTATTCATACAGCCTGTGCTCCCTTCTTCTTATCTTTCTTCCTGTTTGAATCATGTGTGCAATCTTTTTTGTTGGATTTTGGTTGCTCACAAATTGTTGTTTTTTTGCTGTTATGTTTGAATTTCCTTGTTGAAAGTGACAGTTTGAGCCAACATCCTTTATCACATGAGAATAAGCCTGTATTGAAAAAACAACTTGAATTCACTGATCATGTGTGTTTCTGAGATAGAGCCTGAGAACTGTGTGAAATGAGAAATGTTCTAAATGACACGACCAGCTGTGTCCATGTTCAGACATGTTTGAATCAAACTAAATCAAGTTTTAAAAATGTGCTAAAACTATTGAATTATTATTAATTTTTTTTCTATCTATTGAACTATAATATTTAAAATAGCTTCATATTCTATGTCAAAGTGGTTGACACAGTAGTTCAGTTGATGTAAATGCTCACCTGCTGATATGAAGATTAATGGTTTGATTCAAAGTGACAAATGACACTGAGTTCTTGCTACTGCTGATTACTTCTTTGACACTCTTGATCTTGAAATTCTATTGAACACCCATGACATACTCATCTATGGAATTCTTTACTATGCACACTATTTTTCACTCATACACTAAAACGAAACAAAATGTTCTATGCCCTTCTTGACATTATGTACAACTAGCATCCAAACAACAGTTGTTTTTTTGTTTTTTTTTCTTTTCTGAATAAGACAGAAATCTGCTGCTTTAGAATAACCAGTTGACATGGTGTTTCAGTGAGAGATGCCCGAGGGCAGCTCTGTTGTCTACACTGTACAGCGCACTAGTGTGCAGCTTTAATCAGCCCTGGACACGCCTGACTGTTGGACTCACAATTGTCCAGGTCCCTCAGTGGTTACCCCCTGGGAAATTTGTCCTCTGCATCTGACCCATCATGCACAGAGTTGTTGAGAACACATTTATGCTTAAGGCCTTCTTACAAGGATTGTTGGCATTCTTGAGCTATATATATATATATATATATAATGAACAAATAGGGGAAGCTCATGATATCTTTTATTTTTAAATTATGATACAGGGCCCATTCTGTTGCTTTGACCTAGTCAGTTTTCCTATTTCCTGGGTCTATTTCCAAATGGGCAAACCCTACACTAAACAATTTGCCTCTGTATTTGAATAAGCAAAGTAATCACAATGGTACGATCAATACGTTAAGTGTCATTACACCATTAACTAATATGCACTCAAACTGGTCAGTTCACACCTGGTTCTTTCATTCATCTAAATGTAGATTGCTAAACGTGAAATGACAAAAAATGTTAAAATTTTGACAGTGAGAGTTGGTGTTTGTAGCTTGTCTGTGCTCACAGGAGCAGCGAGTAAAACCGGAGAAACTGTGTGAAATACACTCACCACAGACGTCTGCAAAAATAAAATATCATGAAAGTTCCCATAAAACAAATTATTGGCTCTGTAATTAATAAGTCCCTCAGTGACCTCCACTTGCACTTCCACAAACATAGCAGCAAAACAAGCACCACTGTCAGACAGTCTGCGCTGGAGCTGCTTCAGCTGTCAGTCAAAAGTTTAGATGCCAATCAGCACCTGTCCTGTGAGCATCTGACCCGCCTAACACACTCTATTGTGAAGCTTGACATCTGGGTGGGATATTTCCTGTTTCTTTTCTCACATTTATCAAATCAGAGCCTTGCATTTCCTCTGATCTGATTAGCTGAGTCTCTCACACACAAACTCAACTGAAGCTGGGGAATGGCAGCTGCCCTTAGGCCTGCAGGAGTCAAACAGCGTTATATGACAGAGGAACTGTGCATCGAACATGGCACTGACATCAGCAAAAATGTGAGCAACATGCTTAAGAAACTGAACACACTAGCAGACTTTTAAAATAGTTAAATATCAAAATTTTTGACAACAGTAAACATTAAAAGAGGAAATTTTAGAGAAAATTTAGCGTCACTTGTAGTCAATGAGAAATCGTCACTGTTGAACACAGGGCAAGACTTAACTTGGCTGCTTTGGTTTGGGTTTATTTTGATTAATCCAACAGTAATTCTGGTTACTCAACTAACATCTCTCCTCCTCCGCCCTGAGTTAATGTGTACAAGCACTTCCGTACATGCCAGCACACACACTAATGCTCATATGCTGTCTTCTGCAGAAAAGAATAATCCAAAATATTCTGTTTCAATAAGTTCAATAAGTATAAAACCTTGACCTCTAGAATGTATTGAAATGCTGGATTTAGCTGTTAATATTTCTGTGTTTAATCTTCATCCAAATAGCCAAATTCTTGACATTTTCCAACTGTGTCCATGCTGGCTGAATGCGCTTTGATTTCCTCCACTGGAGACATGTATCACTGCTCTGAGTTTTCTACATACTGATCAATAAATTCTATTTTTAAAAGGACACAGTTGTCTTCATCTGGTCCAGGAGTGAGGAGAACGGCATGTTAATCTTCTTAAACAGTGGGTAATGAGCAGTGTGGAGGAGAGTACAGGTCAGGAGGAGGTCGCCGACTGTGAGGGAGCAAAGCACAGTTCGAACAAGTCATGTGAAGGACGTTAAAACAGCCATATTTGAAGAAGGAAATGTGGGCACTGATAGTCATGTAAGATATTGTTGAAATTGTGAATACATGGATTCTTTACTCTACTCTACAAAGCCAGAGGATCTACCTATAAATGATGTTAAATATAATAATTATGTTTTTATTATCACTATAATTGATATCAATGTAATTACGCAGTATAAAACAGTGTAGGTCTACTTATAGCCTAATAGTTTCAATTTTATTTTATTTATATAGCACATTTAAAATACAACTTGAGATCCCAAAGTGCTTCACATAAACAGCAACAAACAAATACAGATATATATAAAATACCACATAACACATAGGCAATAAAACAATAAAAAAAAAACAGGATATCCTGCCTAGCTAGAACCAAATACTAGTGAGAAGAGGTGGGTTTAATCTGGTCTTAAACTCAAGTATAGAGGCACACATTTAAACAAAATCAGTTACATTTTAAATTTCACCTGATGGAGTTTTTATGATTAGACGAGCTGCAGCGTTTTGGACACATTGTAAGCTCCACATGAAGGCCTGGTCCAGCCCCACATACAAACTATTACAGTAATCCAGGTGTGACATAATAAACGCATGGATGGCTTTTGCAAAATCTGCCTGAGGATGGTAAGACTTTACTGTGACAAGGAGCCTCAACTGAAAGAAGATGAACTTTATGACAGAGCTAAAGTGCTTGTCCCGTTTGAACATGGAGTCCACAATCACCTCAAGATTCCTCACTGCAGGACAATAGTATTTTATTCAAATATAAACCTGCAATATAAAACTGGAAGTAGAAAATGTGTAATTTCTATTTAATATTTAATTCAGCTAATTATTTTTGTCAGTGTGTCACTTCTAGCTATTCTATCAGTAATTGGTGAGGCGGTCTCCATAGTTATGCTAAGGAGAGGAGCTTGAGACTTTGAGAAAGTCAGCCAACAACAAACTGCTTTGGAAGGACAAAAACAGCATGAAAAGGTAGGATTATACTCTATGACACTATCTGTTGCCTCCGTCCGTCTCTTCAGCATGATTCTCTCTTCCTTCCCCTCCTTCCATCGAGCATGTGTGTTCCTTGGCTCTGCTGTGGGCTCCACTTAGCACAAGCAGACAGAGCTTTGGGCTGCCTCAAAGATCCCCATCGACAGGTTGGGAACCATTGCTCTACTTCATCCAAATAAAGTGAACTTAAAATAAAAGGTATCCTCTGTAAAATTCTTGTAAGTATAGATATATTTTTTTATTTGTTGAAAATGTAAGTATTATATTATTCTTTATTTAACCAGGAGAGTCCCACTGAGATTTGGAATCTGATTTTCAAGGGAGTCCTGAACCCAGAGTAGAGTCTATTGTACATGACTTTAGTGGCCAGAGAAACTGGAACACCTGCAAACCTACGCAGACATGAGGAGAACATGCAAAATGCACACTGCCCCACACCACTCTTGGCACAGGCGAGAGCTCAACTTTGATAACACGGGTAAAGGTCAGATCATGTGTAAAGGTGAGATCAGCACCACCACAATCTTTGTTCCACTGGTGAAGCCCATCCAGCAGGTACAAGTGAAAGTTTAGTCTTTTGGAGCTGGTTTAAAAAATAGGTATTATGAAATATTTGTTGATGAAATCATGTAATGTGGGTGAGACAAACCTGGTATGAAGCAATTGAAGGTGGAATGACTTCAGAGAAGTGCTGACCCTGTGCACACCTGTACCTTGGAACACCTGTCTTGGTGTAGTCTCCTTTTTGTATATAGAATGCAAAACCTGATGGCTCCTGGATGCATTTAACATGCTTAAGCTGGACCCTTTAGATGTGCTCCATGCACTTCCTGTCAAATAGGACTGATTGGTCCCATTAGCACCTGCCACAGCTTTTCCAGGAGTTGGATGTGAAGCTCTTTCCTCATCAGCTGCATCCTACTCAAAAATGCTTGTGGGCAGATGTTTTATGAAATACAGGTACATCTGATCAGCATTTGTCGAGCAGCCCAGTGAGAGTCTTATTTGCACTCATGCTAAAGGATTTTTTTTTCTAACAATGTAAATCTCACTTTGTAGATCAAAATGAAAATGCTATTAACTTTCTTTGTATAATCCATCCTGGAATGCAGGCATATAATAATTATGTGCTGTTTATTGGTGCAAAGGCAGCTGACTCCAGTATTGTGTATGTAATATTATTGTTAGTATTACAGCACTAAAATGTTTCAACAAAGCTACTATTTGCAAGCTGTTGAAGTGCAGGTGTCTTCTTTGAAGACATTGTCTTTGATGGAAGATTTAAAAAAAAAAGTTTGATTAGTCAACCTGGTCTACAATCTAAACATATGTATTGTTATAGTCAGTATAAAATGATTCCAATACACTCCGCAGTAGTACTACAGCAGTAATTCATACATACTGTAAACAAACATGTGGTCTGACAGGTATAATATCACTGTAGATCACTATAGATGTGTAGCTAGAGACCAAATACACTAAAATATACAATTATTTATGAATCTGTCAAGTTCTGAATTAAGAAATCTCTACTGCGCTATAACTTTATATCTATATATAGATAAGCACGCAAACCAAAGCTTGTTTTAGGTTGTTAAAACACAATTAAATATGGGATGAAAGAGTTGGGAACAATTTACACAAACTATATTACTTTTCTGTACGGAAGTAAGTCTAAAGTATTTAAAATGATATGTAAAAATAATTAATAATTATTAGTCTTACTTTATCGCTGCTTTTGAAGGACTTGCTATCGCGATTGTCAAACCCTAGTGCCTCAACATTTCTTCTCTCTGATTGGCCAAATGTTGAAGACAAGAAATCTTCACAAAGCCCCTCATGCTTTATCACTAACCTCCCTCCACTGCTCTAATTCAGCATCTGCATTATCCAGATTGGGCACAAGTGTTGCATATTCCGCTTTTATCTCTTGCCAGAAAGTGTCCAAAAGCTCTGACAGTGCACCTGGTAAGAAAATACTTTTTAGCCGTGGGAGCGCAAGGCCCACGTGGCCTCTCACTTCTGTGGCAAGATGATCAATAAATGAACTGAACCGGCTACATTGCCAATACTCCTCCGGTGTTGCTGCTGGCGTGTTTGACCTTTTTTTCTGCACAGTCACAATCCTATGCACTGATGGACAATTATGTTTGAGAGCAGTGGCTTTGTAACTTATTCTGCATTTTTTCAAAGCGGTCATCAACTCTTTTTTCAAGCAGCAGTGGAAATAATGTATTGTCACAAGGTGGGTAAATCACAGGCTGGGTTTTGGAGGTTTTAGAGATTGCTGTAAACCCTGAATAACAATAATGTTGATCATGAAATCAAATGAGTCCTTTGCTCTGCTCAAAAGTCACAAAGTAGTTGCTGTAGTTTTTTCCGCCGTAGGCTGCAGTTTGAATTCACTTGTTCAATAGAGTCTTAGCTAATGGACTGACCGTCGTATCTCTACATCCAATCCACATAGGAAATTTAAAAAGATATTAGTTTTGAGTTGCTGTGTCTTCTGACAATATAAAAAACTTTGCTTGGAATCCAAAATAAACTTCTCCAACACTTTATGAACATGTAAGTCTGCTCACCTCTGGCATCTCTTAGAGTTCAGATGGGACTGACCGGTTGTTTGCCAGGGACAGACGTCTCCAGGTCTCATTTAAAGGTGCGGTATCCAGATTTTTTTTCATTCAGATGTGAAAAACAGAACTGTTTCATTTTAAATAGTTTGCAGAAGTCAGTTGTGTGCAGTCAGATAATTGAAGGCAAGCAGTGCTTGTTCAATGAAATCATCGCCCACAGGACATACTTCAGGCAGATATATCCAGCATATATATCTGGGTGTCGTTCCAAATGCTTTTTCTCCTCTGCCACCACTACCTCTTCTACCTCCTCCAAGTACAGTCCTCAGTGTATTTAGCCACAGGAGAAAGAAAAAGACCATCGTGTATAGCCGAAGTGAGCGCGTGCATGTGTATTAAACGAGTAAATAGCAAGTGCATGTTTCTAAACACACATGAACTGTTCATCTTTCATGAGGTCTCACATCTTAACCTGTGCAAATACATTTTTGTTTTGTACAAATATGTTTTGATTTGTAAATATAAATGTAACGTAACCTGTACAAATGTGTTTTGGATTCACAAAAATAAACATAACTTTATCCCTTCAAATATATTGTGAATTTTAAAGATAACTGTTTAATCGTGTTTTTAATGTTGTACAGCACTTTGGGCAGCTTTGGTTGTTGGACGATGCTATAGAAATAAAGTTTGTTTGATTGATTGATTGCTTTGTAAAATTTCTTTTGGCTGCAGGGGGCTCCTTTAGTTGTGGAATTACAAAACAAGTTCCATTTGTGTGTAAAACAAGTTATATATATAAAGCTATGGTAGATTACTACCAGACATCAAATGACAGGCTAAACCGTTGACAGCTTATTGTGCTAATTGTTCTGCTTCTAAACACATTTGTCCATAAACTGAACTACTATATATTTACAAAACGTTTGCACATGCTAAATGCAATGGACATGCTAAGGTGAGGCAAGAGCATACACAGTTGAGATTAGTGCCTCTTATAAACACCTTATGGAAGCAGCACAGATTTTGCTCCTGCTCCTCCATGGAGGCTATGGTTGTGTGCATGGAGCATAAGAGCCTCACAATAAGCATGGTCTGCTAATGATTAAAAAGATAAATCATGGAAATACTTTTTAATTGTTTTAATTACTAATTGAAGGAAAAACTATTCACACTAAAAGTGAGTCATGATATGCGTGTGAGTACATAGGTCTACATAATAGCTTGAACAGTGTTGAACTTGTTGCGGAATTGAGAAAAAAAAGAAAATGTTGGACCTCACAGAGCACAGAATGAATTAACTGTTGGACTGTTGGAGCTGGTCATATGTGAAAGAAATAAACACTAATTTGGCCAAGGTAACAGAGGTGAGTAAAAGTGTAATCATAGAGTGATAAGTGTTATGATGTGGTCTATGTGAAATGGTTAGGGTGGTTGCCTAATAAGATAAACTAAAGGAAAAAGGGTTTGGTATCCATTACTGTTGTATTCAGTGTGGCCAATATTGTTCTAACTCAGATTGTGTGCTTGTGTGGTTGAATCAATCAGCTGATGCTTTGTGATGGGGAAATGTGTTGAGGCTGGTAGAGTGATTCACTCTCATCTGACATGCAAACAAAAATTGTAATGCCTTTAAACTCTAAGAGACTCAGTCAGGAATCCATGTGCTACACTGAGAGTAAACTGAAAATATAAACTGAAAAATCACCTGTGCAATTTGTGGATGTGTTGCACATGATTTACCATTGGGAAGTGTCTGTATAATTTCTGCTGCAAAACTGATATGTAAATGAGAGCATTCAGCAAACATCCTATGGACTATTGAATTGTCACAGATTAAAGTTTGCCTCCACTTCCAAACATTTTTGCACGGTGTTTGAAGTAAGGAGCACCTGATGGGGACACATGAAAACTTATAAAAGGAGGTTAACCAGCGTTGTCCTTTTTGCTTTGGACTTAAACATGGGATGACGTATTGACAAAGTACATGCATGAAAACCGCACAAGCCTGTGGCATTGAAGTGATACAGAGTCAGGATCACACATCGCGCCTCATGCAGGATTCATTTACATGGTGAATGGACCCTACAGTCTCCCCTTCAGGACATGGGGCAAACACATGAAAGCCCAGTTTGATGGACAGCTGTTGCCGAATCCTAGAGATGAATAGAAGGAAGTCATGGTGTTGCAGGTAAAGAGTTTATATTTTATTGCTGCTGCTTTGAAAACATCATGTCATTATCTTATGTGTTCTTGTGGGTCATTTTAAAGCATAGACTCCTGCTTTAGGTCAATTAGGATTATCAAAAATATTTATATTTGCTAAATACCAGAATAATAAGAGAAGGATTTTTAAGGCAAATTTTCAATACTTCAGAGTCAGAAGTTAATATACACTAAGATTACTTTGCCTTTAAACAATTTGGGAGACCCAGATGATGATGTCATGTCTTCAGAAGGTTTTGATTGGTTTATTGACAACATTTGAGTTAATTGAAGACACATCTGTGAATGTATTTGAAGGCATGCCTGAAACACACTACTTCTTTGTGTAACATCATGGGAATGTCAAAAGAAATCAGCCAAGATATCAGGAAGAGAACTACGGACTTGCACAAGCCTGTTTCATCCTTGGGTGCAATTTCCAGATGTCTGAAGGTGCCACGTTCATCTCTTCAAATAATTATATGCAAGTATAAACACCATGGGAATGTTCAGCTAACATTCCGCTCAGGAAGGAGTCCCAAAGATGAATGTGCCTTGGTCCAAAATGTGCACATTAACCCAAAAAACAAAGCAAAAGACATTGTAAAGATGCTGTTGAAGCTGATAAGAGTGTGTCATTATCCACAGTGAAAGTACTGTACTGACATGGGCTGAAAGACCACTCTGCCAGGAAGAAGCCATTACTCCAAAAGAAACATAAAAAAATTACATTTGGAGGAAAAGGGAAAAGCCCACAAGCCTGAGAACACCACCAACTGTGAAATATGGGGGTGGCAGCATCATGTTGAGGGTTTGTTTGCTGCTGGAGAGACTGATGCACTTTACAAAGTAGATGGCATCATGAAGAAATAACATGTGAAAATGCTGAAGCAACATCTCAAGACATCAGCCAGGAAGAAGCAGCTTGGATGAGTGGCAAAACATCAACAATTTGTCCAGATGACAGATTTTGCTATGGATCAGACCTGAATGACTGAGGGATTACACAAACATCAGCCAGGAAGTTAAACCTTGGGCGCAAATCAGTCCAAATGGACAATGACCCGAAGCATATTGTCAAACTGCTTTCAAAGTGGCTTAAGGATAATAAAGGCAGTGTTTTTGAGTTGCCATCACAAAGCCCTGATCTCAATCCTATTGAAAATGTATGGACAGAGGAAAAAAAGGCATGTGTGATCAAGGCGGCCTACAAACTTGGCTCAGTTATACCAGTTCTGTCAGTGAGAATGGGCCAAAATTCCTGCCAACTATTATGAGACGTTTGTGGAAGGATATCCACAATGTTTGACCCAGGTCACCCAAGTCATACAGTTTAAAGGCAATGGTACCAAATAGTAATGAAATGTATGTAAAAATATCATTTGGAAGAAAGTAAAAAAAAACAAACAACTAAAACCATGAGATGAGGAGCTTTCAAGATCTTAAGGCAAACATTTAGACTCACTTATCAAGACTTTTCAATACCTCCAACTGAGAGAATATTAATATTTCTAAAAAAATATATATATATATATATATATATATATATATATATATATATATATATATATATATATATATATATATATATATATATATATATATATATATGAAAAAGCAGTGAACGGAATGCAGGCATAAAAACAGTAACTGGGGCATACCAACAAAACCACTTATTTCAAAACTTTACACTAGCCTGACGTCCTGCCAAAATGGTTCAACTTTGTATGCAAAAGTAATGAGGGAAAGGGAAATGCTCAACATAATATCAGATCAGAAATGATATAGGATATGTACTTTATCACAGTTTTTCTCTAAAATGGGCAGAATTAAGTTGGAATTACTCCTTATATTAAAAGCAGCCAGCTAGCAAGTCAGCAGATGTGTTGGAGGCAATGTGACACTGCTAATACCAATCAAGCACATTTTCTGGGACTGTTCATAGATCAAACCCTTCAGCTAAAATGATTCCTGCATCTCCACTGGTTCCTGCTCCACAGTTTAAGGTTCCATTGTCATAGACTAGAGCTTTGTTCAGTGGTGACAGGTTCAGTGTCCCTTTAAGCTTTAGTGTATAAGTAAAAGTAGTGTGCTAGCATGCTCATGTTTGTGTGCCAGCATGCTCATGTTTGTGAGCAGTGCTGGTAACTTTTCTCTAGCCATATCCTGTCGGTCTGAAAAAGGGAAGTGTTGAGCTTGGTGCACTGTGGAAACGCTTTCAAGTCTATGGCTTTGAACATGAAACTGTGTGAGATTTGCTCTTGGTGAGAGGCTCGGAGTAGCAGACGGCAGCTCGTGAGAGGAGGTGAGTCACTTCTCCAGAGGGCTGCACTGTCTGTGCCGATAAGGATGAGAATTTGCCCAATTAAAGGTCACATAATATGATTTTTTTCTGGCTTTTCAAAGACCTTTGCACACTTTTGGTATTTAAAATAAATATATATATATATTGAAGGAATGTTATTTTTAAATGGCAAGAATATTTCACAAAGTGTGCATGCTCAGTTCATTACAAACTAAGAAGTGTTAGGGCTGCTTGGTTATGGAAAAAATTGAAATGTAAGATATGGAATCATAGCCTGGTTTGCAAAGTTATTATAAGCTTGTACACATCCATGAAGCAGCAACAAAAATGATTGGACTCAAAGAATGATGAAGAATGATGATGCAGGTCTTTTAAAGTAACTGTATGTACACTTCATTTTCATTTTGTCATTCTCAGTATAAGGAGAGGCCATGCCTCATATGAAAGCTCAGAACCTCCAGATTTCTCTCACTCATTTAGTTTGTGGACTTTCTAAAACAAAAATGACTTAATTTTTCACAAATAAACAATGCAAAGATATCGCTCAGGACTCACTTCTGGGTGATACCTCCACTCTAGCAAGCCATCTACATTATACATAAATTTTAAAAGGACAAAAACTTGGAACTTTCTTAACTTATGATTCATGCTTTTCAGTCTTACTCAACATTCCTTTAGTATAAATGTAAAAAATGGATGAGGGGGATGATTTGAAGGTGAATGTGGTGCTCTGCCCCAATGTGATTCAGTCGAGCTGATCTCCCAACATGATCGACTGCTTTTATAGACACATTTTAAAAAAGCGTGTGCTGATTTTCAGTTCTCACATGTAGTGGTCCTCAGCAGCATTCCACTTCCCCTTTTATAATAAATAAGTCATGCTTCACATCTGTAAACCTCTGTGTGTGTAGATTTGTTTTGTTTCTAAAATTAATTAATATTAATACATGTGTAAGACACACAAGTCATAAGATGAGTAATCTTTCCTCACAAGAAAATCTCCCACAAGACAAAGGTGGGACAGCATAATGGTTACAATAATAAAGGTCATTAAGTATCTATCAGTCAGGTGGATTACTTCATGGAGCTATGGGCTGATGTGGTGAGGCAGAGGTGTCAAGGGCATTGTCAAAGTGAAGACATGTGGCTGTGCGGGAAAGGAGAGAGGGACTGATTAGAAATGCAGGTTTAAATCACTGACTCACTGCAGCATCCTAAGGCAAACATCAAATAGATACAAGATAAAATGACCTGTAATTTTAAAGTAGTCTTTATTATTATTTTACAGGTCTTTACACTACACAGAGGCACTAGACAGGGATGTCCACTATCTTTTTTCACCAAACCAAAAATCCCGCTATTAGAGGGGAACAAACACCCAACCCTCACTGTAAAATGCTGACATTTTACTCCACTTACAAACAATAAGTCTCACAACAATGAACAATAAATATGAATGACCCATTTCATGTCAGACAACTCTACTGAGTACATAAACTAAAGATCTCACTCCCTCTCCTTGAAATCAGCTGTGATCTGTCTCTTTGCTTCTGCACCGTCTTAGCTTGAACATTCTCACTTTGTCTAACCAGGAAGAAGAGGGGGACCGAACATGTAGGTTTAGATAACTGAGTCACTGCAGCCCCCTGAACAAAATATCTACACAAGTTAAAATTACCTGTATTCTTAAGATAGACTTCATTATTATTATTTCACAGTCCCCTTGTGCACACTGCACAAGGGGACTGTGGATGTCAATCGACCCCACTTACTTTTTTCTAATGAGCCACTGGCCAAAGCTCCATTATTAGAGGGGAACAACCAATCTCCACCATAGAGTCAATGCTGACAACATTTTACTCTTACACTTAGAAGTCTGAAGCCTGATCTCCAGCTTTTTGATGCCTCAGTAGCTCTGTCTCCTTCAGTATTTTCAAGATGGTGCACCTTCAGATGAGCAATTTCTTTTTTTGATTGGGGGGACTAAAGTTGAAACATTGTTGCAGTTCAAATATTCCAAACCAAGAGAAAACTGGTCCCGTTTCACACCAGCTCAAATTAACCATAGTCACAGGTGTCCCAAAATCAAGCCCCCTAAGAATACAACTCATTTAATTTCATGCAGATATTTGAGTCAGTGATCTAAACCTGCATTATTAATCAGTCGCCCTCTCATCCCCCACATAGCCACGTCTTCAACTTGACACCTGGACAGTGCTCTAGTTCCTCAGTCCTCTGCCTCAGCCCATCAGTCAACAGCTCAGGGTTGCCAGATTTTCAGATCAGTGTTTGAAACCTAACATCCTGGACCAAAGAAATCCACGTGTACAACCGAAGATGCGTTGCCCGTGAGTCTGTGCCACATCCCTCAGCAGCATGACAAAGTGGTTGAGTGGTTAAAGCGATGGACTGCGAATCCACTGTACTCTGCATGTGTGTAAGATCAGCTCATGGATCTTTTGTCAGCTCCAGATCAACTCTCCTCCATCTGTTCCCTTTCCCCTTTTGTTTCCTCATTTTGCAACCTCGCTCCAAGTATGCTAGTTGTTTAAGATGGTTTATTGGCCAAAAGTATCATGTACTGTGGGGTTGTGGGTCAACAGCTGATGAAGGCTCAAAAACATACAATAAAACTCTGCAGCAAACAACAGCAGAGAAAAACAGGAAAGCCTGCAAAATCCATACCAATAATAAAAAAAAGATTCCCCATCTCACTTACGACACATCACATCCCCTCCGCCTTTTCGTTGTCCTGGCAAACGTACACAAACTAGTGTAACGATCGGGCATTTGGCCAAGGTTATTGCGGGTAGATTGTCTGGGCATATTCTGGAGCTCTTCTGCCTGCTGTTGGGCTTCAGGCCAGGTAAAAATCCATAAAATACTGGCTGTTCAAGATTAAACGTCTGTGGAGCAGCTTCCTTGAGAGTCAGCAAGGGGCACTGTACACAGAGAGTTTTGGTGAATGGTTTGCACTCTGCCACCCTTCTCTGGGCACACCCTATAAACCATCCCAGTGTGCCCCACAGTGTCCAAAATCACATGTGCCCAATTTGCCCTTCCCCTGCCGATGTTGTTTTTTTACCCACATTCCCCAGGTATCAGAGGTAAGGCATGGGCTTTTGTGTCAAATTGACGCTTGTGTTGGGAAGCTGCATTGGCTGAGTTTTATTGAATTTGTTTGTATACGCATGAAATAGCTCTGGTAAGTACTCAGTGCAGCAGTTTTGTTTCTCCTCCTCTAAGGACTGAAGCATGTTTTGTAGTGCTTGTTTAAAGTGCCATTGCCTGTTGAATAATAAGGTGTTGTGCGACTCTTTGCTATACCATACATATCGCAAAGTTGCTGCATTAAGGTGTACTCAAAATTTTCCCAGGTCACTCAGTCCTTGTGGTGCCCCATGCCACACCACTACCACTGATGCGTCCCTGAGCACAGAACAATAAAGAGGGAGCATGAAGAGCAAAGCACAACTTCTAGCCTATAGCCAAAAGCTGTCGAGTTGGAGCACCACTAAAAAGTGTACAACACTTGCAGAGTTTCTCACTTTCTCCTGTGCATTGATCCAGTGTCGTTGTGCTCCTATTCTGGCTTGCAGTCTGGGCTTCTGGTGGTGGCGGCTTCTCTGCAGCAGTACTCTGTCAGTTTCAGGCCAGCTCTCTTCCATCTGTTCCCTTTCCCCTATTGGTTCCTTGTTTTGCTGCCTGGCTCCAGGTGTGCTAATTGTTGAGGGTTGTCCATTGGTTAAAAGTGTCATGTGTTTTGAGGTTCTGGGTCAGCAGCTGCCACAGACATAAAAAAAAAATAAAATAACAGCAAATAAAAAAAGGATATAAAAGCATGAAAAAATCTACACCAGTAATAAAAACAAACCTCCCCATCTCACTTATGACACATCACATATAGCCTAATGTTTAAGATGGGTAACGGTCACCATAACCTCTTGACTCCAGTACCTTCAGTCTTGGTCTTAACAGTTTAACTTCTGCAAGCTGCAAGCCAGATTCAGCGGGGGGCCAAATAAGGCACTTTATGCATTGGCTTGTGCTGGCTTGCTCAACAATTGCTCATCAGATGCACCCATACACATGCTACATAAATAAAACTGAATTGAACTGAAGTGTACCCAGCATCCTCCAGGTGTTGCATTTTACATCAAAACAGGAGAGGAAACTAAGAAGTGTGTGGGTTACAAGGTACAGGTATGCCAGAGACAGCACTTCTCTGGAGTCATTCCACCTTCACCTCAGGGTTTGTCTCATTCATATTATATGATTAGACATTAAGAAATATTTTTAAATGTACAGTAGTAATACAGTAGTAATAATTTATTATCATCATTATCATCATCTTCTTTCTGGACACTTAAGTACACTTATTATGTTTTTAGGAACCAGTGCCAACAGCCTAAACTTTCAGCTGCAAATACTGGTGCAGCCAGGACCGTGCTACTGCTGCTCTGGCCTTTGCACCTATAGAATGCACAGTTAGAAGGGTAAACTGCTTCACATGACAACTATTTTAAGCTTTGGGGCAAAAAGGTGTCTCTTGAATTTTCTTCCCCTTCTCAATACACTGGCAATTATCAATCTGTTAATCGATTACAAATTAAATAAAATATAACTTTTCTTGTTACTAGGGGACATCAATGAGATATAGTTCTTGTAGCACCAAACTGGGCAAGCACTGCAGAGAGGAGACTGTTCAGCTGGTGAATAAGCATGATTTGTGGAGGAAGAAGAGGAAGATGATGAAGGCTTCTTCGGAATGGACCCCACTATCCACCTACATAGGGCCAGCAGTTCTCCTGCTCAGTAGAGAGACTGTTGCTGCCTGGTGGAAAACCTTTTACTCAGGCTCTGTGTTGTGCACCCTGTCCTAGTATGGAAGGAGAGTCATACTAACTCCAGGTGGGCTCTAATCGAGTAACAAACTGAGATCCAGCTGGTTGTTGTGAATCAGACCACACTTATCCAGTAGTATAACACGAGGCAGATGAAAGAGGAACTGTCTGTTCTGCTACAGGGAACAGACTTACTTAAGCATCTGTCTACATCTGAGGAACCACTACCAGAAGTCAGGCTGCTTCTTCCTGCTGCCACGGCTGCACAACAGGAGCATCAGTACAAGCTGCCTGAGAACACTGGACAGTAACGGACAAGGAAGTCAGGTCTGCCACACACATTCAGGTCCAAGGCTCTGCTGTTTGTTATTTCCACCTCACTAGAAGTGCAGCCTCTGTCCTCACACCAGCTAAATTGTTAATAATAAACAATAATAAAAAATAATCACAATTAGCAATAAAGAGAGAGAATAGAAATAATAAAATATCATATCTATTGTCAAAGGGAAATTCCTTTCACAAGTTTTGTTATTGTCTTCTTTTAAATATTATGTCTATAGGAACAAAAAGCGTTTAACGTAATGAATCCTTGTCCCTTTGAACATTTGGTGTCTGCACCCTCTGTAGGTAACAGTGGGAAGGGAATCATGGAAACTCAAGGACTTATTTTAATAATTATAACAGCATGTACCCTGATCCTCAAACTCAGTGGGACTTTTCTAATTAAATAAATTAAAATAATAATTATAATGGATAATGTCTTGTAGTGAAGGAATTGGATGACTCAAAAGATACAAGAGCATTAAAAACACTTCCTGGTTTGAATTTCAAACCTAGTGTTTATATTTTTTTGGAAGATGACTCCCACAAACAGTATAAACACAGGCTATTTCAGGTACAAAGACCAAGGTGGAACAATGGTAAAATAAACAAGTAATTTAATGAACAAGATTGTAAAAGGCAATGTAGCAAAAGTTGTCTAAAATATTCAAGCAAATGTATAAACAAAATAACAAGTTTTGTGTCTTTAAAAACCTGGTCATGTAGACCTATTAAAAACGAGTATCAAAATAAGGGACACATAACACAGTAACAAATCACAAGTGTCCCAAGATAAACATGAGCCACATAAACCTACAAACAGGATCTAATGACAGAATAACAAGAGACACAAAAACATAACTAAACTTGTGTCTCACACACAAAGTCAGACACAGAGAAACGAATCACTAACAAAGTAAATGAGACACAGACAAAATAGCATACTGGCCATAAAGGCCAGCAGCCCCGAACAGGTGTGCTGAATCTCCTTAAATAGGTGAGGCATCTGCAGGTGAACCACAGGACTGGCCAGGCAGGAAAACAGTCCTCGAATCATCAGTGACGGCTCTCACAGCCAGAATTTCATGGAGGAAAGAGGGCAGATTCAAATACACACAAAACGTAACAGACAGCTACTTAGAAATGAAAAAACTTAAGGCCTAGAGCCATAACATATATACACAGTTGAAACAAGAAGTTTACATACACTACATAAAAATACACATATGCTTTTTCTTTTTCTCTGTCTGACATGAAATCAGACTAAACCTTTCCTGTATTAGGTCAGTTAGGATTACCAAAATGATTTTCATTTGCTAAATGCCAAAATAATGAGAGATGGATTTTTAAAGAAATGTTTTCATTACTTTCTTCAAAGTCAGAAGTTTACATAGTCAGATTATTATGCATATAGTATTTGGGAAAACCCAGATGATGCTGTCATATCTTTAGAAATGTCTGTTTGACTGAGTCAATTAAAGACACACATGAAACACACTGCTTCTTTATGTAACATCGTGGGAAAGTCAAAATTAAAAAATAAATAAATTGTGGACTTACATAAGTCTCGTTCATCCTTGGGTGCCAGTTTCAGATGCCTGAAGGTGCCACAGTCATCTGTTCAAACAATTATACACAACTAGTCTAAATATAACACCATCCCAAATGTGAAATACAGGGGTGGCAGCATCATGTTATGGAGTTGTTTTGCTGCAGGATGCACTGGTGCACTTCACAAAATAGATGGCATCGTGAGGAAAGAACATTATGTGGAAATATTGAAGCAACATCTCGAACTAAACTACATAAGTGTAATAAGACTTTGAACAAAGCCTAACTCTATACTGTTTGCTCGATATTTGACAGACTATACTTTTAAATGAAAGTACTGGTTTACCTCACCTACAACAATGCTACATGAAACTGTTAAAATTTGAACTGAGATATGTATGAAGCTACTCAATCTTAGTTAAGTCCTATTAATTCTGGCTTACTCTTGTGGAACTGACAGTTAGCAGATTTATTTCTTACCCTTGTGTATTAGCTTGGCTGTCATAATGTTGAATATTCATCCTTATCCATCCTGCTCATTTTATACAACTGAAAGGGGAGAACAACCACCTATTCACTGGAACCAAGTTCTTGGTGAATGTTGCTTGGAGGTAAGCACAAAAACACTGCGATATACTCCTGTTAGATAATATAAGAATGACTGGAGAAGCACATCAAAGTTATCTTACTTACTGTGAATTGAATACCTTTAATTTTCTACATACTGTACGTGAATAGTAATGAGTTAACCGAGATTTCCCTATTTATTTCCTGTCTTATCCACAGCCTGCACTTCTGTGATTTCTAACTGATGGCCCATAAGTTGCTGATCTATAAAAAAGTATACTACAATCACAATGGAGTACTAAAAGTGTATTTCTTTTTCTCAGTAGACCATTGTTCACAAATAAGCTGGACTTACTACTTTTATTATCCATCATAACTACCTTCTTTACCTTGTTATCTGCTAAAACAATTTTTTTGTCCTGTTGACAGATTTTACTTTTGGCTTTTCAAAACTATATTAAAAAGACATAATGAACTAAATAAATTGAAATATAGAATGTGCTGCATGGTTATTGAACAAATGTTTGCAATAACACTAGGAAATCTGTGACAGTCTTGTTGAACATTATGAATTTCTATTTATTATAGCTGGTGTATTTATTATTGAATTGATGATCCTGTTTGACTCAGGACAATACTGGAGAAATTAGGTCTTCAAGGGAAGATAATGCCCTTGATAATGCCCCGTCCTCATTGTCTCACTGAGGATACACCTGGGCCAAGTACTGGTAGGGATGACCAGCATGAGCAGGACCAGCAGGAGGAGGACCAGCAGGAGGAGGAGGAGCAGCAGCAAAAAAGATGAGGGCCAGCAACAGGAAAGAGAAAGGGGGAGGATGAAATAATAAAACTATACAGGGAAGGTTTGAGCAGTCAGAGGAAAAGAGATGAGAGAGAAGCCGAGGACAAGAAGGAAAGTTTTTTTTTAAATCCATGAAAAAAATGTGGCCAAAAATTTAAACTAAAACTACAATATACAATACACTAATGTAATCTTAACTAAAATAGTGATATTATAAATAAATCTGATTGTGCAAGTGCCAAGTTTTTTTTGTCATCAAGACACACTTCCACTGAACAGGGGCCCTGGGAGTGCTAATTAACCTTCTCTGCCTGGACTGACTTCAAAGTGTTGATCGAGGTCCTTGTCTTCATCTTCTGGCTGGTAATTGGGGCTCTCATACTGGGTGCTGTTCTACTGTCCACTGCATCGTCTGTGGGCTGAGTTTGCAGAGCAGTCTGGGGCAATAGATGACTGCCATGTCACTTTAGAAAAATAGGAAAGAACACTGATAGTACTACTGCTCATATTATATCACATCTGTTTACCTGTAATCACTGTAACTGTAATCACCCTGAAACACTTTCAATAAGCATTTGAAACTTGCAAATGTGTAACTATCTAGACATAATCATGGTTCATGGGAACCTCCTCCAGGGCAGACAACTCAAGAGACAAGTGGTCCCGCCAGTGTGCTCCAGCGACAGCCTCAATTTCATTCTCCCCCTCATCCTCCACTACATTTTGCTCTGGCTCATTCTCCAAGGCAGAATGTCTCCTGCCCCAAGACAGATGTTGTGGAGGACAGCACAGGCAGTGATGACCTGGAAAAAGAAAAAAAGATTGTCTTTCACAAGCACATATATCATGATATTTGACATTTAATTTACATGTGGTGTAAAAGTGTGGTGGACCTCTAGTGCATGAAAAGAGATGAACCTGAACCTGTCTTCATGCCAATATCACCCTCAATAATGGATTTCTTCTTCTTGAAGAAACAGGTCTCTACTTTGACTATGTTTAAATCCAGGCTCAAAACAGTTGTGTTTAGCTGTGCATATGACTGAAAGGTTTCATTCTGCATTCTTCTATTTAATCATGAATAATCATCATAAAATTATATTTTGATTTGTGTGATTTTAATGTCTTTCTTATTCTGTAAAGCACTTTGAATTACTTTGTGTATGAATTGTGCTATGTAAATAAACTTTCCTTGATAACCTTGATGAGGGGGAGTGGATCCTGGAGACTGGGGTCTCTAGCGTCTGTGAGACGTCTGTGAGAATGAAACACCCTGGAGGAGGATACAGTCCTCCCTGATACAGAGAACTGTCGAAAGACTCTTGAGTCATGGACCGTCCTAGGCCAGCCCACGTAGATGTCTATGAAACGGCCCTGATGTTCACAGACAGCCTTTAGGAGGAGGTTTCCTGTTTCTGTAGTACTGACCATCAGGGCCGCTGCGTGGCCTGATTCTGATATGGCAGCCATCTATTGCCCCAGTTGTTCTTGTAAAGGCCTTGTGCCTTGCCAACCCAGCAAACCCATCACTGCCTCGAGGTCTTTAGCAGTCTTAGGAAGGTGGATGACTTTATGACAAAGGGCCACCACCTCCCCAGTGACCCTGTGGACGATGCGATGAACAGTGGAGCAGGATATCCCAAACACTCAGGAATTCACCTGGTATGATGTCGCACATAAGAGCCAGAAGAGGAAGACCAGGACCTCGAGTTCAGCACCCCAGTAGCTACCTACAAAATTGCATTTCAATATAATAGTAAATTAACTGGCGCGGCATAGAAGCTAAACAGTGTCCTCTACTGGTAGTTTAGCCACAGCTAAAATTAAACCGGCCCAAATTCCGAATCATTAAACTATGTAACATCTGACTTTATCTGCAACTAACAAGTGTTCTCTGATTTATAGACTATAAATGTAAAAATTATATTAGTTACCTCTGTTATAATGTCTTATCAATATATCTTTTTGTAAAGTTATGTAGTACTACCTAAAGAAATAAAGAAATAACCTATAACCTATATAATAAAAAAGACTAATTACTCAGACTAAACAGAAATAAACCCCTGCAACGGTGATAAGTTGCCTCTTCTTGAATTAATTAAAAAATAATTTAAAATAAAACTGTAATGACTTCGGGGTCCATTTTAAACATAGTCAATTTGTCAGGAGCTGTCAAGGTTGCTAGCTGTTGAATTGGGACACAACTAGTGTCTCTTGCTGTAGTGAGAACTCGCCATAGAGCACACACTGAACGAATGGGAGCATGTTGTTTATTATAAACGCCCCCCTTCCCCCCATTGTATTTTTATTGCAGATCTATATATGGTCCACGTGAATGACCTATTTCGAGATCAAAATGGCAAATTTCACCAAAAGGTGACAAGTTTCCTAGTAAACTCTGTACGTGCTGTTTTAATATGTTTGCCTATTGTTCCTAGACCATGTTTGCAATATTAGTGTAAACTGGGTAAATTTGCAGCTTTGTGTTCAAAAACAGTCAAAAACTGAGTGTGTGTTGCATCCAGGGGCCACTGCAATTTCAAGTATTACGTGACATCATGCAAGACTGCCTTGATTATAGCCAAGTGTTTGTAATCTGCAACACCTGGCTGTAGTTTGAAGTGTAGATACCTGTTACACCAATCACACTGTACCTCATATGTTCAGACTCCACACCTCCTCCCCCTCTCTCCCTTTAGTCCTCTAGATACTGCCCAGTTTAGCAAATGTGGCTGTGGGCAGAGTTGGTTGTGACATCAAGAAGGCTGCAAACACCCTTACAAGGCAGGTGAAGGACAAAAAAAGCAACTGCAGCTGCCTTCACCCGCCTTCATGGACTACAATGCCTATGCAGAAAATGATGGCAAATGCAGTGCCGTCAAACACTCCCTGCAGTCCAGGAACATTCCTCCCTCATCTTTCTTCATCTTATATTTATCTACTTTTATATCATCACAGATGCTTAAAAGCTGTCAGAAAAGGCACATGCTGTTGTACAATAAAGACAAAATGATTAATAGATCAATAGATAAAATTATCTTGAAGTCACTTCACCACAGACTAAGCCCAAGTGTGAAATCTTTATTGTGAGCTCTGAACTATTTGCTCTGGTGATGTTTGTGTCTGCGGTGTGTGGGGAGACAGGAGAATGCATTCATAAAGCTTAACATAGTTTTATTCACTGCAACACTTTATATGAATGTGAGATCTGTCCTGTCACCGGGACTCTGCATGATCTGAAGCTGCCTGCCTGTTCTCAGGCTGGTGAAGTGTCAAAGCTGATTTCAGATTTCCTTTTTCTCCTCCCCCGGCATCTTAGACACACCTATTGTATAGAAGAGGAATGCGTGCAGGCCAGCCTGCACTCAAGATTAAAACAATGAACAGTTTCAAATCCATCATCTGTAATGAAATGAAGTGCCAAGTGAAAGATCGGATCCAACAGTTTCAAAGCAGAGGCTGAAGTCTGCATGTACACCACATCTCCATAATCTGGTACAGACACAAAGGTTTCTTGCAATTTATTTTTTGTCATTTAATTGGATACAATATTTGTTTCAATATTTACATTAATCCAAGATATGATTTTTAAAGGATGAGTTTTTCGTCAAGCCAAATTCCACAATAATTATATGTGGAGGTGGTGACTCTTTTAATCAAGGTACCATTTACTGTATAAAGATTTGTAGCTTACACATTACTTTGTTTTATTTTTAATTTTTTTCTCATCACATACTTAGTTTTATTTGCATTCAATGATAATTTAAGATTTACAAGGGAATGTTGGATTTCATTTAAATATTGCTGCAGTTTTAAAAAAGCGCCTGATCAGCAGAGGGAACATCTGCATACAAAACAGCATCATCTGTATATAAATGTATATGGCTTTCCCTTAAATTGCAACCAATGGAATTAATAAATGTAGTAAAAAGTAGTGGGCCTAAAGATAAGCCTTGGGGTACCCCGTTACTTAAAGTTAGAAAATTTGATTTAAATTCATCAGGTCCTGCTGCCTTGGTTCTGTTTGAAGGATAATTTTTGGACCAATTACGTGTAGTTTTGTCAAATCCAATATGCTTCAGATGCTTTTAAAGGGTTTGATGATCTTAAGACTCAAAAGCTTTAGTTAAATCACTAAACAGCACCACACAATCTTGTTTGTCATCAAGGGCTGTGAAAATGTGGTTTTAGTTGCAATGACAGTACTATGCCCTTTTCTGAAACTCGATTGGTAAGACTTCAAAATTAAAAGCTTATTTACGTAGATTTACTGTCATGATGTGGGCTTTTCTGTTCCTGTTTTGTCTCCCTGTGTGCTCTTCCCCCTCCCTCACCTGTCTGTACCTGGAGCTGGGCGGAGCTCTCGGCTCCTCCCGCGCGCACCTGCTCTCCATCTGGCTAATCACCACACCTGCCATGGATAAGAAGAGGAGATGGGAGAAGACACTCAGTGCGAGATCGTTGTCATGTTCACTTGATTCCTGTCTGTTCCTGTGTTCCTGTCGTGCTCCGGCCCTGGATGTCTCCTGCCCGCTCTGCCCTACGCCCGTCTGGTCTGCCTGTTCCTGTGTTCCTGTGTTCCTGTGTTCCTGTCGTCCCTTCATGCCTGTCAGTTCCTGTGTTCCTGTCGTGCCTGCCGGTTCCTGTGGGTTCCTGTGGGTTCCTGTGTTCCTGCTCACCTCCTGATCACCCTCTGTTCGTACTTTGTCCCATTTCTACAATAAATACTGTAAATCTGCCCCGAGTCTGCATCCCTTGGTCCTCTACACACACCCGTTACGACATTTACATAAATGGATTTGCAATTAACTTTTCTTAAACTTTTGCATTTAGATATTGGCTGGAAATTATTTATATTTTTTGTTGTAAATGTGCCGTTTTCCATAATGTTGATATAACTGCCATTTGGATTGATAAATTAAAAATATGTAATAGAGGTTGAATCACATATGGATAGTAGTATAGTAATACAAGTTTTGGATCAAGGTTATCAGCTCCTGTGGAATTCTTTGGGTCGATGGAGCAGAGAGCATTTAAGACCTCCATGTAAATGAAAGGTCATAAAGACAAAAAAATCTAACTGTTACCTGGCTGACGTTCATACTCAACATAATCAAAATCTGAAGGATCACCATTATTATTCAAAACATGACATGCCGAGATAAAATGCATTACGTAGTTTCCTTTTTCCTCATATTTACAGTCCCTGAATCCAATAAAATATCGGTTGGTGTTGTATGAATAGTAGGTTCTGAAAGGGATCTTTGCTGGATTTCCATGACTTCTGCAGAAACATGAAGTAAGAAGTTCTCAGTGTTGCCGTTTTCTTTATTTGTGGAAAAAATGCAAAACCCAGCTCTGACCTAGTTGTGTGTGCAGACAGCATTTCTTCCTCTAATTAAACAAGAAATTTCTGTGTTGAACCAAGGATTGTTAGTTTGTCATTCTATTTTTTCTTTTAGGTGCATGTCAGAATGCTGTTGTTACCACGATATCTCTGTTTTAGAACATTTTTTTAAATTATTTTTTATTGAAAAGTGACTCAAATATACCTATGAATTTGTCACATGCACTGTTTGTATCCCTTTCTGAATATACCATTCTCCAGTTATGTGCCATTAGATCCGTTAGTAGAACATTTACACATTAGTAATTTTGTACCCTTCTATATTTTTTGCTTTGAGAACTTGTTTTTATAGTCATTATTGGACTGTAAACACTGGCAGATGATCACTAATTAAGAGTCAACTTATTTTTTTGTTATTGTTTTCAGTGTCATTAGTAAATATATTATCTATCAATGTTGCACAGTTAAAATCACCACAAATGAACACTTTATCATGTACAATATTGGAAAATGTCCTTTCTATCCAATCTCTGAACAGTTCAGTGCTAGAGGCATGAGCTACAACTAATCATTTTTATTTATTTATTTTTTGCTTTTGTTTTTTTTTATTTCAATAGTATTCATTCCAACACATTATCAGTAACAGTAGTCATGGTCTCTAGTTCCCAAATTGGATATTGTTGTCTACAAACATAGCTACACCGCCTCCAGCTTTATTTTGATGGGAAATATATTTGAGTTCATAGCCATCCAAACAGAAGTCCATTCCTCTATTGAACTTAATCCAGGTCGTTGAGATGGCAATTATATCGAATGGTTCATGAAACTATTATTCCCTTATTTTTTCAAAGTTGGCATAAAGGCTCCTACTGTTGAAATGAATAATTGACAACCTGTCCTTGGAAGTGACATTTTTATTGTATTGGTCCTTCATATAATAACAGCAATTAGTTTTAACTGAGTGATAGAAGTTATTGTCTGGATCCAAGTCTGGTTTAAAATCATTTATATTGTGCTTAGTACACTGAAATGTTTCTTATGCTATTGCAACGCAGTGATCCTTTCCCTTAATCCATTATTCAATATTGATGGTAACTGAGTAATACTTTGTGTCATCATTTCTTTAGAGCGTCATAGTTTTACCTGGTGATGATTTATACTTCTCCAGATCTTCACTCTTCCTGATGACCAGCACTTTAGCCTCCTCGGGTGTTCTGTTGAATGTTATGAATACTTTACAATTGGCAGACCAAGTGTGTTGTATTTTCCCCTGTTTCTGTAGGTAACATGCTTTTTTGCGATGTCAATGTTCTGCTTTGTTGTGCTCATTTATGAATGCATTTGTCCCTTTTTTCCTTCCCTGTTTGAGTAGCACAATCTTTTGTTTTCTGTTGATAAACCTCAGAATGTCAGCAGGTTTGTCCCTCGGGGTTCTTTTGGAGAGCAGGTGACAAGCTTTGATATTGTTACAGTCCAAAAGCATTCCTTTGGACTGCAGAAAGTCAGCCACTTGTTGTTTAGGCGAGTTATCATCCTGCTCGCTTGGCTTCCTCTGTATTGTCACTGCTAACAGCCCATGCATAAGTCCTTGGTTTGATTTGCAGACCCGAAATGAAAACGTCATTCATTCAGGTATATTGTTCAATATCAGACACCCTGTTCTCCAGAAAAACGATTTGCTTGTCCTGCTCCTCTTTGTGTTTATGCAGCATCTTGACCTCCTTAACAAGATTCGGTATTTCTTTCTGCAACCTCCTTTATGAGTGCATCAATTGTCTCCTTGATGTCATTTTCATCCTTGTTTTATGAGTTTCTTATTGGAGCCATTTCACCATTTTTACATGCCCCATGCACAAAGTTAACTCTGATAGGCTTCATGAGTCACTAAACCAACTTATTACTAACAATAGAGGTGGGTAGAGTAGCCAAAATTTGCACTCAAGTAAGTATAACATTACTTCAAATAATACTTTACTTAAATAGATGTACAAAGTAGTGGTACAAGGAATTATTCAAGAATAAAAAAAAATAATAATAATTAGGAAAATTACTACAATGTAACTTCTGATTTAAAATTTGAAATCATGTCTGAAGGAGTGGTGCAATAAACACAAATGTTCAAATAATTTCATATTGTCAACATATAGCTTTGATCACTTGTAGACTTATAGTGGGAGAAATAACCACAAGAGTAATTTTACTTCAAAAAAAAAAAAAAAAAAAAAATCAAGTAGGAGTAAAGTATGCTGCTAGAAAAGTACACTGAAAAGTACTATTTAAAATACAACACAAAGTAAATGTAGCTGAGTACTTCCCACCTCTGCCTAGAAATTGCTGTGTGCATCAAAGACATGCACTTTAACCTGGTACTAGGGATAACTTTTATAGTTATTATTATTATTTTTATTTATTAATTTTTTATTTATTTTTTTGTCAGTAAGTTTCTGTGGGTGTCGAATCCTTCAGTCCGTCCACATTCCAACAAGTGGTGCTGATGATCCAGCTCCTTCCATTGTTCTCTCCCACTCACCAAAAACTGTACCAGCCAAACGCCTAACCACAGAACACAGGCAGAGACTAAGCCATGATTTATGTATTAATATTTTCTAAGTGCACAGAGAAGAGAAAAAATTCACTAAATACTGCTGAATTAACGCCCACCCCTACATCCTCCCTCTTGAATAATGTCCAATGGTAAATCTCTCTGTTTTGTTGTGTTGCTGTTCCGCTCAGTGATAATCATGTTATCAGCTCGGGATTTTGAGCTCAGAGATAATCTACAATTGATATTTCCTCCTCTTCTTTGGTGAAAGCACAGAGACCTGCAGGAGAGTGGAGCTTAATCAATGTACCACTTCAAATATGTACAACAGTGGCTCAGTGGTTAGAGTGTTGGTCCCCCAACCCGAAGGTCGTTGTGTCCTTAGGCAAGACACTTCACCCACATTGCCTAGAATGATAGGTGGTGGTCGGAGGGGATGGCGGATGGCGCAGATTGGCAGCCTCGCTTCCGTCAGTCTGCCCCAGGGCAGCTGTGGCTACAATAGTAGCTTACCATCACCAAGTATGGAAATGAATGAATATTGACTATAGTGTAGCGCTTTGAAAGAGCGCATTATTATTATTAAAACGTTAAAAGTGTTTTCACAGTTCTTGCTCGGCAAATTTTAGGGGGAAAATAGTTTTGCAAAAGAAACAATGTATGATCAGTATTCTTTGTTTGGAATTTTTACCAACTCACACAAAAATATACAATTTGTCAAATTTGAAGAACTATTGCACTTGTGTCTGCTATATAGTTATAATCTACGACACGAGCGGATTATTATGTTATAATTTGGATATTTTAAATTGCAATATTCTTCTAAAACAACTTAATAAAAGAAACTAGTCAAATGACTTTCACTTTAGAAAACTGCTGTGCCTAATGTGAGCTGACGCCAGTGTAAACGTCATCACAACAAAGAGCTATGCTGCTGTCGGCACCTCCTGGATAGCTGTAGATTTTTGTATTCATTTGTAACGAAATGACTACACAAAGCTGCTGAATCCTACGCCTATGACAGATTAAGAAATTAAAACTGGAAAAGGAAGTAAGGACAGCCAGTTTTAGTGAAAATGAGAATTGTTCAGCCAAAAGACGTCTTGAAAATAATTGATTAATGATTGATCAAAGATGAGCGAATCATTCCAACATCAGGTGAGCAATATGGATAAAAGCTCTGAAGCTCTTTAAAGAACATATTATGCATTTTCGTGGTAAGATAAGAAAACCTTTATTTGTCCCACATAGGGGGCATTCCAGTGTAGCACAGTAAGAGATTAGAAATGGGCACTCCAAAAAAAGGATAAATAAATATATAAAAATAGACTTGAATTTAACACAGCACAGTGCAAATATAACGACTACAGCACTCTTATATGCAGCATGTGGCTTTGATTATTATCTGATTAATTTTCTTTTACATATGCTCACCTTGAAATGGTCACCTTGAGATACATATTTCACATCTCCTAACTTA
This sequence comes from Periophthalmus magnuspinnatus, assembly GCF_009829125.3. Classification (NCBI taxonomy): domain Eukaryota; kingdom Metazoa; phylum Chordata; class Actinopteri; order Gobiiformes; family Gobiidae; genus Periophthalmus; species Periophthalmus magnuspinnatus. Next base: position 14,713,429 of record NC_047139.1, read on the forward strand.
AAATAATGTCTGCATTTGGAAAATGTACTTTATGAACTTCACCTCCATTTCCAATAAGGCATCTAGGCACGGGAGCTCCTTTGGCTGCCAACAACAGGAATGGACAATGTCTCTTTGTCACAGGGTGACTATGCACGGTGCACTTTGTAGTGATTTGTTTTTATGCTGCATGCTTTTATTTTGAAATGTGTTTTTACTTTTATTCACTGGTCTTTTACTTCCTGTTTTTAATCACCCAACATGTAGCACCTGTGGAAGACTATTTACCTCTTGGTTTTAACAAATGAGCTGACAGAATGGTGGTACAAAGCACTTTTATAGGAAGAAGAAATTGAACACGGAGAGGAGAGGTTCACAGATAGTCACAGTAGTGACTATCAGCAGTGTCTGTCACGGAGTCAAGGTGTCCACATGAAGCCAGAGTATGACACTGAACACGGCAGGCAGAGTTTCTCTGCCCTGTCCCGTATGTACTGCTTTTTAGTACTCTGGCAGGACTAATCGCTGCTGCCTATTGTGTGTGTGTGTGTGTGTGTGCGTGCGTGTGCGTGGGTGTGCGCATGTGTGTGTGTGTGTGTGCGCGCGCGCAAGAACACTGCTGCTCTCTTGTCATACACTGGGCTTGGCCAGCTGGAGGACTAGAGCAAGGACAGAGCATGGAGAAGAAGTGAAGCCAGAGGGTGACGCCGATTACAGCAGACGGACACAGTTTCTCTGCCCTGCACTGTAAGTACCGAAGTTTTGTTATCCCTGGAACCCCACTGTTTTTAATCGACTTTTAGTATTTTATCATTGGGCCCAATAGTTTTATTTATTATATTTTAGGTTTTGAAAATAAATTATTTTTTTATGCATTCTGGTTTTAGTCTTTTGGTTGTTTACACTGCTGACTGAAGATGCTGACTGAAACTGGTAAGAGTATGTTATTATTCACCGTGAAACAAGTACTGTACTGGACTGAAAAGCCACTTTTCCAAGAAGAAGCTCTAACTCCAAAAGGAACATAAAGCTAGACTACAGTTTGCAGATGCACACGGACAAAGACCCACATTTTTTGGAGACATGTCCTGTGGTGTGACAAAACCAAAATTGAACTGTATAATGAGCATCGTTATGTTTGGAGGAGGCTAAGGGGGACACTTGCAAGCCTGGGAACACTGTGAAATATGGGGGTGGCAGCATCTTGATGTGAAGTTGTTTTGCTGCAGGAGGGACCAGTGCACTTCACAAAACAGATGGCATCATGAGGAAAGAACATTATGCGGAAATACTGAAGTAACATCTCGAGACAACAGCCAGGAAGTTAAAGCTTTGCAGCAAATGGGTCTTCCAAATGGACAATGACTTGAAACTGCCAAACTGGTTACAAAGTGGCTTATGGATAACAAAGTCAATGTTTTGGAGTGACCATCACAAAGCCCTGATCTCAGTCCTGTTGAAAATGTAGAGGCAAACTTGAAAAGGCATGTGCGAGCAAGGTGGCCTACAAACTTGGTTCAGTTACACCAGTTCTGGCATTTATTCTGGAATTTAGCAGAAATAGAAATGATTTTGTTATTCCTAATTGACCTAAAACTGGAAAAGTTTAGTCTGAATTCATGTCAAACAATCAGAAAAAGAAGTGTGTCATTTTATATAGTGAATGTAAATTTCACAAAATTGACCTTTCTAAAATTGAACTTTTAGCTTTGTTAGAATGTTGTTACCATCTCCAAAGTTCAAAATGCTTTATTCCACGTTGTGATGTCATTAAGTGATAGTTTTAAAGTTAAACATTATTTTAACCTCAGTTGAACCACTTTACTTTACCCTAGAGTAACCTTAATTTCTTTTAAAAAATGTTTTTGCTTCTAGTGCACCAGAAGATATTATAGACTCTCTGTGACAATTTCATCTGAACAAAAGTTGAAACTAAGTTTTAACAAGGCTAAAATAATATCTGTCACTTCAAAGTTTGGCAATGCCAGGGCAGCAAATTATCCAGACGATCCTAGTGAAGGCGTATGGAGTTTAAAATCACTCTGAAATGCCTCCTGTACTACCATTTGATGATGTCACAAGGAGGAACATGGTGTTTTCAGTTTGAGGGAAGAACACAGCCTAAATATACAGGATTGGTAGTATGTGCAAATGAAACAAAACAACTCCAGGTTTTGATGATATAACATAGATCAATTGATATTGTGAAATGCCTAACTGAAGTAAGCATGGGTCGAATGCTCTTTCTATTTATATTACCATGAAAGGGTGGACCATGTTTTGTCATTTCAAAACTTCCACCAATTGTTTTTCTTTTGAGCAGTTCAGAGACTTCTAGTACTTTCCTCTTGCCTGCCATTTACATCATATCCACTGAAGAAAAGAACCATGAGGCGTATGACAGGCCGCCCGCCGAAGAACTAACATCTTTCTCACAGTTTGTCAAGACGGCAGACGCTAATTGAACGCGACACTACAAAGGATTTGGTGACGGGACAGAGGGGACCAAAAGGCATCAGCAATTGGTTCCCATGTTAATAGTGTCTTCAAAGCAAGATGGCACATGCGCACACACACATCCATGGATCCTCAGATATCCCCCCCCATCTGCTGAGATCAAATGAGAGTGGAACAGAGCCACCATCCACTTGTTATCTGATGGAGGAGTGGATAAAAAGCCAAAGTAGACTTTCATCTGTAGAGAAACTTGTTGAAAGAGAGAGCGGTGCTGTCAGACTGTTGTCATCTCCCCCATGTGCTCCACAGTGACAGAAGAGGCGCAAACCAGGGCGTGGATAATAGTTTTGTGTCAATGTTGAGTGGTGTGACATGGCAAAACAAATTCTTTTATCTGTTAAAAATACAAATCTGTTATGCTTCTTCGATTCTAACAGAAATGAGTCGGCATGCCAGACTAACTTTGTGAGTGATGAGATTGGACCAATCCCCTCTCCGTCCAGAATCTCATTGTGGTGGATGTCTATCACGACAGCAAGCTCCTCCTCAGTCACTTGTTTCCCGTCGACTAGTTCTGCTAAGTATAAATAAATAGAACATCAATATGCTTTTTAATACTTAAATGATAGATACAAGAGATGGTGCTGCACGCAGACTTAAAAAAACTTTTAAAAAACCCAACAACTTGCAGAAGCGGATATCAGCGCAGTAAACCCCAAATTCCCCAAATATTTCAAACACTGAAACAAGAAATAAAACAACATTTTCACTGACTTTAATTTTTAGTTAAGAAATTTCTTGGACCACCACATTCAACTTAATTTCAATCTGATTAATATATTAAATAGTAACTGCATTCATACTTTTTTAAAATAGATACTACAATCTCAACCTGTGTTGCCAGTGCCTAAACCTGTACTCACAGTTTTTCTTAGTATATAAACATGCCATTAGGGCTGTAGTTGACTAAAGAAAATTTGGGTCGACTAAATTAGTTGATTAAAAAGTGGGCGTGTCAAAGGTTCTCAAAACTATTGAGTATCTCTATGTATTTGACCCAAACTGCAGTCACAAGACAACATCTACACTACTACTTATGCAGAAAAAAGTACTAAGACTCCATCGACCAATTAAACAACTAAAAGCCTATAGCCCCACAGGACATGTCTCGTTAGAATCCAAATCTTGCATACAATTCCTTTCATATTATTAAGTAATAGCATTCTTGGTAATCCAGGAGTACTTCACATGTCAAAGAATTGGCTACAGGTTACAGACTCCTAGACACTTAAGGTGACAGCCATTACATAACTTAGCCGTATACCAAATAATGAAAGGGTATAAAAATTACTGTTGTATTGATGGTTAGATTCAATTTGTGTGTGTGTGATGATGCATTGCCTTCTCCCAATTATCTTTGTTTGTTAAGTCACTGACGTGATTAGACTGGGCTCAGATCTCATAAAGAGTTAATAGTCTGGCTGTGATAGTGGGGGTGTACGTGTGATCAGAAGCCTACGCGTTAAAGAGCATCTGAAAATAACATCCACCCTGTAATAACAACGCAACCCCGGTGGTAATTAGCTTTGTGCGTACATGCATTTACCAAATCAAGGCTAAGTGTTAATTGACAGGAGAAATCGTCGGCTAATATCTGCTTCATTAGCAACTCGGGCTTTAATTAGAACATTCATTCACTGGTGTTTTCGAACTTCAAAGAAAATCCATTTAAAGTATCCCAGGTTCACCCGTGTTTGCTCATCTATATGCAAGTCAGACATTGTCCAAGATACGTTATGGGAATACAAACACTTTGACCTGACAATCAAGGATAATAAAGAAAGACAGATCAAAATTGACCTGCAGTAGTGTATAATTTAAAAGGTGTAAACATGTCACCAGAAAACTGACAAGACTCTACTAGTGCAATTCTTCAGGTTAGTTGAAAAGGATGGGCTGGAAGATATTTTAAATGCTCACCCACTATCGGTATACATTAAAAGAGGGATGCGTGAAGAGGTTTTAGATGTTATCCATGCATGTTTCAGTAATTAAGCTATCTTTCTATCTTTCTATCTTTCCTGGGCCCTATTCGAACCCTCCTTTTGTCTAATCCTCAGCCTGCAAGCCTACGCCATCCATGCTCCCACGCAACAATTATCCAGAAATATTACAAAAGCATGACACAAAACTGTGCACAACGACTCGACAAACCTGATGCGATGTGCAGTAGTTTCATTAATGGGATGCACACTGATTGTGTTGTGATAGCGCTCTGAAGGGAAAGGGAGTTAGTGCGGAGAGAAAAGAGAGAGAGCACTCACAGCATCAAAAACAAAAGTAACTGATAAAAACTGATAAAAAAACTTGTAAACACGTTTTTTTATCAGTTTTTATTGTGCTCTCAAAACAATAAAATGAAACATGCTGATCTAAATATGTTATGTGTTAACAAGACCCCATAAAAATTATATTACCCCCTCTTTAAGTTTGTCAACGCAAAAGGTGTTTGACATATTTATAAATGTCAAAATGTCAAACGTTTTTATTTTATAGGAGAATAGTGCTGTTCCAATGCTCTGAACATGTTTTTGCACACACACACACACGCTCATGCACATACACTCCATTGGTCATTAGGGGCAGATCACACTTGGCAGCACCTGTCAAGCCCATTAGGTGGCACTCTCTCCTGGATCGGTGTGCGGGTGTACCTCAGGGAGCATTATTGGCGACCTTCCCTGGGCTTTTCCCATTTTCTATACTACCAATTACTCACAGTGTGCAGTGGGAGCAGACAGGAGGTGGTTGGACGGTTCAGATGGAGAGGTGGACATTTCATTAGGCGCTGTGGACAACCTGGCAGCCCAGTGACACCTTTCGTTTATGTGTGTGCAAGTGCTCATGGGAAACGGCGTCAGTGTAGATAGATGCCTGCAGGCCAAGAGCAGCTGTGGAGCTTTAATAGGGAACAGCGCACATAGGGGGAGTTCAGTATATACACGCTAACATACTTAAATTGAACTAAACACTAAATACATTTTTGTTGTTACTAAACTGTGTTTTGCTGTGTTTTAATAGCATTATCAACTCTTCACAGTACTTTTTTGCTTGGCATTTTTAGTGGAAACTAGGTACATTTGGGTGTGTCCTGGTTCCAGTGGCCACAGCAAATTCTTTTATTTGGTGACATCCCACGCCTCTGCCCTGATTACAGCCAGGTGTTTCTGATGACAAGATAAGATAAGATATGCCTTTATTAGTCCCACAGTGGGGATAGTTGCATTATTAATTAATGGCCAATAATTTATTATGATGCGGGTATTAATCATATGTATTTATTCATATTCATTTGTATGGTTACTTAAAGAAGCTTATTGAGCTGTATGTATTGTACAGATGTTTTTATAACATTCTGTTACATGACCCCAACCCCAATACTGTATTCTGATTTCTTACATTACCATCATCTATTACAATTACTCATAACTGGTGTTCTTGATATGTGTTTTTGATACATATTCAGTTACTTCTCAAAATGTGCCTGGAAGAAGACAATGTATTTCTTACACAAGTTATTAAATATAACCTTTTTTGACCAGAATAAAAAACATTCAAAAAGATAACTCAAACATTTAGTCTAAATGTTGAAGAGGGCTGATGGGTTATAATAACAGTTACATTTTGGATTAGGGTGGTGTCTTGATATATTTGTCAAAGGCGGGATATTAATTGCTAATACATAACATTTAGGTTCATCACCATGTTAACTTTTATTGTTTTAAAAATGATATATTTGCCAAAGATGTATCGAACGTTTCACTTTAATTTACATTTTTGATATTCTGTGCTCTTGCGTTAAGTTGCATAGCTCTATGTTTTTGAATAGTTGGTTGCATTGCACAGAATTTTACATTTAACCATAGGGAGGGGTTTGAATAGGGCTATCATTAAATACTCAAACATGCATCTAAAACCTCTTCAGGCATGTTTTTGATGAGGAAACAATGTTATAACACGGTAGAAAGCTAAAGCTGCATACTGGGAATTGAGAAACTGTCTTTCCTCATTAGTCCTCCAGGTACTGCCCAGTTTAGCAGCTCTATTTGAAATTTTCTATTTGGTTTTGGTGTTTGTGTTTAGTCCCATGGAGTTTGGAGAGTGGATACCTGTTGGACCAATCCATTTTTCACATGCAAACCAAAATCTGTTTATATCCAGTTTCTGGACCCATGATATCTGATGTGACTAATCTGAGGGATATTTACATACATGTAATTTAAATAATCTAATATCCAACTTTTTTGAGTTATAAATCAGATTTTCAGAGGTGCCTGTAACCCATAGATCTTATATATAAATGGTGCAGTCAGGAAGGGTCATTACTTTCAACACCTTTGCCCCGGACTATGACTAAAGATATTTTTGTTGTCTAAAGGTACTAATATTTTTGTTGAATAATAGAAAGCTAAACATAAATTAATGACTGGAGTTTAGAGTCAAATAAAACGAAATGATTATTTAATTAAATTACTTTATTTTATTTGGCAACAAGGTCAGTGCCAAATTACTGCAGTACCCATAGGAGTAGTGTCTGGGGTGACACCGGGTAAAGGAGTGCTCTTCTCTAAACACACACTGGCATGAAACAAGTTGGGATAGTGGGGAAAGACAAACAGACCTAGCGCATAATATACTTTTTAGAGTCAGTATCCTTTGAATATGAAGTCTGGCGTTTGGGGAGACCGTGTATTCTGTGGGAGTCCTCTGGCTAAACCCTCTATGGCTCTGAACAGCAGCCTGTTTAGAGATGCTATGTTTGGCTCAGGGTTAATCTTGTCACACTGGAGTGCTTCTTTCTTTTATTTGTTTCATTTGGACAGAGGAAAACAATGCCATTTTCAATCCAATAACCAGCATCCTCCTCTGAGTGGCTGGCTTCATAGAAAAGAAAGTAGGTCTAATGTTGTTATAGGAGAGGTGGGGCATAGAGGCAAAACAAAGAGTCTAAAATGGATTGGCCATAGAGAGTCTGTGTGAGGATCAAGCAGCAGACTGTTTTCCATACAAAGAAATCTGGTATGGCTTCATAGAGATTTCCTCCAGAGCATTATTGCATTGCAGGATCAGTACAGGGAGAGAAGTTTTGAAAACTAGCAAATCCTTCTCTGCATGGCATACAATGAGGAGGATGTTACAATTATATAAATTTTCCAGCATTATAATTAATTAATTTTATTAAGTTTCATTACTGTTGAACAGTGACACAGTTGAACATGGTGACCTAGAGTACCTAGAGTACACTGAGCATATTGTTGCCCCGTATTTACTTTGGAAATCGAAACAAATCCGAAGGTATCTGTGGGCCCACTCGATCTTGTTGATACACTTTTGGAGACTTTCACCATCATCTCCAGAAGCTATGCCTAGATGATGGCTGCCATCAGCACTATTTTCCCTTCTCCTAAGCCCCGTAGTCCCGCACTGGGCTGAGGATCACCTTCTGGGACCTCAGTGTGCTGAAGTGAGGTGTAGACAGTCCTGTTTTAGCCACTGGGTTAATGTTAAGCTCTGGCACATTTCTGGATTCTGTGTTCATTGTTTACCCTCAGTCACTGGGTCAGACCATGACACCAGTAACAAGGAACAGAATGTGTCTTTGTTTTTATCTACCTCCAGGCTCCTCTGTCACTGGCTATGTTCACACAGCAGATTTTTTGTTTGAATCAGATTTTTTTATGTAGTTGTTCACATTAAAACAAAAATGCGACTGGTATCTATCCCTAATGTCAACGGAATGCAGCTGCGAAGTGAGACCCGCAAGAGCACAACAGAACACCACATCACACACAGCGCGTTTGCAGTATAAATAGCCCTAATACATTTCAGTATATAAAGCTGCCTAATGGAGATGACCTGCAGGAAGTCACTGAGGGCTTTCGACAAAGGTGGGGGTTTTCCAATGTGAGGAGAGGCAATAGATGGGATTCATATCTGGATTATTGCCCCAGAAGATAATCCCGCAGACTATTTCAACCACAAAGGATGGCATTCTGTCATCCTACAGGGTGTCGTAGATCATCAGTACTGGTAGGACTTGATTTGTTTATTTGTTGTTGTTTTTTGGCCAAGTGTGCATTTAATATGATTAATATTATGATATGACATAAATGATAAAACAGGTGCACTGTTCATGGAAATGATACACTTTGAAAATGCCTCATGTTCTAATGTTGAGGATTTGTTGAACTCTGTAACTTCGAGTGTTCTGAATGTTCTGGACACCATTGCCCCGATGAAGGTTAAAATGGTTAAAGATAAGCAGAAAACTCCATGGAGGAATGATGACTCGGTCAGGGCACAGAAAAGGGAGTGCCGGAGGGCCGAGAGGGAATGGCGCAAGTCAAAGCTCCAGGTTCATTATGAGATTTACAGAGAAAAAATGTACATGTACAACCACAGTTTATGTAGAACAAGGCAAAGGTATTTTTCTGACATTATTGGAAGTTGTAGTAACAACTCTCGTGTCCTGTTTACAACGGTAAACAGATTAACAAACCCCCCCAGCTCCACTGCCATTAGAACTAATTTCCACATCTAAGTGCAATGAGTTTGCATTGTTCTTTAATGACAAGGTTCAGGGCATTAAAAATGCCATAAATTCCACAACACAAATAACAACCCAGCACCCACCTAGACACTTAGAGATGACTCACTTTACACCTGTAACTGACAAAACTGTCCAAAAGATCGTCACCAGTCTGAGTTCATCTACATGCTGCTTCGATGTGTTACCCACTAAACTTCTAAAGTCTGTGCTCAACAGTTTGCTGTCACCACTCACTCACATAGTGTCGCAACGGGTGTGTGTAGCGGACCAAACGATGCAGACTCGGGGAATATTTACAGGATTTATTATGGAATTGACAAATAGTGCAGTATGAGGGTTGATCCAGAGGTGAACAGGAGGTGAGGCGTGTACCAAGATCCAGGAGCGTAGAGTGCAGAAACAGACAATACAGTACCAGGGCTGGGAAGCAGGGTCGGAGCAACACAGGCAACACAGGAACACAGGAACCGAGGACATGAAGGGACGACAGTAAGACAACGATCTCGCGCTGAGTCTCTTCTCCCAGCTCCTTTTATGCACAGCAGGTGGTGGTGATTGCGCCGATGGGCCGCAGGTGCGCGCAGGAGGAGCCAGGAGCCCAGCCCAGATCTGACAGGTGAGGGAGGGAAGGAGCAGGACAGGAGGAAAACCAGGAGCGGACAGTGCGGATCATGACACATAGTTAACATGTCACTTCAATCTGGAACATTCCCAAGCGCTTTGAAAACTGCGGTTATCAAGCCTCGCCTAAAGAAGAGCAGTCTTGATGCCACAATGTTGAACAATTATCGACCAATCTCAAATCGGCCGTTTTTAGGCAAAGTCCTCGAAAAAGTTGTTTACCAACAGCTTATTAACTTCCTTGAAATGAACAACTCCTTTGATGTCTTCCAATCAGGTTTTAGACCCCACCACAGCACTGAGACTGCTCTTATCAAGATGACAAATGACATCCGCCTGAACACTGATGCAGGCAAAGTCTCAGTCTTGATCCTGTTAGATCTGAGTGCTGCCTTTGACACCGTTGATCATGGGATCCTCTTACAGAGACTAAGGGACTGGGTGGGCATCTCTGTTACGGCGCTAAACTGGTTCAAGTCCTATTTAGAAAACAGGGAGTACTTTGTTGAAATTGGAAAATGTATATCAGATAAAATGTCCCTGACCTGTGGGGTGCCCCAGGGTTCAATCCTGGGACCCCTGCTGTTCAATCTCTACATGCTGCCGTTAGGCCAGTTAATACGCAGCAATAATGTGTCTTACCACAACTATGCAGATGACACTCAGATCTATGTCTCACTGGCAGCAGGTGAATATGGACCAGTGGATTCACTCTGCCACTGCATCCAACAGATCAGTGTGTGGATGCAAAACAACTTTCTTCTGCTAAACTCAGACAAGACTGAAGTCATCATCTTTGGCCCACAGAAACATAGAGAAAGTGTCAGCAGTCACTTCCAGTCTCTTGCTCTCTAAAACCTTCAAATCAGGCTAGAAATCTATGGGTAATAATGGACTCAGACTTGAACTTTAACAGCCACATCAAATCAATAACATTGGCAGCTTTTTACCACCTTAAAAACATTGTGTGGCAGCGGACAGTATGAAGCCAAATAAGTTAAGACACCACCTCATTACACCTCAGTCACGCTGATAAGACGCTGGAGTTTTTTCAGCATAAATGTACCAAATATTAACAACAATCATCCCGCTTTGTAAATGTCACTTTACATTACATATTTGCAGATGACTGGGCACTTTTATAATAATAATAATAATAAATAATAATAATAACGAAATAAAACATTGCAAAGAGTTTAAAAAAGTTATTTTCTAATCTGTATATTTTATCATCCTCTAGATTCCTTATAGAATCTATGTGCCATAAAAATGAATCCCAGGTAGCATGAAATAATTTTAGAGTTTCAGAATAAAACCCTACTTCTCAAGCTTAAGATTGCAAAGTACTTCACAAACCCAGTGGATATGTGAAGGGGGTTGAGGAAGTTTCAAATTAAGTAAAATCAGCCTTCGGGCCAGTATAATGCTATAATAATAATAATAATAATGACTTACACTTGTAATGTGCTTTCCAAAGCCTCTCAAAGCACTACACTATAGTCATTATTCATTCATTTCCACACTTGGTGATGGTAAGCTACTATTGTAGCCACAGCTGCCCTGGGGCAGACTGACGGAAGCAAGGCTGCCAATCTGCGCCATCGGCCCCTCCGACCACCACCTATCATTCTAGGCAATGTGGGTGAAGTGTCTTGCCTAAGGACACAACGACAGACTGCTTCCGTGCATTAGACAAATTTTAAATGGGGACACCAAAGACTGCAGAGACAGGGTTAGGAGCAATAACCATATGCCCCAACTAACATGCCCAAAATGGTCCTAGCTTGGGAAATGCATATGTGAATGATTAGCAGGGGAGAACTGGCATCTGCCACAGGCATCACTTACAGAAGGATAAATCATAGCCAGCTTCACATTAGCACAGTGAACCCTATAAACTATTTTACGTTGAATTAGTCTGTCACAAGCACAAATAGAGGACAATTAAACAAGGGACAGTGCAGAATTCCACTGTTCTATAATTACAGTGTTGAGACTCTCCTCCCATGCATTTTTATCTGCATTAGGAGACACTGACCAAATTAACCTGTACAAGACTCAGAGATACATCCTCTGGCAATAGGGTCCACAGAAGGAGAAAGTTTCTGGAGGACGATTCAGAAAATTTGGGAAAAGTTTGTTAACAAAATTCCAGACTAGAAAAAAATGGAAAAGATAATGATTTGGGAGGCAATATTTAATACAGTTGTTCAAAAGATGAGATTTGTCATCTGTTTCCAGATCATTAATTGACCTAATCCCATTATTAAAATCTATTAAATCTGTTTAAGACAGTCCAAACATACAATTTCTAAACACTGATGTCAAGGAGGACTCGGAAGCTCATACTGTTTCCTGAAATGATTCCAAATCTTCAACGAGACAGATACCACCGGACAACTAGTATAGTGTGGGAGAGGACGTTTTGAGTGTAGAGAGAACTGTGAAGACTTTTTCTTCAAGTGCACCCAACTCAGCACTCTTCATTGTCACTCATCCAAAATAAAAGTTTATGCAAATTCACCGCCCAGCATTAGTATCTAAAGACCCCTCTGTCCTTAGGGGACTGTAAAACTGACTTGCAAATTTGTGCTGGTTTGCCAGCCCACAGAAATGTTGAAATAACTGTATCTAGCCTATCCAAAAAACAGATTTACTAAGTTAGGAAAGCGAGAACCACCATCTTGACTAAATTTATTTGACCTGCAAGTGAGAGGGACAAAGTCGACCAATGCCCAGTCTCTCTTGGCCTTATCAATCAAAGGGACAAGATTCTCATGATTTAAGTCTGAAAGAGATAAAGCAACTTGAATGCCTAAATATCAAAAAGCACTATTCAACCACCAAAACGGCACTATAGAATGACAGAGCGTTTTGTCAAGACCATTAATGGGCCAAAGCTTGCTCTTTTAGTAGTTAAGATTATAACCAGATATGCATGTAAGATGTTTAGACTAACAGGAAATTAAGCTTCATTTTCTCACGTGTCTCTTTAGGCAGCTGGCCAAGGCAGTTTCCAGTGCTTCAGGTATGTATCTCTTGGGTACTTGTTTTTTCATTGTACCTTTCTGAGCCTCTGACAGTTGGCAGTTGATTTTAGCCTCTTAGCCTGGAGGTGGGTATTGTTTCTCATGGCTGCCGTAGTTGCTCTTATAGCCAAGCATCTTTAGGGAGTGTATCAGCCTTTTAGTTTCTGTGATTGTTGAGGTAGATATCACTCTCAATTCTGCATTTGCATCTTCTAGGAGACTTTCAGGTGGCACTTCACTTAGCCTCTGTAACTGCACATTGCACACCACAATGCAGAGCCAGAAGTGTTGGGTTATTTGCTGCAAGTCTGCTCACAGAGCCATTTTGCTTATGTCCAGCTTGCTTTGTACTGGTTTATTTCATCATAAATGGTTTCCCCAGTTGTGCTACCAGAAAGCAAACACAGCAACTTCGCCTGAAAACCCTTCCCATCAAAGTATCTAACAAACACTGATAATTGTTCCATGTCCATCCTATCACAGGTTGAGTCCATGGCAAAGGACATTACTTGTGTCTTTTGTATTTCAGAAAGAAGGTGAGAGCAGCAATCCTCTGGCAACTCTTCTATTCATCTTTCAGTTGTATTACGTGCTACACATAAAATACCATGCCTACTTGCTGTAATAGCATTAAAACTAGCAGCGTAAGTGGTAATGCAGTGCCACTTAAGATTTTCCTTTTTGCACAGAGAGGTAACCTCATACAGCTCATACAAAAAACACATAAAGAACTGGCTAACCTCCCAGCAAACCTGTGATCATTAAGAGGTTTTACTATATACTGTATGTGTGAGCTTCTTCTGTCTGTCTTGTGTGTCCTGTGTTTCTTATTTGTGGGTGCTTGTTTTATTTCATAATGTATATAAAGTTCTTATTGCTTGAATTGTGTACTGTCTTAACTCCACTGTCTGTACATTTGTAATTGTAACTTGCACTGTTTATAATTTTATAATCTTATAATCTTTACTATGTTTTAGGATGATCAATTACCATTGGTCCAGGGACTACAGATGAAAAATAGCCTATCTAGCCTAGCCTAGCCTAATAGCTAATTCTGGTGCATTTACAGAAATGTTAATTAATGTACAAATAAACTAAACTGTCAAATAAACTACATAAATAAATACAATAAAATAAATCTCAGTCGCCAGTAAGATCATTTGCTACTACAATAACAATTAAAAAAAATTTAAAAAAAAACAGTAGTAGTATAGTTGAAGTTGCTTAGCCAAAAGCTAAAGGGATGTATTGAATAATATTTGAATAAAATTTCAAGGGTAAATTAATGTCTATGATGCTCTGGGGGTGAACCAGAACCATTCTGAGTATCTTGCATCCCTGGATGTTGTGGGGTTGTCTATATCGCATAGCCGTCGGGGGCAGTACTTCTGGACTGACCGGTTGGTGGTCCCTTTGTTTAAGAAGGGGGACCGGAGGGTATGTTCCAACTACAGGGCAATCACACTCCTCAGCCTCCCTAGAAAGGTCTATTCCAGGGTATTGGAGAGGACAATCTGACTGATAGTAAAACCTCAGATTCAGGAGGAGGAGTGTGGTTTTCGTCCCAGCCGCAGAACACTGGACCAGCTCTATGCTCTCCATCGGTTACTTGAGGGTTCACTGGAGTTTGCCCAACCAGTCCACATGTGCTTTGTGGATCTGGAGAATGCATTCGACCCTGTCCCTCGTGGTACCCTGTGGAGGTTGCACCGGAAATATGAGGGGCAGGGCCCTTTACTAGGGGCTGTTCAATCCCTATATGACCAGAGCAGGAGCTGTGTTTGCATTGCCAGCAGTAAACCAGAACTGTTTCCAATGCATGTTGGACTCTGCCAGGGCTGCCCTTTGTCACCGGTTCTGTTCATTGTTTTTATGGACAGAATTTGGGGATCACATCAAACCAGGACCTGCAACATGCACTGGGGCAGTTTGCAGCCAAATGTGAAGCAGCTGGGATAAATATCAGCTAATCTAAATCCAACACCATGGTTCTCGACCGGAAAAAGGTGACATGCCCTCTCCGGATGGGTGGAGAGTCCCTGCCTCAAGTGGAGGAATCCCACGTCCAAGTATCTCGGGGTCTTGTTTACAAGTGAGGGAAGGATGGAGCATGAGATTGACAGGCGGATCGGAGCAGCATCTGCAGTGATGTGATGGCTGAATTCGGATTGTTATGGTAAAGAAGGAGCTGAGTCTAAAGACAAAGCTCTCGATTTACCATTCCTACCCTCACCTATCGTCATGAGCTATAGGTAATGATCGACAGGACAAGATCGCCGATACAAGAGGTCGAAATGAGCTTCCTCTGCAGGGTGGCTGGGCACTCCCTTGGAGATAAGGTGAGGAGCTCAGTCACACAAAATGAGCTCGTAGTAGAGCCACTGCTCATCCATTTCAAGACGAGCCAGCTGAGGTGGCTCGGGCATCTGTTCCAGATGCCTCCTGGACGGTATCCAGGCACATCCCACTGGGAGGAGGCCCCGGGGAAAACCTAGGACAAGCTGGAGGGATTATTTCTCTCAGGTGACCTGGGAATGCCTCGGCATTCTCCCAGAAGAGCTGGAGGAAGAGTGTGTGGAAAGGGAAATTTGGGCCACCCTGCTCAGATTGCTGCCTCCGTGACCCGGCCCCAGATAAAGCAGAAGAAAATGGTATGGTATACTGTATTTTGCCCAAATGATGCAATAACCTCAACAACACGATCAATACATTTTACCAATATTTAAAACTGTTGGTTATAACTCACCTATCCGAAAACGGCTTGTTACACAGGCTGGGGTCTAGTCCACAGACTGTATGGGCTTTAGGGGATCTCATAGTGACTGTAACAACACAAAAATGAACTTTACACACATTAATCCACCAGAGTAACTGTACTATCAGAGTAATGTCACGTTGAGGTAATATTATTGGTGTGATCCTGTCAGTAGGTTCAGGTCACCAGTGATTGACACCAGAGACTGATACTAAACAGTACATGGTACAATGCATTACAATAGGGTGCTTAGCTGGTGTTGTTTGGTGACTATTTTAGCTACTAAATGTAGTCATTTTGAACATTTTTGGCAGGTGACAGTCAATTGACCACATGTGAGTACTTTCAAAGCAGTGTTAGATAAAAGTTACCATTCCAATTACGTCTTTGACATAAGTTATTGACTGCAATGCATTTTCAATAGAGACGTTTCATACACAAACGTGAGCTACAAATGCAGCAAAATAACACCTGGTTTACAATCTACATGGTTGAAGCAGACATTGAAGCCACAAAATCAATGACTTTGTCACAATCTCTTTGTTGTCCTTTCCCCTCCCTCACATGTCTGAGCCTGGAGCTGGGCGGAGATCTTGGCTCCTCCCGTGCACACCTGGAGGCAATCACAATCAGCTGCACCTGCAATGGATAAGAGGAGCCAGGACCCGACACTCGGCGCCAGATCGTCCGCGTGTTCATATCCCGCTCCTTGAATCAGCTTAGCTGTCCCGTCTTCGACCCTGCTTCCCTGTACCGGTACTGTTCATCCCGTCTCTGACTCAGCTGTGGTCCAAGGGAAAAGCATGAGTAGCTAACTCCTCACTCCCAACACACCGTCTGATCTACCGTCATTTGCCTTTTGCATTTTTGTAAATAAACACTGTTAGAACTTGGGGAAGTTTTGTCTTTTTGGTCAATGGTGCCTAACGTTACATTGAGAAGGGTAATGCTCCAAAATCCCGTTTTGCGCCATGGTGAAAAATAATATCCAAGAAACACTTTAAGTTTCTCTCTTCTGGGACATGTTTCCTCTTCTCATACAACCCTTTGACCGTTTTCTACTTCGAACGCAAAGCCATATTTGAAGTTTATGGTCAGTTTGCAGTGGAGCAGTAGGCTACACAAACAAGCACTAGGGGAGCGAACACTACCACGCACGGCATGAAGTGGGAATAATTGGCATGTGTCAAGACCAATAATTGACGTAATCCACCTGGAACTCACAGTCAACGATTGTCCCTCGGAAATCCTCTACTCCACCTTTAACATGGGAAAAATGCAGTTTGAACCTATATTTCCTACAAGAACAGCTGCACAACACACACATGATGTAATATGTTAATAAGCTTTAAAAAAATTAATTGGAACTGAAAAAATGGGAATTGTAGACCACAAATGAAACGTATAATACAATAAGAGGTCATGCTATATTGATAGTCACATTCTAACATGAAGGTGAAATACAATTCATACTTTACCTTGGCACTTGGCTCTTGACATTACTCATGCAAAGGTTTCACTGTGTCAACTGCTATTCACGCATCTGTCGTCGTAGTAGCTCATCAGTTCATCACTGTGAATCTTTTTTTTTTTTTTTTTTTTGCCCCTTAACACCATAGTTTATCAATACACCCTTTATACTAAGACAGCCAAATGAGTCCTTTTACGTCTTCATATTATATTGTTTTGTCTTGGGGAGACAGTAATTACTGGCATTTGTTGCGCACTCTTACCGAGCACTCGGAAAATTCAAAAGCTTTTCATTTCCCCCTCTGTCAGCAGTTTTGCATGTGTTTGTGTGCCATGTTAAGACGCAGGCTCATTTTTCAGACGCTGTCTATTTTCCCCTGTATACATTACCTTTGTCATTGTGATTTATGGCTTGACAAAACCGGCATGCATCCATAGCCTTTGTGTGTGCAATAGAAGGTCCTATCTATAATCTACACTGGCTTTTTCACAGCAGATTTGTGTGCTGTTGATTCTGTAGAGGTGCAATGTGGTATCGTAAATGAGCAGAACAAGAGGGTGAATGAGACCAGTGAGGCCAGTACAAGGCTACACAAGCCTGGCTAAAGTTGGTCAGTGGCTGTCGTTTGCATGTACAGAGAATCAAATCAGATCATTAGTGATGTGATTTTTGTGAATGAACTGGCTCTCTTGAATGGTTCCTTTTAAGTGGGACTAAACACTGCCCAACACCACATTGCAAATAGAACTGTTAAACTGGGAAGACTAAAGGCAGTAGCTGGAGAACTATAGAGGAGAGTGAGGAAGGAGGGGTGGGGTCTGTATGTATGAGGAACAGTGTCACTGGTGTAACAGGTATCCACACTCCCTGCTGTCAGAAGTTTGTAATCAGAAACACCTGGCTTTAATCAAGGCAGTGGTGTGTGATGTCAACAAATACTTGAAATTGCAGTGGCCACTGGACCCAGGAGACTCACATTTTTATATATATCTTTTTAACCACAAATCTGCAAATTTAACTAGTTTGCACTAAAATTTCTAGGAACAGTAGACAATGCTGTTCAAGCATAATTTACAGACTTAAGTGACAAAAAACAAGTTGATTTAGTGTTTAGCTCCACTTAAACGTTAACAGTTGGAGCCAAATCTTTGACTTTGTAATTTTTATACTGATCAATCCTGAACCAACACAAGAATCATCACAGAAGACATATTCAGCATCATAATAAGGGGTAGGTCTACTACTGCTACTTCTACTACTACTACTACTACGCATAATTTCAATGGGTGTAAACACTACAACTTTCTGTTTGAACTATTTTATATAAATCTTTTCCTTGGTCATTTCTCTCTGTGATTAGTTTGTTAAAATTAGTTCTCACACTTTTTAGTGGCTCTTTGACAAAAGCTCCACCATTATGACCACTGCTAACCTTGATGAACTATTTATCTGGAGCCAAACACTATAGGTGAATTCACACTCCTTTAGTCCACTTCTTTATACAGTCTACAGTCTCAGGGATCCAAGTACGTATCGGCTTCTCCAGATGTGTCTCATTCATCTCTGCATTTTATTGTATATGGAGCTGTTGGCTCAAGTAAATGTCTGGAACATGTAAGGGTCAATTTGAACATATTGAAGGACATTTTCTTTATATTGCATGTGATTATTTGAACAACCTGAAAATAACACTTGTATTGGGCATTAATTGCTAAAACTTAACATATTTAGGTCACCATGATACCTTTGGAAAAAACACACACACACAATGTATTAAAAATGTTTAATTAGTTTCGGTCAGTTATTTTTTAGTCCCCTCTCCCCTTGCTCCACGTGCTCACTCCCCCCCTCAGAGTGCTAGTGTATAGTTATGTATCCTGCTCTTGTATGTTACAAAAAAATGGCATAGGCTTATGGGTTAAACTTGTTCAAATAGTTTCTGGGGGGACTCACATGCATGGATGACCTATAATACTACTTTAGGCATGTTGCTGATGAGAGCATTGTAAGATGGTAGATTGGTCCAGTAAGTTGATTTTGCATTATAAAATGCATTTAATAAAAATGAAATATAGAATAATACATTTTAATTTGGCTACATAGCAGTTTAATATTTAATAAGACAATTATTTGCAAAAGTTGTATTGCATAAATCAGAAGCAACACTGACTTTTTCCTCTATGAAAGACAACATAGACTATTTCTTTAATGTAGCAGCATGGTACATGAAAACAGACAGTTAAGCCTTTTCTGATCAAATGTTGACTCCAAAGACCTGTTTTGCTCAGTATGAAGTCAGTATTTGTATGGATTAAGGTAAGATATGCCAGTGCTCATAGCAGCTTCAGTTTGTCATGTTAATACTTAATTACACAGTGACCTGTGCAAACTGTCTTCATCTGAAGCTCTTCATCTGTCCGGGTTTTGCACTTCTGGGGCCTCATCAAAAACAGAGCCGTTGTTTCTCAAAGTCATACTTCACATATTCCACTAATTTTCAGCATAGAGGTCAAACTGGAGAAGACAGAGGATCCCTGCAGGGGATCCCCATGATCACAGGGGAGGGGCATGAATTAGTGATGTTGCAAAGAATTGTGAGACTTGTCTTTCTATCTGTAAAATGCTATATATCGATTGGAAGAAATGTAAATAAAAAACATATTTTTGGGACAGACACCCCTGTTTTAAAGCATGTTGTAACAGTTACCAAATCATGATAGGAAACACACATTGTTTGGGCTGACATGCAGTTCGTCCACCACTGTCATTATACTCAGCAATGACTGAGTCTCTGCTCAACCCTGGCTCCACATTCTCAGCATTCTCCAGGCCTCCACTTTTTGGTCCACTAGTTATTGTTCCACTGGCTTGGGTGGTGGAGTTGCTGTTTATGCATTTTCAGAACAAGTAGCCTGAGGATCATTTTACTTTTGTCTAATAGGCACATCAAGTTTTTTGGATAATTTTAGTAGTGAGCTTTGCTTCATTGTCTTTTCTTTCCATTTTGTAGTCTTAGTTGCTTGGAAGTTTTGACCTGTGTCACCAACGTAATGTGTCAGCAACCTTTTTAACCCATTTAACATGGATCTATATGCCATAAAAGTGTTAACAGCAACAGCCTATAGTACTTGTTGATTTAATGCCCGGGGGGAAAAATGCAAAAGAAAAACTAACATTAAATTTTTTTTTTTTTTTATTGGGTGTGCCAGGATGTTGGAGGAGCTGGCACACCCAATAAAAATTGTGTGGATATGCCACTAATATGAGCCAAATTTTTACAAGTCTGTTCATTCTGGGGATAGTGTCACGTTGTTTTGTATCAGCTCAAGTATTCTAATCTCATTTCTATTACTCCAATGCATTGGTCTTGTGAGTGGTAAAAATGAGTCCAGCCTGGTTGATTTATGCTGATATTACAGCCCGTCCCAGCAACATTCCATCAACTAAATGGCTTTTTGAATCCTTACTCCAAAGTTCATTAAAGAATTAATCGGATGTTCTTAATAATTCATCTGACTTTTGTGGCTGCATTATGGCGGTTTTCAGTTTGCTTCTTGCAACTCACCTCCGCCAAATTACTCTTAATAACTTTTCGTGCTGGCTGTAGTGCAGCGGAGGAGAGATGAGGGTATGTCCTTATAAATGCAGCTCAGGGCGAGTGGCGGTCCCTCTGGTCTCTGGAGTGGTCACTGCAAATGTGTCTCCTCCGTTTATTAAGAAGTAACAGGCAGGGAGAGCAAGAAAACAACCTGATATATATACAACAGTAGGGGATCAAATAGTGTGCATGTGTATTGTACTGCTAACATTGTTACCACTACAATGGCCTTGTTCACGTGCACACCAAAGTCTGACTATAATCTAATATCTGGATCTATGGCATATAAATCACAAAATCTAATGTGTGTAATCAGAGGAATCATGATCACAAAGAAATAAGATGATTTTGCTTTTTACATATTATTCGAATAATCTTATAACTCAAAAAATCTGATATTAATCAGAAGTTGAGTGTGTATAAAACTGCAGTCAGTGTTACCTTCTTGTTTATCTATCAGTGTTCTACTTCCTGTTTTGGGGATTGTAATGACAAAATCCATTATTCATTGGGATTTTACTGCGCCTGTTACTTATTTCTCAGCCTTAAGGTGGAACTGTATGTGTGGAAAGTTATTGAACAAGGACCTGTAATAATAAATACAAATAATGAGGTGCATGTCAGGCTGATGAGCATTTATGAGATGTTGATTAACATTAAATGAGCAGTCCTGTCCAAAAACTTTGAACTTTAACTGTATGTGTGGCAAATTATTTAATAAGGAGCTGTAATAATAAATATAAACAACTTCTTCTTGTAGGGTCTTACATGTTTTCTGCAACGTGTCATAATGTATAATAGCACAAGCATTTCACATGCAACGTTCACTCTTGTCTAATTAGAAATATTAAATCATAAATCCTTTTATACCTACATCATCAACTTGTCCAGGTGACAGATTTAACTTTGGCTTTTACTGTGGATCAGACCTGGACGACTGAGAGATTACACAGATAAATTTAATCTTTATATAATTACATTGTTTCTTGATCATTATTCTGCGTGAATTGATATGCATTTTACATTTTCTTTTTCCCCAAATAATCCATGATACATTGTCTGCATGTATCTGTGTCACATCCTCACTAAAAACCTGTCAACTTCTTCACAGTGAAAATAGACCTTCAATCACTGTTCCTCTCGACATGCAGGAAATTGCACTTATCACTGACTTTTGTCTTAATAAACATCTGAAAATGCTGATTTCTGGAGGCTGTCTGATTACACAGAGCTGGAGTAGAGTCATCTGCAGTTCACAGTACAATAGATGAGTCTTTTGTGTTGTCTTCACATGAACAGTCCCTTGCACATGTTCCTTGAAACGTTAGATTAATGGAGGGCTGACTGGGCTGAGAGATTGCCCTTCGTTGCATCATGATTCTCACCAAGGCAGTGAATAATAAGAAATAGAACATGCCACCAAGGGACTATTAGAGCTAAAGAGCGCAGGGGGAGAGGTTAGCAGCAGGGTAACGCATTTACTAAAGATCCTGTTATCAGCAAACATCTACTTGTTGAAGTTTTGATACGTTATAATGTTTTGTTCATGGGCTAACTGCACACTAGAGGATTTGAAAGTCTTCTGTGATTTTCAGAATTTTTGTCTCCCCACACATTTCACATTTTCAGATTTTCTACAAGCGAAGGCCTGGACATAAGAATCACATGATCGAAGAGGCGCCATAATGAAAACAAATACACAGGACACAAGGCGAGCAGCGTGAGAGCCTTTCCACGCACTCTTATTCACACCTAACTAAACAAATTAAACAAATTATGTTACCTTGCTTTTCAGTAGTGTTTCTCTCACTTAAACCTCTCTCAATGTTAGTGCAAAAATTCATACTTTTGAATAAAAACTTCCTCAGCTTCTGGCATTAAATCTACCAATTACATAAAAAAAGAAAGAAAAAAAAAATCAATCATAAAGGAATGTATGAATGGCATCTGTTTCATAGACATTTAACAATATTAGAAAATCATCAATCTTAAGTCATCAATCTTAAATTCAAAAGGTTTCAAAAAGATTTTATAAAACAAGAAAACTCCTTAAACTCTTTTTAATGAAAAGAGTGATTGTTGTGTCAACTCCTGTATTATTATTTTTCTCTCTCTCTCTCTTTATGCTTGTACTGTATGGCATATTTAATTGCCTTTTGTAATTGTTTCATTGTACATTTTCTGTGGGCCCCAGGAAGAATAGCAACAGCTGATGTGGGTCCATATAAATTAAACCATTAAACCATAGATATATGAAGAAGTTTGCGCAAAGTCTGTGTTGGTGTTACACTAGACAACGGTTGCGTGGAGATTGCCTGGCACAGTCTGAGAGTTCTGACTGACTGTAGATTATAAGCAACAATCTTAAATATTGAACATATTGGGGTTTCATGATTTGAGGCATGTTTCAGAAGATGATGTGGCAATTTTCAGCAACAAAATTTTGTTTATGTAGCGTTTACCTCCAAGATGGAAGTACGCATATGCATCGATCCAGAGCTCCTACAACTTCTTGAAAAAAATTAAAACAAACGTTTTGGTATTGCACATCAAAACTATGCAATGTTTAATGCTCTGAATGGCAATACATTTTTGAATCCAAATACTTTGTGAAGCATAAATTGCACGAGTAGCCGTTCATTTTAAAATACAATGAAGAAAAAATTCTATTCAAATACATGATAAATACTCCAAAATGACCCTTGTCACTCTTATGATGAAATGTCCTATTAAAACCTTTCTGCCTGTGAACTGTGCCTCCTCTGGCTTCTAACTTAATCTGCATACATTCTCTCCTGAATCCTCTGAGACTCTGCAGCTGATCAGTCTGTCCAAAAAACTGGTAAATAAGGCCATGAAGGTGATTGGCAAGAAAGAGTTTCCTTCCCTCAGGACATTGTTCAAAACTCTGTGCTTGCTCAGGCCAGACGGATTGTCGGGAACCCTCTCACGTGTTGCATTGTGAATATGAAATTCTTCCATCAGGCAGTGTTATCTAGCACATAACTTTAAGAGTAACAGATGTAAACGCTCATTTGTGCCAACTTCTGTTGCCCTCTTGAACAAATCTGCACAACAGAGGCGCACTTAAGTCACTTTAATCTCCAATGTGCTTCAGTATCTTTGAAATAATAATGTTTGTGAAATGGGGCTGGTGCAATAACTTGGACACTTTATGGTTGTGCAGTTCACAAAATGGACAATGGACATGAATAATGGACACTTATTTGTCTTCTCCTTTTTGATGAGCTCTGAATGTTGTCGGACTATAGAGTGATGTGTGAGTGTTACTGTGTTTTATGCTGCAGGCAATGAGCCCAAGACAAATTTCCCCCTGGGGATAATAAAGTTTATCTCATCTTATGCACAAAGTTATATCATTTCCGTCTATATTTGTCATTTGAGTTTATGAAAATGTGAAGTTTATTCTGTTGTAAACCACTGACCTCTTGTGGTGGAGTTATTAATTACTTGTAGATGCACAGCTCACATGTTCATTGAAGGTCCTATATTATGCAAAATTGACACATGTGAGCTTTTGGCAATTTTGGAATGTTGTTACCTCCTCAAAAACATACCTGGAGTTGTGTTTTGTTTTTCTAATAACACATGTTTGAGTAATCTTTTATTATTAGTCTGTCTACATCACCAAAGTTCAAAATCTCCAAAGCTCTGTTCCACCATGTCATCAAGTGGTAGTTTTAAAGTGAATAGCTCTTTTTAGCTCGAATCAAACTGTTTGTGTGTAAATATGTGTCAATGAAACACAACAACTCCAGATATATTTTTGATGAGCATACAACATAGCAAAGAAAATACATTGAAAATGGACTAACCATTCCTGAATGTTTTGGTCAGAAGGCACATGCAGTAATTGTATTTTATTTTGCTTTATATCTTGTATTACTGTATTTATTTTAGTGATAAATGTATATTTGCAGAGGTGGGTAGTACTCAGTTACATTTACTTGAGTAACTTTTTGAAGAAACTGTACTCAGAGTAGCAAAAGAAAAACTGGACAAAAGTTATTTGAGTGAAGCCCACCTGCAGGACGTGATGGACGTGACGGAGCATGGGTGACATAGGCTTGTGGGCTAAGTTTTCACTTTTGATGAGGGAACAAAGTTATAACATGGTAGAAAGCTCCAAAAAGTAGATTTAAGAAATGTATTATCCATGTAACTGTACTTTTACTTGAGTACAAATTTTCAGTACTTTTTCCATCAGTTATAGCACAAGAGAGAAAATATAGACTTACGATCTGGATGACGTCTGATTTGCTGCTGCCAACTCTTGAAAATACATTTAGTAAGTTTCCTGCTGAACACTTGCACTGGCAGCCTTCCCAGTGTTTAAGAACTTCCATTGACAGTACTTCTCTGTGTACGTCCCAGAAACACAGAGTACTCCAGGCTCAGCAAGAGGGGGGACTCTCTTTTGAATTGCAAAACTGAACAATCAACTTTAGTGGGCATGATCGATGAGGCCCGATGCACAATTCTCCAACCCATTGACTTTTCCTGCATCGTACAATACAGTAAATACGCTATGGCTAAAAGTTTGGGGATCTCACACTAACTTTTGCAATTTACAATAGACATGCAATAAATTTACCAATAAACATCACACACAAACTAAAAACGCACTACATTTCATCATCCGAGTGAAATGACAACACAGCTTTGTTTGCTAATAATGCCACAAGCACGCACGCGAAACACAAACACACTTTGTGTCAATTGATGATTACATGAGTACAGCAGGATGTTTTAGTAATGAAGAATAATGAAAAAGTTTAAATGCGCTGCTCTTATCTATTAATTGATGATGAAATAAGAGAAAATATATTTTTCCATTTTAAATGAGAATAGACCAGGCCAGAGCATAATAAAGCACATTCTGTTGTTTTAACAATTATTAGACAGCTATATTACTGCTAAGCAAATGCGAAATGTATTGTAATTAAATGCTGGCTATACTGCAGGCTTGTCTTACTCAGACAAGTCTAAAAAGTTCTTTCTAAGATACAAACCAACTGTCAACATCAACTGCAACAGAATGTCTGAGGACAGGGTGAACACCACCAGAAAGTGACAATATGTTGTCAAAGAAGATTAAATACAGGCCAGTATGTGATGAGACTTGGGAAAATATTAAACTGCGAGCTATTGATCAGATGACCCCAACAGCAGCACATAAAGGAGCAAAGACCACAGAGCAGGGAGAGGAGGAGGAGCAGGAGAAGCGGGAGGAGGACACAAGTGCTACAGCTGTGCAGGCACCACCGCATGTTTTAGAAGAAAAGCAAAGGAAAAGCAAAGAAAAGTGGCCTGGAAGAACTCTTTGCAGAAGAGGGAGAAGCATTAATCTCCACCTCTACAAGCACTTTATCACTTCAAGAGCAGACTGAGCAGTAGATAGAGTTGTATAACAGCCTGCCCTCTATGGGAGAAAACCCAGTTTTGTGGTGGTGGCACAAAAGGCACACTGTCAAATCTTTTTGAAACTATTACCAGCAACCTATGCACCCGGTCATCCCCACTCCAAGCAAGAGGGTGTTTTCCTTGGCTGGAAACACAATAAGTTAAAAGTAGTCAATTCTGGCAAATCAAGAATATCGCTCTGTATTTTTTATATAGATTGATATTGTTCTGGTCACCCTTTGTTGCGTCTCAAGCCAAACGTGATTGTGTAATCACATTACGCTTTATTCAGTGAATAAGAAATGAAGGAGTTCATTGGTCACCCAGGATTTACAAATAAAATCTAATTTATCTCACCTTAGATTGACAGTTTTTAATGCTTGGCTCATTGATTCTGTAGTTGTCTGCTTTTTTTAGCCTCTGTGATATTTTTTCCTTTTCTTCCTTTATCAATAAAATGGATGCTATGGATCTGTACTGAACAAATTAAATATTAAAATATTTGTTTTATTTCAAGCCTGGTTTAATCAAAATATGTGTTGCATTGAGATAGGTTTGTACTGAATGTGCTTGTAGAAAAACAGCTCTGTCCTCAAAACATGACCAATTACCCGCCAACAACACCACTTACTCACAGAATGGACAATAAACGTCTACCTGCTGCACAAAAGCCATCTCGCCTTACTTTGAATTGATGAACATTTGTAATCACACCTGACAAGCTATTTGTCTAACGTACGCAGAAGAGCAGGCCCAAAAGCAGCCAAGATAAACAAGGGAGGAGCGCATTCATCAGGTAGTCCATTCTATTCGCTCAATCTGCTCTGGTGATGTGAGAGTGGAACTGTCTGGTGCCCTTGATAAAGAGGGGGCATTATGCAAAATCTACTTTTTGGAAATTTTCTACTGTGTTAGGTCGATGTTACCTCTTCAAAAACATGCCTGAAGAGGTTCGTTAGCAGTACAATCCCGTCCAATATAAGTCTTCCCCCAGTAAGGATATATTGTATAAGCAGCCCTTTGGGTCCAATAAGTCAGCTGCGTGCTGTCTGCAAATAATTATAAAGTGTTTTATTAATAATTAAAACTGATAATTAGCAAGTGCGCTTTTAGCATGCTAGTAGTTCTTGGCTTTACTGTCACAACAAAATTCCTTTCTAGTCTGAAAGTTGTGAAAAGTGCTTATTAAATGGTATCATGAGCAACATGAGAGCCCATCAGTTGATCGCCAAACATATATCCATGACAACGCACATGAAGCAAGCAGAGCCCAGTGAACAGCTGTTTCAAGGGCTCTGGGAACTGTTGGGTTCACACTGGCCCAAGCTTATGGCTCTCGCAGTGAATGCTCTTTTACGTCGACCTAACTATTGGCAGTATGACAACAACCTGAATCTGAGGTGAAGGAAATGTGATTTTCCTTCTAATTGATAAGTGACCAATGAGCTCCTTCATTTCACGTGCATCACTGGACAAAAAATTATCTGATTGCACAAATGCCTGGTACTGGCTTAAGACACGACAGACCTCCGGAGTGGTGACAAGACTGATATTCTGAATTTGCCAGGCAACTTTGCAACAATCATATGGGCACTTTTGCAACTACTATTTTACATTTATGTAGCTTAAAAACTAGGATTGCAAGATTAATTTGAATGGACACAATCAGCACAATTAACTGAAATGTGATTCTTGTTTTTGTCTGTCGGTTCATATTTTTTGTCAATTGTTCTGGACCAGTTTAAAATCATAAAAACACAAATCTAATCACAATCACAAATTGTTCAGACCTGAAAAAAACATTTTAGGAGGTGGTATTGCAGTTTTACAGAGTAAGCTTGAGTTAAATCATCTTGGGCACTCTCAACATGTTGCTACATCTGATATTGGTAAAAGAAGAATATCTCTCACATCTCGAGCTAGAACCAGCATGATTCTGCAATCAGATTTGTTTATTTCAATGACACATGTGTAATGGAGGAGTTTATTGGCTGCCCAGCATTTACAAACAAAATCACATTTCTCTCAGCTCAGACTCTAGCTCATTGATGGACATTGCGTGTCACTGATTGGCTAATCCACCTGTCAATCACACCCATCTGAACTCTGAAAGATTCACCAGTGACCAAACTCACATCTTCATTAAGAACAAAGAAGAAGTGCGTATTCTGGATCACAGGCAAAATTTTGAGAAAACATGTTGCACAAAAACAAGAATTTAACCATGTTCTGTTGGTTATTCCTCATCATTGGGTTAGTGAGTTGTATTTTGAGTGATTCATGCATGTTTGAATAATTCTGTATTGTCCTGCAATAAAGCCATAATATGTAATGGATGGAGGTAACTTTTTAGTCAAAGAAGTGAATAAAATAAAAGCACTTGGTTGTGTTTATTGCACTGAAAAACATACATATTTATGTGGCAGTACAGAGGGGCTCTGCCACTTAAGTGCAGTATACTATTGGTTCGTGCTTGCTGCAGCAAACCGCATTCTTGTTGTGTACAGCCCGTCATGTCAGCTAGCAGACTTAACTAACTTATTTCAATGTAATTGTCAAACTGAACTAATTTAAGAAAAATGTATAAATAAACTACACTTCTGTTATATTTAAATAATGCTTCTGTTCATCAACAACAAACTTATGTGCCTTTTATATTAACTGGTCCTGGGCCAACTCCCAGGTGGCATTGTTGGTTTTCTTATATTATTATGTATTATGCTAATTTAATTATAGATTTAGCCATTAACCACTACATCAAGCTAAGCTAAAAACCCTCGGAATACCACATTTACACTGAGGTGACATGCCAAATAACAAATATGTTGATACCATTTCCAAACTCAAATGATCATCAAACATAGATATAGATTCAAAACAAGAGATAAGGTGAGTACTTCAGTGAGGCTCTAGAAGGATGTAGGACACAGATGCTCTTCAAGGATAAGGACACTTATCAGGAAGAAACAGAGATTTAGCTTAACACATATCGATGTGAAGATGTGGACGGTGGAGCTGAAAAAATCCGAGGCACCCTTGTGTAGAAAAATTACAAGTCCTTTATTAAGACATGGACCAGCCTACACGTTTCGACACCTGAGTGTCTTCATTAGGGCTTAAGAGTAAAATGATGAGAGTACCAGGTGACTCTCTTTATAATGGTAGCCATGTTTTTCATACTCAAAACACAATTATGAAAAAGAAACATGATGCACCATGTATACAATAAAAAACATAGAAAGAAAATAACAATATAGAAACTGACTTTGAGGCACTGTAAATAACAAACAATGACTAGAACAGTGAGCAAAGACATCATTATGACAGACTGGAGTTCAGAACCGTGGAAGAGGTTATCTATTAATATCTATTAATTTCAAGGACGCATATGGAACTAAAACTTTTTGTTGTCACTGTTTGGCCAGTTGTAACTCTACATATGTAATATATAAACTAGATCGGATCACCAACCTTTTTGAGCTACTTCATGTTTACTGAGACATACGAGAGCTACCAGTTTGATACGCTCTTCTGTAAAAACAAATTTGCTCAGTTTGCCTTTAGTTATACATCAATAATGATTAATGATAATCATCTATGTGAACACAGTGATTTCTCATAATAATTACACAATAACAATGACAGCAAATTGGGAAACAGATATAAATATTCAGCACTTTAACTTAATTAATGTAAGTGATCAAATGAAAATTTTACAATTACTGACATCACTACATCTCACAGAAAAAAATGTCCCATTTTCACCAGCCACTGACAAAACATGAACTATGTTCCACCATCTTCCAAAAAGTTATCAATTAATTCAATTATCAATTAAGAAAAATCAACCTACATATTTTTAAATAAATCTTATCACATTTTGAACTAATGACCAAATTTGCTGGATTTTTAACAAAATTATAACTGTTATATGTCATGAACAAACTTTACGATTGACCACAATTCTTCAATATTCATCTTTGCCATGGCACTGCCATGTTGCCACAGACAACGTCTGGTATCTGTTTCTTTGTTAGTGGGAAGACATTACATGCTGTTCACCAGTGTATTGTAATCTGGTGTGTAACTTGACACTGCAACTGTGAGTGAGTCTTTCATGTGTATCAGTGAGACGTGTTCTGTGTTTGTTCTTGATGACGTTCATGTCAGAAAACGCTGATTCACAGAGATAGATTGAACCAAACAGGCTGGCAACCTTCATAGCTGCTGTGCATACAGCCCTGTACTTCTCTGTGTCATCAAGGCACCAGAAGTTTGGTGCAGCCTGGTAGGCTTTAAGGGGAAGGTAATTTTGCAATTTTATGATTTCAATCTCCACCTGTCCAGCATCCAAGTTAAACATTGCACTGAGTTGCTCAGCAAAGCATGTTGTGTCCACAATCATTAAAGGATTGGAAATGAATGACACACATGGCTCAAGCTGATCAGTGGCTTTTCTGCCACTTTGTCAAATGTCTCAGATGCAGAAGCATTGTCTTTCAGCACCGACTGCACAGAGGGAAAGTGCAGCACTTTTTTTTCTCTGTAAATCAGAGAAAATGTTCATCTTGGCTTTAAATTAATTTAAAGCACTGTCAACAACAGTCTTGCCTTTGCTTTACAGCTCGCGGTTCAAGTGGTTTAGTTTCCTAGTAGTGTCCTATAGCAGTGAGACGTCTTCGCCTTTGGACTGCATGAACTCTTTGATTCCACTCAAAAGTGGCAAAAAACGAAGAAAAACTCATCCTCGACTGAACCATCAGATTCTTGTGTGTAGTAGAACCATATTCAGCTGGCATATCCTCCAATAGCACCTTGAAAATCCTGTGCTGTTTTGATTTGGAGGGGATGTTGTTTGTGATTTTTACAACGGGAGTCATCACGTGCCCAAAGCTGATCACTTTTGTACATATCGCGTGCTGGTGAATGATGCAGTAATAATGCATACATTTTGGGAAGTCTGTGTCACGTTTACAGTGAGCGATGAATGACGGCCGATCCTAGCAGGAGCCCCGTCTGTAGTCACTGATGGTGACTCCAATGGTGACTCCAATGGTACCTTTTTCTACACAATAAACTCCTTCACTGTGTTATAAATGTCAACTCCCCTCGTAGTTGTCTTTAAGGGCAGTAGTGTCAGGAGTTCTTCTCTTGTGGAGAAAAGGTGGTTTAGCACTGGATGTTAAACCACCTGCACTTTGCCAGATCCGTTTAGCCATCGTAGATCCTCCCAGTTGGATGTTGGAGAGAGTGGAGAGAAGATCGGTTTCATTTTTCTCATCTTTAAATACAGTGGTAGCAATTATCATGATTGGTTCTTTGACAGCTTCACTGTCTGAAAATGAGTTCTTTCTTCTTGATCAGAAAATGTGTAGCTCTAAACGAGGCTTTCATTGCTTTTTGTGACTTTTTCGCCAGTTTATTGAGGAAAAAACTGTTGTTTACCCAAAGCTGCTTTTGGCTCATGGGCTTTTTCTGTCCGTAGTGCGCTTCCCGCTGGGTAGTTAGCGTGGAACCTTTTGTGACATGTTGTGAAGTGTCCCTCCACATTGTGCCACTTTGCCGTCGCCTAAGTTGCCCCACAAATGAGACACAGGCAGGTTTCTTTTATAGTCGTAAAGAAGAACTCCTCTACCCATTTATTGTGAAAGTGATATATTTTCTTTCTTTTTTCTGCCATGTTTCTGGGGTCAGAAACTGCGTTCAGCACGCGCTTGCTCACTATTTTGCACAATACTAACCTTTGAACATCATCATTTTACCCTCAAGTCCTGATGAAGTCACTCAGGTGTCAAAATGCGTAAACTGGTCCATGACTTAATAAAGGATTTTTTATTTTTCTACACAAGAGTGCTTCGGATTTAGCTCTTTCAGCTCCACTACCACTCTCTCATCTTCTGTGCTAAGCTAAATCATCGGACTTCCAGAGAATAGAATAGAATAATTTCAACATGAATGCATAGAAAAAAACTAGTGGTTTTATAACTGTACCAATATACTTCCAAGACAATTGATATAATATACATCCCAGCTGACACACAACTGTAAACAATTATTCCCTGCATTATGAAAGGTGCCTTGTAATTGTCTGTTCCTGGAATTTTGAAATGCATACTATTATTTCTTTCATTTTTCTCTGAGAACATGTGCTGCACGGCAAAAGTAAATAGACCACACCTAATCAGTAAATAAGGTTCAGCTGGTAACACCACTGATGTGGATTCTGGATTCTTCATGTACTATCTTCAAGTTCAATAGATTGGCCACTTGACATCCAATCATCCACATAGGCCAACATGTATAATTTTTTTAGCATGATTTCAAATACCTAATATGCTACAAGATGATGAAGGCTGAGTGTAAATTTTATTCTAATATAGCTGCCGCAGCACTGGTGATTGAGTTCATTTTTATCTGTGTAATTATAGGCCCGTTTCTTCCTAAGTAGGCTACAAATTGTCACTACTACTTCCTTCAGTGTCTTTAAGAATATACTATACTGCATTAGTTATTACCTGATAAATTCTATATATAATGAATAGATTATATTTATTTATTATATTATATTACAGTATATATATATTTTATTTTTATCTTCTTTGATGTGCATGATACACGATGTAAACAGCATTTATTTTGACTAAAACAAATTAAAATACAGACCCTTTAGAAAGTGTCTAGATTATTCCTTCTAAGTGCATAGTCTGTTTATGAGGACAGCAACACAACACCACTCTGAGTTATGCATACTGAGCTGATATAGACGTGCTGCTGGCTGATCAAATGAGTCAAAACCGTCACTAATTGTAATAAATTGTGGGGTAATAAGATAAATAATGTAAACATAAAGGTATCGATCTGAAAACTCAAGCATCAATACAATACCAATACTTATTTTGCACAGCCCTAATATGCAAAACACAACCACTGTTACACTAAGTACAGACTGGTTTACATAATAATTTGGTCTGCTCTAGTGTCTCATCCCTAGAGCTTTCCTACAGTTCACTCAGGTCTATCGATTTACATGCTTGTTTTGTAGGTGTGCATTATGCGTGTGTGCTGTGAAGTCTCATATGAAATGGAGTGATAGGCCTGTATAGTTGATCAATACCTCTCACACCGCATTAGCACCACCGGCCTCCACAGTCAACTCAAGCTGCTTCTGTCTGCTAAGTCTTCTGCTTTTTTACATGTATTATTGCATTTAAAGGTACAAGAATGTTTGTTTTATTTATTTATGTCAGAGACAGTGCGTATTTATGAACATTTCTGTAAATATACAAGAAAAGTTTATTTGTATAGCACAGTTTGTGCACGAAGTAATTCAAAGTGCTTTACTGAATAACAAAGACATTAAAATCACAATATAAACAATCAAAGCACAATAATCATGAAATTAACATTTAAATAGAAGAGTGCAGAATAAAAACCTTTCATTCATATGCACAGTTAAATAGAACCCTTTAGAGCCTGGATTTAAACAGTGTCAGAATAAAGGCCTGTCTCACATCTTCAGGAAAACTGTTCCAGATGTTAGGTGCATAAAACTGAAACAGTGATTCCCCATGCTTAATCCTGACTCTGGGCACCAGCAGGAAGCCAGTCCCTGAAGTCCTAAGAGTGTGAGATGGTTCATATGGTACTAATACTGTATGTCAGAGACACTTTGGTGCTAGGCCATACATGGAGATACTTGTTCACAAGCAGAACTGCTTTAAAAGTCTATTCTCCGAGCCAGTGCAGAAACCTGAGCACAGGACTTATGTGCTCGTACTTCCTAGTTCTAGTCAGTCAGGCCCCAAGCAGCAGTGCTCTGGATGTACTGCAGCTGTATTAATGGTTGTTTCGAGAGGCCAGTGAGCAGGGCGTTACAATAGTCTAACCTACTGGAGACAAACACATGGATAAGTCTCTCCAAGTCTAGTTTAGACAGTATACCTTTGATCTTTGCAATGTTTTCAAGTCTGAGTCCATTATTACCCCTAGATTTCTAGCCTGATTTGAAGGTTTTAGAGAGAGAGACTAGAGGTGACTGCTGACACTTTCTCTTTGTTTCTGTGGACCAAAGACTATGACTTCAGTCTTGTCTGAGTTTAGCTGGAGAATGTTGTTTTGCATCCACATACTGATCTGTTGGATGCAGTGGCAGAGTGAATCCACCTGCTACCAGTGAGACATAGATGTGAGTGTCATCTGTATTGTTGTGTTAGGACACATTATTGCTGCATATTAACAGGTTTAATGGCAGCATGTAGAGATTCAACAAAAAGGGTCGCAAGATTGAACCCTGGGGCTCCCCACAGGTCAGGGCCATGTTATCTGTGACACAGATTCCACTTTCAACAAAGCACTCTCTGTCCTCTAGATTGAACCTGAAGCAGCTTAGTCCCGAAACAGATATGCCCACCCAGTCCTCAGATCGAACAGGATCAGGACTGAGTCCTTTTGAATCAGTGTTGAGGAGGACACCATTTGTCACCTTGATAAGAGCAGTCTCAGTGCTGTGGTGGGGTCTAATATTTGACTGGAAAACATCAAAGGAGTTGTTAATTTGGAGAAAGTTAATCAGCTGTTGGTAAGCAACTTTTTCAAGGACTTTGCCTAAAATCTTCAGATTTAAAATTGGTTGGCAATTGTTTAGTGTTGTGGCATTAAGACTGCTCTGGATCTACAACACAGACATTAAAATGTCATTCGGGCTTGAGAAGTGTAGCCAGATGGTGAAAAAGAAAGGAAAGGTAGACCACACAGAAGGGGTCTTACTCCCAGAAGAAACAATAGCAGACATTGAGGACAGTTACCAGTAGTTTGGTATCCCACAAGCAAATGGCAACCTTGAAGAGGAAAGAAGGAAAGCAGCCACTGTCAAATCCATTGAGTAAGTCACCTCCTAAAGAGTCAGCTCAATGGCAAGAACAAGGTCCAGGCAATAAACAGCTACACCCTGCCAGTAATCTGACACCCAGCAGGAATCATAAGCTGGCCAAGATATACCGGCCACAGACCCAAAAGCCCCTGACCACACATTTTGGGGTTTCCATCCCAAATCAGCACCCTGAGAGTGTACACAAGCTGGAAGAAAGGAGGCCAAGGACTGGTGAGTGTGAGAGCCACTGTCCAGAGGAAGAGGTGCTGGTAAATGGTCAAATTTTTCTATAGCACTTTTCCACCTCAAGGCACTCAAAGCACTTTACAACAAGGAACCACTCACCCATTCACACACACACTCATACACCAGTGTATGAGGGCAAGGTGGGTTAAGCTCAATCAATGATGTTTATGTCGAGAGCGGGATTTGAACCGCCAACCTTCGGATCAGTGGCCAAACACTCCACCAACTGAGCTACTGTCGCCCATACTGGTACCATGAGAGGACAAGGCCCTGCATGGGATATACCACTGGAACATAACTGAAGTGGCTGATATCAAGAAATCCTACCAATGACTTGAGAGAGCTGGTCTGAAGGACAACACAGAGGCACTCATCCTGGCTGCAAAGGAGCAGGCCTTGAGCACTACAGCAATTGCGGCCCAGATTAACCACATCAGACAAGACCCAAACAACCTGAAACAATCCAGCACATGACTGCAGGGTGTAAGATGCAGACAGGGAAAGAAAACATGGAGAGACATAACCAAGTGGCAGGCATAGTGTACAGAAACATCTGTGCAGAGTACGGACTGGAGATCTCAAGGTCAAGGTGGGAAACACCTCCAAAGGTCTTGGAGAATGATCAAGCCAAGATCCTGTTTGACTTCCACATACAGACTGACAGAATGGTGATGGAGAACCAATCAGACATTGTGGTGCTAGATAAAAAACAGAGCCGAGTTGTTGTGATAGTAGTACCAAGTGATGGGAACATCAGGAAAAAGGAACATGAGAAACTAGAGAAATATCAGGGGCTCAAGGAAGAGCTGGAAAAGGCCTGGAAGCTTACCCTAAAGCTCCCAGGCTTCTGGTAGAGGACACGTCCATGGAAAATGGATGAGGCCACCCATAGACGGTAAGGATGAGAGCACTACTAGGAACAGCAAGATACTGCAGCAAAGATATATTTTATCAGATTAGACACATTTTTTACTTTAATTGATATAATGCAATTCTTATGGATTATGAGTTGTATTTATTGAGACTGTATTTATGTAGACTTGTCTGGTGTAAGAGTTTTTTTTGTTTTTTGTTTTTTTCATCAAAGTAGCTTGCTGGGGAAATCCAAAATTACATCTTTCTGTATTTGTATACAGATTAATATCAGTCTGACTAATCACTGACTTTTCCTACTGTGTCTTAGTTGCTTTGGACCATTTTTATGTCTGTACTGACATTTTCAAATCTAATTATTCAACCTGCAAATCTTATTTTTGCTAAGTAGGATTTTTAACCTGTAAATGAAGGACACAAGGATACAAGTCTTTCTCATTCTTAGTATATGGACAGGCCACGCCTCATGTGAAAACTCAAAATCCCCAGAATTCACTTAGTGAACAGCAGAAATTGAGGTTTGGGTAGTGACGATTCAGGAGTTCAGATTCTAGGAGGATTCAAAACAGCTTTCTATAAATAAATTTAAAAAAATCATTATGATCCATTGTGGGTCAGCTACAACCAGTAAATAGTCCAATTACAATTTGTACATGTGACTGAACCAATATTTGGAAGCCTGCATCTGTCCAGCAAATTTTTCAGGATCTGTCCAATATCAGTATTGGAATGGTACACCCCTACTCACACACCCTGTGCAGTGAATGAGAGCACTTCCACATCCCATTTAAAGGCTGCGCAGGGCAGCCGTGGTGCTCCACCACTGCTCTGGAGCAAATCTGTTTTCTTCTCTGCTGGCAAACTTAATAATTTAGAACTTTGATAACATGATCTTTTTTATTATGAATTAAAACTGTTTTTTTGTTTTTAAGACTTGCTCAATTTGTCAGTGCAATTTTAACTCTGGAAACACTGGACATGTTTCTTTTCCATTCTTCATGTGGTTTCAGTTTGAATTTTGTCAAATAATGTTTGTGCTTTGTGTGTTGTTTTAACTGTCTAAATAAATACATTAATAAATTACCAACCTGTGATGCTCCCACAAGAGATGCTCAGTCTGTGATCACAGATCTTGTGTATGTGTCATGAGGCACCATCCGCCTGCAGCTCCCTTGCTTATCTTAAACACATCTAAAAGTTAAATAAGTCAACTATTTGAAAAAACAAAAAAAACAAAAACAAAAACAAAAAAACAAAAAACATATTTTATATTCAAATCATCAAAGTAGCTTGCCGGGGAAATCCAAAACTATATCTTTCTGTATTTGTATACAGATTAATATCAGTCTGACTAATCACTGACTTTTCCTATTGTGTCTTAGTTGCTTTGAACCATTTTTATGTCCGTACTGACATTTTCAGATCTAATTGTTCAACCTGCAAATCCTATTGCTCAATAGGATTTTTAACCTGCAGATACATAGGACACATACAAGCCTTTCTATTTCTCAGTTTATGGATAGGCCCTACCACAGGTGAAAGCTCAGAACCTCCAGAATATCAGCTTGAAAATAATAATGATAATAAGTATTAAATCCCAAAACACATTGAACAGAAATAGAGTACCAAAAAATATGCAATTGTATATTTGTGTTGTTGTTTGCAGTATGGAGAGTGGGATGGGAAAAGCCGTGCAGGAAGAAGAGGTTAAACCCATCCAGAAGTCACCCATGAAGGAACCTGTGGTCATCTTGGTCAAACCTGCTGCACCTGAAAACATTATCCTACAAACATTATCCTATCAAATATTATATTATCCTTTAAAGAAGATGACTACGTGAGCAAGAAGTGAGCAGGCTTTGCTAGTCTAATGACTGACTGATACAATTTGTTTTAAAACAAATTAGCCCTGAACGGGATTAAAGATAGGCCCACTGCTTCTGACAGGTCCAATGCAGAGGTTCTGACAGGTAGAGGGACACTGTAATCCATAAATTGTTTTTGAAATGCAGCAAACCATGGCTCCAA
The DNA here is from genome assembly GCF_009829125.3 of Periophthalmus magnuspinnatus. Classification (NCBI taxonomy): domain Eukaryota; kingdom Metazoa; phylum Chordata; class Actinopteri; order Gobiiformes; family Gobiidae; genus Periophthalmus; species Periophthalmus magnuspinnatus. The sequence continues at coordinate 14,751,389 of NC_047139.1, forward strand.
AAGCTGGGAGAACAAGGCCTTCATATCCCTCCTGATGAACATCATGCAGTTGATCAAACAAAGTACCCCAAAGTTGCTGGTGTGATGTCACGTGATTGATTTGAGAAACACTGCTGCACTTTCATGAAAACCTCAGTATGTCTGAAGATGCAAAGAAGGACAAATTGTGGAAACTGAAGCCATGGCTCCAAAAGCTAGGAGAACAATGCCGTCATATCCCTCCTGAAGAAGATAATTGATGAGATAATGATTCCATTTAAGGGAAAATCTCATCTGAAAGTCTACATGCCAGCAAAACCACAAATTGGCATTCAAAATATGAGGACAAACAGGACAGAGTGGTTTCTTGTATGGCTTTGATGTTTGTCAAGGGGCAACAGATCGAGACGAGGTCAGAAGTTGATATGAGTTGAGATGTTGTTCTCAAATTGACATCAACCCTTTCTGCAGGGAAGAACCACAAAGTATTCGCAGACAACTATTTTACATCACTCCCACTGTGAGAACACCTGTGAGACAGAGAGAGATTACTACATTGGCAACATCAGGATGAACAGGGCACCCAACTGCAGCATGAAGGATGAAAAAGACCTGAGGAAACAGGGAAGAGGGTCCATGGATTACAGAGTCAACCAAAACAATGTGATTGTTGTAAGGTGGTGTGACAACAAACCTGTCAACCTGCACAGGCATTTTTTGTTTAAATCAATATATTGAATAAATATTTTGTAATATTTATATCACTGCCACTATTTTGTTCTTTTGGAACAAACAAACACGTCTATGATATACACAAGTGTCATTTTTCATCTATAGATTTCATCTATAGACTGTTTGGGCCCCCCCTTCTTTGCTCACTAGTGTCCCCCTCTCCCCTCGTACTGTCCACCCCTGCCCTTGCATTAAGAGTTTATGACAAATAGTAAATTATAGTAAAACCTAATTATATATAAGAATATATACAGTATCCACACAGTTTACTGTCATTAAATAAGTCTGAAATTGAAAAATCATTCCACCCCTGTTGTTACACTTTGGTTTAGTCTGTTGCTCCACTGACATGCACACGGGCACCAGGGTAGTACATTTACTGTCATTTTTTGCACCCAAGAGACAGAAAATCGGCAAAATTGTTTAGCTAATGCCAATAAAGCCTCATTGTATCTCTGTACCCTCTTCCTCCCTCTTCCAGCCTCAGGGTCAGCTCTTCCAGGGCATCCCTTTGTTGTATGTGCTCCTGCTGGGCGTACTCTGCCTGGACCATCTCTGGTCTGGGGTGTCTGTTGAAAACAGCAAGTATTTGCCCACTTGTCAGCGTTAAACCAATGAAATGTTAGAAAGGTCTTTACAGCCACCTAGCACTGCTTCTTGGTCACCTTTACAGTCAATCTCTTCTTTAGCCTGCCTCTAATCCTTGGTCTCGGTCTTGCTTACTTCCCAAAACGAAGGAAAAACTTTGCAACCTCTCTGAATGAGACAAGAGAGCTGTGTCTGACATGTGATCACTACTGCTTCTCACAGTAAAATAACAAGCCCCGTTATACTGACAGTAACTATAAAAATGTTACATTAGTGAGATTACTTGTTACTGGTTAAAAAATAACACTTTGACACGTTATTATACTTAAATGGTGTTATTTCCAACACTGATGAGGATGGGTCTACCATCTCAGTACTAGTTAAGCCAAACCCTGCTTTGATTCTGAGATTAGACACGATCTATGGACCAAGACTTTCATTGAGCAATAGTGGTACCTCTGATAAAATAAAGACACCCCTGACCTCCAGCTCACATAGCAGAGTAAAAACACAGCCCCTGTGGGCCTTTATAATCAATGTTTAATTTTTTTATTTTTTTTTAAGCATTTTGTTTAATTAATAAAATACATCTTTGTTTAATTTTTACTGTGAATAAAAGTGCAAATGTTGTCCTTCACTTGAAGATAATCTGAAAACGGCAAGTATGTGGACTGCGTTTACATGCCCACTCAAAATCAGATTAATGGATCATTCTGTGGGCCAACTTTTAAAAGATTTCAATTTAAGCTTGGTATACAGGCTTTAGTTAAAACAATTAGAATGGTCTGATAAGATAACAGATAAAGTGTGTTCAAATGTAAACATTTAAACATGATTGTTTCCTCCATTCTAATTTCTATATGGACAATTTGGACAGTTCTTTAGAAATTATCGTTGGCACTGGATTGCTTTAGGGCAAATGTCACATCTATTGTAGCAAATGGAGAGGAAATAAGTCCTTCTTTTTGAATTTAAATTCTACTATAGCTCTCTGTGGACAATGAAAAACTGGAAGACTACAAAAACCACCTGTTTAGAGATTACCTTTAAATTAAGATATAAGATAAAGTGTCTAAAAAATCCATTTACTTGGTTGTGTTTATTGGTAGGACTCCAGTGTCTCAAAAACCCATATTTTTGGTGCACTGCTTTACTTTGTTTTGTTTTGTTTTTTGTTTTGTTTTTTGTTTGTTCTTTTAACAACAGTCAAGATAAAGATTTAATTTTATCATTATTTAATACAAATAAATAAATAAATAACACCAGGGGGAGCTGTGGACAAGAGGGAGCTGTGAAGCCAGTTATTTTATTGTCTGTAAATACCTACATATGCAGAGCTATAGCATTTTCAACAGACAGTTTGCACCAAAACCTTGAATTCCTGTATCACCTAAAATACAAAGCATGTCGCAACCCCTTGACCAAACTCAGAGTTCGCCCCTGGTTGCAGCTCTGGCGACATCTGGTGGATTCGGGTGGTAACACGTTTGGAATTGTCTATATCAATCACTGCTGCCGTCAACTTTGTGCAGATTTAACGAGAAAAACACGTAAAGTGTGCAGCTAATATTCACAGTTGGTCTTCTTTAAATCATCACATTTACATTGCTTTTTTCGTCACTTACATTTACTTTAATACTTTTCCAATATATATATATTTTTTCCGATGCTTTTTTAGTTTGTAATTGTACTTATTGGTTTATTTTATTAGCATTAACAACAGTATTTAATAATTATTGTTAGTGTAAGAGCAGCCTGTCAGTAGCCCCATGAGCAGATTTCCTCTCTGACCAATGGGAAAACAGTGCAGCTGTGCCGTGATTACAAGCCGCCCTCTGATTGGCTGATTTGAGATGACTTCATTAGGAAACACACTTTCATTGGCTGATATCTCATGTTTAGCTTTAGCTTCAGCACGTCCCACAGTTTGTTCCGGAGTCGTAGCAACTCACGAAGGTAGGTTATTACTGCGTTTGATGTTGTAATTCATCATTTTATCATAATATTGTAACCGGATGCAATCATTATACTCATTAACAAACATTTTATTAATTTGTGTAACTTTAGGTTGTGCTGCTTCATGCATTTTGCAAGAACAACCTTAGTTTAGAATAGTAAAACAGACTATCAGTATACAGGACGTGAACTTTTGGCTCTATAGCCACTGCTAATATTGGACAGATTTTTTCACAAGGACAATTTAAAGACACCCTGTACAAAATGACATAAAACATTGTAAAATGTTGCTTTATTTGCAAGTGCAATTTTATTTGTTTAGTTCTGCTTTCTCCTCCTAAACCAAGGAGGCATTTATAAGCTTGGCAATAGAGTAGTAGTAGTAGTAGTAGTAGTAGTAGTAATTGTTGTAGAAATGTATTCAGATGAGACAGTGACATAATAATAACTTTGAAATCAATCTGCTTATATGGCCAAGGGGACATTTGTAACCTTGGTAATATATTGGTGGTAGTAGTAGTAGTAGTAGTAGTAGGAGTTGTAGTAGTAGCTGACATTTATTCAGTCAATGACATAGTAACACTGAAATTACCCTGCTTATATGGCCAGCCTTAACCTATCCACCCATACACCTACAGCCTATACACGTACTAACATTCCCGTATTTTGTTTTAATTCATTTTGTATTAATTCTGTGTTATTACATTTCTAATATTTTGTTGTATAATTCTTTGTGATATTTGGTGTATGTTCTGCTGGACAGTGGCTTCTTTCCAAGTGGCAGAGTCCAGGCACAAGCTGTAATGTGAAAGGCTAAAGGCTGATAATGTTGTTATAAAGTGATATAAATAAATTATAACTTGAAACTGGCTCAATATTTGTTAAGTTCTGCAGGTAGCTTTAGAGTACTATAATTTTAAAGCAGACCTATTATGCAGAATCGTCTTTTCAGACCTTTTAACCATGTTATAGTTGGTTCCATCCTCATTTATCCAAGTTGTATTTAGAGTGATTTGTGCAATGCATGTTTGTGCAATCTGTAATTGCTTATTTTCAAGACTCCATATTGCTGATTATCCCCAGTTTTCAGCATATTCCACCGTTACACACCCCCTCCTTTATTCTTACTTCATTCTCCAATTATATTTTCTTAATCGATAAAAGTTAAAATTAAAACAGATCAGGTACTAGCCCTTTAACCATAAAGAACTAATCCTATCTGAGTGTAATCTATTCCCTGTCCTCAGATCCCAGCATGGACCTGGTGCTGAATGTGGCCGATCACTATGTGCTGACCCCGTACGTGTACCCCTCCTCGTGGTCAGAAGAGGGTGCTCTGAGGCAGATTCTGAGCCTGCTGGTGCTCACAAACCTGGGGGCCGCAGTACTGTACCTGGGGCTGGGGGCCATCAGCTACTTCTGCGTCTTCGACCACACTCTCATGAAGCACCCGCACTTTCTGGAGGTAGGAGCCCATCAGCTATTTCTGCTTAGGCAAGACACCACCTACATCCTTTCTCTGAGTGTACAGAAGAATTTTATATTGCTCGAAGGAAGAAGCTGATTGGTTATGACAGGCTCTTGTTGTCTTATGACTTTGGTTCACACGAAACTTAACTATTGTTACAAAATACATGAATAATATATATTGCTTACTACCCGTTATGTGTCTGGTGTGTAGTGAACCAACGAAGTCTCTCCATCAATACAACTGATAATATTTTTTTTTTCTATCACTTCTGCTTTCTGTTATGATGCAATTTGCTACTATGCAACAAGTATAATTTATCATTTAACGCATTAAAGGGCCTGTACCTGACTTTAATTTATTCTTGTCAAAGATAAATGCTCTTTACATTATGAATTGCATGATAAAAAGCTGCTAAATAAGAAAATCATTGAGACTGTAAAATATAATCAAATCATTTTACATGGCATTTTCTCAGGTGATACCTAATACAGAAGCTACTTACACAGGGACCATTTTCGTCCAAACTACCTAAAACTATCCAAGGCACTTGATTCTTTGTTATGGTGCTTTTTTAAGAGTGACAACAAAACAAATATTAAGCAAAGACATTTGTTTCTGTGTCATGCTTCAATATCACAGAGGACTTTGTGAGTAGAGATAAAAGTTCAAACTAAAACTTGTTCCTGACTCATAGATTGAAATCAGGCACAGGTTTCCGCACATCATGGAACACCTGAAAAATGTATCAAAGAATAATCATGGATACTTGTGTTATCAGTAAACAATGGGTATTAGTGTTCAAATCAAGCATTGTTTTGAACTCTTAAGTACAAAGAGATAACTCCACAAAATGTGACTACACTGTTCTTTTTAAAAGTTTGTGATAAAAATGGATGGATGAGTTTGTAGTCAATTTAATCTGGATTCTTAACAATTATTATTCTTATTATCTGCCATGCAAAAACCCATATCAATCTCTACAGCTTGTCAATTTTAGGGATTTCAAAACCAACAGTTAAATGATGACGTTGAATTTTTGTTCAGTTGATAGAATTAAATTTTGCTTTTGCAATAGACTTGACACTAAAAAATATTGATTCCAATACCACGATGATAATAAAAACACTTCTAGACAATATAATGTCATTTTCAACATTAAATCATAGGACTTTCTTTTATTTTACCATGTCGTTTTACATCTGTGTAATCCCAAGTAGTCCAAGTAGATTCCATAGTGATCCATGGTGTATACTAGTCTATGTGATCTTATACTTGATCTGATACAGCTCAAGATCATTCTAAAGCTATTCAGGAAAAGTTGATTTATGTCATGTGAATGTGACTTTTTTAGTATCGATACCTCCTTTAATGAGTATCTAGTTTCAATACTAGTTTTAGTATCAATTACAATCTGATTTTTCATACTTTCGACAACCCTACATAATCTTACAATTGTCACAATAATTACTATATTTACTTACTGGTCAACAAATGATATCTGAAGCAGTATGTTTTGGAGCTCAGTATACATTGTGTGTACAAGTTTGTGAACCCTGATCTTTTGTGTAAATATTTGATCCAGAACCAGGTGAGGAGGGAGATCAAGTACGCCATGACATCTCTGCCTTGGATCAGCCTGCCCACTGTGGCCCTGTTCTTTGCTGAGGTGCGGGGATACAGCAAACTCTATGACAACGTGTCCGACCATCCTCTGGGCAAGTAACACATATACTTCTAAAATAGATATGAAGGTGTGTGGAATTTAAAAACACAGTGTACAACGTCCTGTATTACCACATGACCATACAATGTGGAAGAGAGCGTTTTCCATTTGACAGAAGAACGCAGTCAATCCCCGGGTCAGGCCACATGTGTGAATGGCGTTATAGAAGGACAGTCATTGTTTTTACTCAACTGTTCAATTAAATGCATATGACAAGTTTTCAGGTTTTTCTAATTATGACTTGGTTTGGTGGGATAGTAACTGTGCTAAATATTTATTAGTTTGGCATGAGTTAAGTGGTAGTTTGTGGAAAAAGTAGAGAAGAAAAGTACAAAAATACAGGAAGTAGCTGTGAGTTATTAAACAGAATACCTCTACCTATGTCATCAACATGGACAATTCCAATCAAAATGCAGATAATTCACGCACAAGTTGTCATTTATTTGTATTAGTCTAATTATAATTACTGTATATTTATTATTATTATTTCAGACCTTTGTTTCTTTTATGGTTGCTAGCTAACAATTATGGAATTACTGCTTCCTGTGTCCAAGCAGAAAGTGAAATTATAAACTTCACCAAAATCATAAAACTAGAAAAAAATTGGCAAAATGTTTCATAAAATCTCACAATACAACAAGATGGTGTTGACTATGTTTTGTGAAATGAGTAGTCTAATCTGTCATATTACTCAAGTTGAAGTAAAAAGTCACCTTGCAAGGCTTCACAAAATTGTTGCTTTATCCAACAGACAGTTCGAAAGTCAAATACTGAAACATACAAGCAGATTAACCCACATTTACAACCATAACTGTATTCCCCAGTCCAATATGCAGTGGTGTGTGCTGTGTGCAGGCTGGACAGGCTTCTTCATCAGCATGATCTCCTTCCTCTTCTTCACTGACATGTGCATCTACTGGATCCACAGGTTTTTGCACCACAAGAGCATCTACAAGGTCAGCCACTAGAGGAATTCTTATAATATTATTATCATAATGTAAATCTTTAGGTTTAGCTGGAAAAATACTTACAGAAAAGTTGTCTGCACAATAGTTTTTAATTTCCATTCAGAAATTCAGAATATGATGACATATTAAGAGTGCATTATAATAACAAAACAACATTTATTGTACCTTCCCTCTTCTCTCTCTTATAGTTGTTCCACAAGCCCCACCACATCTGGAAGGTCCCTACCCCGTTCGCCAGCCACGCCTTCCACCCAGTTGACGGCTTTCTGCAGGGCCTGCCATACCATTTGTACCCCTTCCTCTTCCCCCTGCACAAGGTCCTGTACCTGGCCCTCTACGTGTTCGTCAACATCTGGACCATCTCCATCCACGACGGGGACTACCGCGTTCCTCGCCTCCTCACAGCCTTCATCAACGGTTCTGCGCACCACACGGACCATCACCTGTTTTTCGACTACAACTATGGCCAGTACTTCACGCTGTGGGACCGGCTTGGGGGGTCTTACCGACACCCCTCTGGGCTCATGGGGAAGGGCCCGCTGGATCTCATTAGGAGAATGGAGAGAGAGGGGAGGCTAGGGGAGAGGGAGGAGAAGAGGAATGGACACCAGGGGAAAATGGACAAGGAGGAGTAGAGTGGAAGGACTGCTGTATTTACAAAATAGAATATCTCAAGTTTGTTTTTTCGCATTATCTCAGTAACAATATTTGGGCAGTCCTGTGGACTAAAACATTGCGTGAGGGCGGGGTCCAGGGGTATAAGAACACTGTGATTGGTTTAACAAGCAATCTCTCTGTATTATTTATGCAGAGAGATATCAGCCTGGTTCCCATTCCCTCTGTCACATCAATCTCCAATCAGATTTGGTTTTTTTATGACAAATGTGAAACAAAGTTCATTGGTCATTTGTCATTTTGAACACACTTTTCTTACATCACTAACAGAGTTTAGTGATTTGCTCATTGACTCTGCAGAAATCCACAATGTTTGTCAGTTCCCTGGGATTTTTTTCTCCTTATAATCAGCCTGGTTTGAAATGAGCGAACCATGCATGTACCTGGCTGGCTAATCTGTCTGTCAATCATGGCCATCTGAATTTGGAGAGATGCCCCGATGTATTGGAGAAGTGCCTATTCTAGATCCCAGGCAATTATGAAAGTGTCAAATGACTGAAAACTTGTCATTGTGATAGATTGTTGTTTAGTTTCCTAATGGTAAAGCTAACAACAACTAGCATGCTAACCATGCACGTCCCTATTATTAGACAATAAAACACTATAATTACATGCAGACAGGACACAGCTGACTTATTTTGACCTGAAGAGGTGCGTATACAATATATCTGTACTGGGGCTAGACAAAGTCTACACTACCAGTCAAAAGTTTGGACATACTTTTTAATTTATGTGTCTTCTTTATTTCCATGACTATTTACATTATAGATTCTCGTTGAAGTCAGAACTATGAATGAACACATATGGAAAGTAGTAAACAAAAAATGGACTCAAAATCACTTCAGATTGAAATTAAAATAGTCATCTTTTGCTTTGAACCCTGGTTTCATTCTTAACCTTGACAAGGTTCACTTTTGAAGTGAAAATCATTTGAGGATAATTCATCCAGAAGGCCAAGGGTTTGCAGCGCTGTCAACAAAGTGAAGGGTGGATAATTAGAGGATTTGAATGTAATATATCAAAAATATTTAGATCAGTTATTTCACTTTTTTCCTACATAATTCCATATATATTGCTTCATATATTTGATGTGTTTTATATGTATCAAAAATGTAGAAAAAAACATTGAATGAGAGGGTATGTCCAAACTTTTGACTGTAGTGTATATGGAAAATAAAAGTACAAACTTAATATAATTTATTGTAATGTTTTGAGACATTTCTTTGTACTGTGTCATTAATTGTATTTCCATTACATATTTTTGTAATTAAATAAAGTGAATTGAAATCACAATAACAGACAAATTACAGAGTGCCACTTTAAACTTGCATGAACAATTGTATTGAATATTCTTTAATTCTTTAATTCAACTCCTATTTCTGAGTATATAAGACACCATTGTTGCTAACAAAGAATTTGGATTACCACTTAATGACATCACAAAATGAAGATGTGCGTGACCTTAATATGCAGGTAGGGGTGGGGCCGGACCAATTCTCACAAAACCAGACACAAGATTGACTGCACATGATGAGATTGTAAGATAATTTACATTAATCTGTTCAATTAACAATTTTGATGTCTAAACAAGAATTATTTTAGTTGTGGGTTTATTTTATGTGTTAATATAATGGGATAAAAATAAATAAAAAATAGGTAACTTTCTGGAGGTAGCATGTTAGCTGCGTGGTTTCATGGAAATAGAAAACTAAAACCATACTTTGGAACATTCTCCATGTAGATAGATATGTTTTATAACATACTGTGGAATATTATGGCCAAAGGAATAACATTACTATGGAAACAAGCAGGACGAATAAGAGTCAGGTCTGTGGAGATGCAAGCCCGCTCACAGTAAGGACGCATGTTTTTCTACATTTTCAGAGCAAAAAACACCCAACAAGAAAAAATATTCACTTAATTTCTTTAAATCATTTTCTTCATATTTGCTTTTAGCGGTGTCAGTACAGACTAAGGCCAATCTGCCGTGAAAAATAAATAAAATAAGAAAGAGGGAAGCAGGAGGATGGGGCTGCAGAGGTGGATAGAGGAGCTAAATATTGTACTCGTGTAAGAGTAATGTTGCGTCAGAATAATGTTACTCAAGTAGAAGTACGAAGTAATGGTCCAAGAAACTACTTGAGTAAGAGTAAAAGGTATTTGGGAAAACCTCTACTCAAGTGAGAGTAACTTAAAGATTACATGTCAGGACATAACATCTGATTTATAATTTGAAGTTAATGTAATTTGAAGGACAAAACACTAAATAACTCACAAAATCTGATATTTTAGACACAAAAAGGCTAGACATAAAATTAGACAAATGAAATCATATCTAAAGGGGCAGTGCAAGAAACACAAATGTTCAAATCATTTTATATTGTCAACATAAAGCTTTTGGTTTTTTTGAGTAACCAAAATTTTACTCAATACTACTTTTACTTCAATAAAAATATTACCTAAGTGGGAGTAAAAATATGAAACCTATTCTGAAAAGTACAATTTCTTTAAAAATTGCTAAGTGAATGCAACAATTATGCCTTAAACCCAGGAATACATATTATTTCATGCATGAGAAATCAATTTAAAGCAGATCTAAGACACATGTAAACCTCATTAAACGTCTTTGTATGTCCCTGTGACGGTTAAATACATATTTTCGGACTGTTTGAAGTGTCCATCGTCTCCACCTGCTTTCTCTGTGCAAGGACAGGTATCAAGGAAAAGGAAGCAACGAAAGAGAATTTAGAAGCCACCAAGGAGAATCTTGTGGTCCCGCTAACTCACTGAAGGAAAGTCATTGTTAATTGCAGTAGTGGAAGAAGTACTCAATTTTATCATTTAAATAAAGGTACAGATACCAGGACAAGAAAAAAATCAAGTAAAAGTATCACATGAAAAAGGGACTTAATTAAAAGTATTAAAGTACTTCACAAAGTAAAAGTATTTCACACAGATTTTAAGATCTAATAAAGTTTAAAATGTAGTGATTTTGATACAGATTTGAGTTTAATTTTGTTCAACAGAAACAAATGAGTCAGTAGTTTTTTCTAACTGTTTTTATTTGTTTCATTTTTTTGGTCAAACCACAGACGTGTTAAAAAAATAAACCCCTCAGCATTTTCAGTAGGTCTAAAAAATGATAACATGAAGTAGAGTGTAGTGAAGTAAAAGTAAAATGTATCCACTTAAAAAATGTACTTACATAAAGTACAGATACCTAAAATAATTAAGTACAATACTACTTTTACTTCTTTACATTCCACCACTGTAAATAAGGTTTTAAATGTTAAAATCCTTAAATTCCAGCACAAATGCCGGGATACAAGTGACACAGGCAGACATCTGTAAACAACATTCAGAACAATGTAGTGGGAATGAAATGAGTCCCTGGAGGAAACTGCAGAGAAGAAATAGTTATTTCTTGAGTGAGGATTATACAGGTTTGAAGTACTCCCTGTGGAAGACTGACAGACACTGTAATGGAGCCTGTGACTACTGCACTCAGCCTGAAACTGTGGAGCATGTCCTCATGGATTGTGATCACTATGAAGAACAGCAAAGACAACACTGCTCTGCAGCTACAAAAGAAAAGATTTATTTTACTTTAAGTACTCTACTGGGGAAAATCAAAAAATTAAACAACTGTTTATTTTCATGAAAAATACAGAATTCACTGGACATATTTAAGTGCATTCTGACCACACGGTCCACACAGTCCAGTCCAGTAGGTGGCGGTAATGCTCCGATTACATTTAGTTGGCAAACATCAAAAGAAGAAGAAGAAGAAGACTCTGGCGCGCTCTTACGTTGAAAGTGTCTACACCGGAAGTTCTGCAAAGTTATCCGCTGTGTGGAGTTTTTCCTCTTTTCCTCCGTGAGATCAGTGTGAGCTGTGCCCGCTGCCCCGCGGCGTTACAGCTGTGTCCAGGTGTAAAATGGTCCGAACAACGACAGCAGAGAATGAGGAGGACCAGAGGGGACAGGAGCTCGTGGGTGAGTGTGTGTCCTGTGTGTTAAACTGCTGCTAAACGTGTGCTGTAGATGAGCGGCTGGTGTGTGTTTGTGGAGATGCGACTGTAGGATTTTATATTATATTATACACATAGGCCTATATCATAATGATATATTATATTCTAGGCTCTATAGTACAGTAGCCCACGGGCTGTAATCCCTGTATGATAATAACCAATGGCAAACAGTCATTTTGATCACTATTGGTTTAACAGTGTGTTGAATGAATTTAAATAAAGAGTCTTGTATTTCATCAGTCACCTGCTCTACACTTGCACGGGCTTTGGTTTGGTCAGAGCACAATGCACAGCCAAACACAGTGTTTACAGCAGCAAAACTCGATCCACCGCTCACATCCAGCCCAAACAGCGTCAGCACAACAAACTTTACTCAGGAAGCTGCTATAACTATAATAATAGGAAGGCATGGCATCAGCACAGCTCCAATAACGCACAGGCCACACAGACACACCCAACACCGGAGCAGCCTTTTAAGAGCCTGTACTTTTCTTCTGTGGCGTATTAATTGTTAACACATTACATATTTAGATCACCATGTTACCTTTTTTGTTTTGCTGCTATATTCGGCGAAAACATTGTCTTCACATTTTTTATAAGTTTCACTTTTGTTTTTGATGCACCAAGTCCCCCCTCACTCCCCCTTCAGAGCTAAGTCACTCCCCCTTCAGCCCAATCTTGCTTAATGAGACTACTGCACAGAGCATCATGTTTGTGAAGCTGTTGTGTACTATTTTGCATGGTGCTTTTGTATATTTATGGAGAATTGCCAGAGAATTGTTTGTGGGAGCATGGATGACGTAGGCTTGAGGACTGAACTTCAGACCGAATCTTGCAGATGACCCTAAGGAGAGTTTGAATAGGGCTCAGGAGAGATCGTGAGATTACTCAAACAAACAAACATATGGATGGACCTCATTGGGCATGTTTTTGGTGAGGGGGCAACGTTATAACATAGTAGAAAGCTCAAAATTCCGAATGCCTCCTCTTCAACTGAGGCTGTTTTGGGCATATTTGAGGCTCCATCGTCAAATATGTCCAAAACAAACAAAAACAAGCATCTTACTGTGCTTCTCAAGAGACGTGAAGCAGAGTGTATCCTCTATTCTCTGTTCTATTTGTTCTGTCTCAAAAAGTGTATAATTAAGTTCAATATGAAGAGATGGAACTGGTCCAAGAGGTCCAGAGGTTTAGGCAAAAGAAATAAGTAGCCAGCAGCCACTAATCAGTGAATCAAAATACGAATACACACTGCACTCATCCAGATCTACTCATTCCAGATTAATGCAAATCCTCTCCCACTGAAGAGAAGACACAGAATTCATCCTAAAAACGGTTCCTCAAACTTTAATTCGAAGGAGCCATAATTCACACTGTTGTTATCCGTTTATTATAGTAGTAAGAAACCGGCAGTCGAGATTCAGCAGCTATGCAGGAGACAGGTCACAATAGGTCCTGACTGCACCTCAAAGACATATGTTCAAAATAATATTACTCAAATAGAAATACAAAGTAGTGGTCCAAGAAACTACTTAAGCAAGAGTAAAAAGTATTTGGGAAAACTACTTCTCAAGTGAGAGTAATGTAAAGAATACTTATTGGGATGTAACGTCTGATTTATAATTTAAAGTTCATTTAAGGATGGACACAAATGAAATCATATCTGAAGTGTAAGAAACACAAATATTAAATACATTTCATATTGTCAACATAAAGCTTTTGATACTTTTAGATTTACACACAGTGGGAAGAGGAACCAAAACTTTGACTCAAATAAGAGTACTGCTACTTCAATAAAAATATCACTGAATTGGGAGTAAAATATGCTGCAAGAAAAATACTCTTTAAAGTTACTCACGTAAATGCAGCTGAGCCTGTCACGGCTGTAATGCAAAATAATGGACTCACGCACTGGACTTGATGTCAGATTTTCTCAAAGCTTCAGGCTCTCCCATAGAACTCCATTCAGTGCACACCAACCCAGTGCTCTCAAAGGGAAAATGGATGATTCAAATAAAGTGTGATATGACCAAATGTAACATTATCAAAAATACATCTATACAGATCAGCAGTTGTGCTCTTGTGGTGAGCAGGTCCTCAGCTCGTTTCATATACGCTGCATCACATGTTCAGCCTGAAAATCACATAGTGTAAACCAAGCTTTAAGTCAGTACAGACATGTTCACACAGAGTTCATTTCACAGGAAACCAGGAAATCCCTGAGACTCTCCAGATTAAACAGGAGCCTGAAGAACAGAGTGTCAAACAGGAGGAAGTGCAGCTGCAAGTGTGAGTCTCTGCCTCTTAACTTTTATTTTATTTTAGTTTTTTTTTTAATGACAGTTTGTTGTGTCTTTGTTGTGGATTCTTTCCAGGTCTGTCCCTGAGTCAACTGCTGTGTGTGTGAAGACAGAAGAGTCCACACAGGGAGAGGACATCAGCTCAGAGACACATGTCTGCTCAGAAACTGAGGGAGACAGAAACACTGAAAATGATGAAAACTGGGGAGCTCCATTCATCTATTCAATCTGTGAGAACAATTTTATTCATTCCTTTGCACTCAAATATCATCAGAGGACATAAAGGAGAGAAACCTTTCACCTATTCTGTCTGTAATATATGGTTTACCTCAAGGTATAGTAGAAATGCAGATTGCAACATCTTATCATCTGCTTGTTCAGAAAGTTCACACTTCACTGTGATTGGTTGAAGTGACCTGTGGCTCATTCACAGAACAATACTTTTGGACTGAATTGTATATGTTTACACTCTTAAAGGTAGTATTATTTTAAATAAATTTTTTTGGAGCCATATTATAACATTCTCTTTTCAAAGACACACCTGAAGAGGTTTTATATGTCATCCATGCATGTTTGAGTATTTTAGTAATCCTCCCAGGCCCTATTTGAACCCTCCTTATGGTTAGCTATAATTTCTGTGTAATGCTCAGCCCACAAACCTACACTATCCATGCTCCCACGCAACAATTTTCCATAATTATACAAAAACATGATACAAACCTGATGCGATGTGCAGTAGTTTCATTAGTAAGATGCACACTGATTGCGTTTTGATTGCAGTCTGAAGAGGGAGTGACACTGAGCAAAGGGAGGGGAGATTTAGAGCATAAAAAATGAAAGTGAAACTTGTAAAACATGCTTATACATTGTTTTGGGTGAATATAGCATTTATAAAACAATAAAAGGTAACATGGTGATCTAAGTGTTAGCAGTTAATACCCCAAAGAATTAAAATACCCGCTCTTTAAAGTAGACCAGAGACAAATTCAGAGTATTAATTTCACAGGAAAGAAATTACCTATTAAGTACTGCACATGTATGTGTAAGAAGTCCACAACTTTATTCCCCCATTGTCTAATACAGGTGTCCAGATCCCCTCTCTGAGCCCAGGTCCCACTCTGAACCAGGAAATCCCTGAGACTACCGAAATTAAAGAGGAGCCAGAAGAACACAGCGTCAAACAGGAGGTAGAGCAGCTGCAAGTGTGAGTCTCTATCACTTTAAACACCCACAGCTGCACATTTTGTTATGTCAGATTAGAAATCAATTTAAAAATCACGATTCACAAGCATTTGTTATTAGTCTGAAATATAAACTGCTGAAGGAATCCCATTTTGTGGAAAATTATAACAATAATAATCAATTTCCAAACCCTTGGTGAGTTATGAAATAGGACTAGATTCTTTGTTACAAGTGATGTGGAGCAGACAGAGCTGATCCAGTACTGACTGGACACTAATGGCCCGACTCCTGCCTGACCACAGGAGGTCTGAAAAAGTGAGAAACCAAATTAATGTATGGGGCTATGTTATGTTTGTACAGGTAAGTGTCCTATACAGATAAGATTAGAGCTCTGGACCCCACATGACCACATTTTCTTAGGACATCACAATTTTATCAATGAGTGCTACATGTAATTCATCTAAACGGGTAGGTAGCAAAGTATACAGGGTACACTCTAAGGCTGCAGTGTATCATAAATGTTCTGCCCTATTTGTTTGGGCCTGAACAAGCCTTTCAGGAGCCATATTTCTTTGTTTTGCCATGTGCCTTTTCCTAGCCACCATTTCATTTTCCACCACCGCTGCCCTGTTTAGAGCTGCAGTAGTGTATGGCTGACAGTCAAGCTCCATTCTCTTTTTTCCAAAGCTTTGAAGAACTTCTCCTGTCGCCTGGGTTTGTCTCTTGTTCCTTCCGATCTAGTGTCACACAGTCTCTTGACCACCATTCCAAACTTCAGATCGTCCCTCGTGAACATGTCCACACCGCTCTACTACCGGAACTGCAAAGCATACTCGACCATTTGGGTCGCACTGAATGTAGAGATGTTCAAGCTAGTAGATCTTTCATCAGTGACACTACTCATTAGATTAAATGAAGACTCCACCAGGGGAAAAATGGACAGGGCAGCTTTAATTGGTTAACAGAGGTGTGGGTATTTACCTTTATTACACACTACAGACCACCACTTACTGCATCCTCTCAGTCTTCAAAATCTAGCAGAGTAACTTTGATGTTGTACCTTAGAATCTCCATGTGAAAGTTAACATTTGCAGGCATGATGACCCAACAGCTGAACAGGTTTTCTAAGATGGGTCACAGCTTGCGAGTGCCCTCTCAGAGGTTGATTGCTTACAAAGCCTGGAGGGTTTGGCTGTGCGATGTATTTGGTGCATGAAATATATGTCTGCAATACTTGATCCAGAAATGGCTTTAGGTAGCTGAAACACAGAACTTGGTATTATAGCCTAAATCAGATTGTTGGAGTAAGTTAGAACTACAAAAAATTCAGGTCAAGGAGACAGGGTCTAAGAATGCTGTAAATATGTTTGTAATGTTCAACACACATGGAGCACTATGACATGTATTACTATGGAAAGGACTCCTTTATAGACACTAAGGAGCAGCCCAAAGGAGAAAACTGAACCTGCCCCTTGTGAAAGGCCTTAATCTCCATTTGTGTCTTTTCGCTAACTTTGTACTCAACAAAGAGATCCTTGAGAGGGTCTTCATTGATGGCCTTGTCCTCTCTGTGCATTAGGCCAAAGTAAAGCGCGTGGTAGGCCCTCAGCTTCAAATGTGTTTCAAGATATGCCTTCAAGGAAAATAATTTGGACACCTCTAACATAGACAAATAAACACAAACTAATGTTTTCGAGTGTTCGTTTCTGACTAATCTGATTCTGAAGTTCATCGCCTCCCCGTCACAAGATCATGCACAGCTCAGAGCTCTGTTTGCAGTTGCCCCGTTCAACACGGTGCACAGCTCAAGCCTGTTAACTTGTATCAGTTTGGTTCTTGGAGCAGCTATAGATTTGAACAATAGTACCCTGAGCGGTTTTGGGGTAAAGACCATTTGAATTTGGTTGTTTAGTGCACCCGGAGTTCTCTGTGCATGTAAATATAGTGAGTGTGGCTGCTGATCTTCTTCACATATGACAATGTCTGATCTGGTTCTCTGACTAAAATCGCCTGTACAGTATTTACATAAATACTCATACATTTCTATCACACCCATGTGCATGGGTAGCAGGTTTTGTAGATAAATAAGACTTAATGCAGGCAGAGATTCTACACTGAGAACAATATTCTAACTTTCTGTTTTCAATTCATTTTGATTTTATTTCATTTTCTTTTCAGGTGTGTCCCTGAGTTCAGTGATGCGTGTGTGAAGACAGAAGAGTTCTCACAGGGAGAGGACATCAGCTCATCAGAGACACATGTCCACTCAGAGACTGAGGGAGACACGGAGCACTCTTCTGACACAGACTATGATGAAGACTGGGGAGATCCATTCAGCTGTTCACCTGCACAGATGGAGACAGAGGCAGATGGAGACTTCAGAGCCAGAAACAGCACTGAACCAAACTCAGGTCTATCCCCTAATTCTGCACCAGAGACCAGTGCCACTGTGGACAATGAAGACATGTCAGGAACAGCTGATGGGGCTGAGAGGAAGAAACACCAGTGCTGTTTTTGTAATGAGAAATTTGGGTCTAAATATAATTTACAAAGACACATTAGAGTTCACACAGGAGAGAAACCATTCAGCTGTCCAATCTGTAAGAAAACTTTTGCCCAAAACGATCATCTTAAAGAACACATGAGAACACATACAGGTGAGAAACCTTACAGCTGCTCTGTCTGTGAGAAAACGTTCACCCACAAGGGGAGCCTATATGCACATGGAAGATTGCACAGAGGTGAAAAACCTTACAGCTGTTCTGTTTGTAATACACGGTTTAGCTCGAGCTACAATCTGAAAAGTCACATGAGTACACACACAGGAGAGAAACCTTTCAGCTGTTCCGTATGTAATTTACGGTTCACCTCAAGTTCTCATCTAAAAAGACATACAAGTACACACACGGGAGAGAAACCTTACAGCTGTTCAGTCTGTAGTACACGGTTTTCCTTAAGTTCTAGCTTGAATAGACATATGAGAACACACACAGGAGAAAAACCTTATAGCTGTCCTTTCTGTAATACACGTTTTACGTCAAGTTACAAACTGAAAAGTCATATGAGTACACACACAGGAGAGAAACCTTACTGTTGTTCTGTCTGTAGTACACGATTTGCCTCAAGTTATTATCTGAAAAGACATATGAGAAGTCACACAGGAGAGAAACCTTACGGCTGTTCTACCTGTGATAAACAGTTTACCTCGAGCTATTATCTGAAATG
This sequence comes from Periophthalmus magnuspinnatus, assembly GCF_009829125.3. Classification (NCBI taxonomy): domain Eukaryota; kingdom Metazoa; phylum Chordata; class Actinopteri; order Gobiiformes; family Gobiidae; genus Periophthalmus; species Periophthalmus magnuspinnatus. The sequence continues at coordinate 14,770,219 of NC_047139.1, forward strand.
TCATATGAGGAGTCACACAGGAGAAAAACCTTACTGCTGTTCTGTCTGTAATTCACGGTTTACCTCAAATGATTCCCTGAAATGTCATATGAGGATTCACACAGGAGAGAAACCTTACAGCTGTTCTGTCTGTAATACACGGTTTACCTTGAGCTCTTCTCTGAAAAGACACATGAGAACTCACACAGAAGAGGATTAGGCTGATCATGACTGAAGGTTTTGGGGTGTGCTCATATGTGGGTACAATATTTCAAAGAGATTGTTGTTTAAAGTGCATTTGACAGTTTAGACTACTCATTTCAACTAAAACATAGTTAACTTCATTTTATTTAAGATTTGATTAAAAATCTTTAATAATAATATTGTAATTTTATTTTTTTCTATTTTACTTCCTGGTTGGACAAGGGCCAAAGCTAAATTGCACTTCAGTTATGATTGGACTAATGAATATTAATGACAATAATGTTATTGTGTTTAAATTAATGTTAAAACTGCCTGAAAAATGCCTTCCTGTGAAATGTGTGTGAGTGTGAAATTGCTGCACGTTTGGGTGTAAAGTTCTTGAGAGTAAGGTTTTGGGTGTAAGGTTTTTGGGTGTAATGTTCTGTGTTGATGTAGGTAGAGGTATTGGTTTTCAATAGAATTCCTCATTTTGATTATTTTTTTCATTCTGATTTTCAATTGCTGAATTTGTAAATATACATTTGTAATGTGTCACTATTTATAATTTCAAACCCAGTAAAAATTCAATGTAAAATTTGCAGTGAAAAAATTCACAGCAAAGATCCAAGATGCCAAGGCATGAGCAACCGATCACATCTGACTGAGGAGGATGGAGGCTGTGTCTATTCTTTTCTGTGGTTGGGACTTATGGTTAAGGAATCAAAGACATGAGGTATTGATTAGGCTAATTCTGATCAATCATACTGGTTCCCTACAGCCTTTCTTGGTTGTTACTAAGTTAGATCGATTGCTTGGCATCCTGCATATTTGCTGTGAAATTTTTCACTTCACAGAAATTATAAATTAAATAATTAATTAGATTATAATTCAATTCAAGTTTATTTATATAGCACATTTAAAAACAACCTCAGCTGACCAAAGTGCTTCACACAAAATAACAATATAAGGGTTTGAAAATATGTCTGCTGAATTTTTAAAAGGCATTTTTTTAATTTTTTTATTTCATTAACTGAAATTCAGGATAAAAAATATTCAAACATGTTTTTTTACAGTAAAAAAAAATCAAAGTGAGAAATTCAACACTAATTGAAATAAAAAAATCTGAAACAAATTATCTTCCATAGTAATGACATTTCTTGTTTTTTATGCATTAAATACTCTTTATATCATTGTTTTATTGTTGCAGTATTTGTTTATACACATTTACACACACCAGTGAACACAGAATCTCCTGATAGATTCACATAATAGATGAATATGGCCCTGACCTGTGGCGTGTCTCTGAGTTCAATCCTGGGACCCCTGCTGTTCAATCTCTACATGCTGCCATTAGGCCAGTTAATACGCAGCAATAATGTGTCCTACCACAACTCTGCAGATGACACTCATCTATGTCTCACTGCAGCAGGTGATTATGGACCAGTGGATTCACTCTGCCACTGCATCCAACAGATCAGTGTGTGGATGTGAAACAACTTTCTCCAGCTAAAATCAGACAAGACTGAAGTCATCATCTTTGGCCCAGAGAGACATAGAGAAAGTGTCAGCAGTCACCTCCAGTCTCTTTCTCTAAAACCTTCAACTCAGGCTAGAAATCTAGGGGTAAAAATGGACTCAGAACTTTAACAGCCACATCAAAACAATAACATCTGCAGCTTTTTCCCATCTACCATCTGTCAAAGCCAGACCTGGCAAAACTTATCCATGCATTTGTCTCCAGTAGGTTAGATTACTGTCACGTCCTGCTCACTGGTCTCTCCAAACGAGCCTTAAGACAGCTGCAGTACATCCAGAACACTGCTGCTTAAGCCTTGACTAGAACCAGGAAGTACGAGCTCATAAGTCGTGTGCTCAGGTCTCTGCACTGGCTCCTGTGGCTCAGAACATGTGAGACAGGCCTCTACTTTGGAAATGTATAAATTCAGGCTCAAAACAGTACTGTATAGCTGTACATATGACTGAAAGGTTTTTTTATTCTGCACTCTTCTTTTTTAATGTTTGTTTTATGATGATTATTTGTGATTATTTATGTTTTGATTTGTTGTATTGTGATTTTAATGTCTTTCTTATTTTCTGAAGCGTTTTAATTACTTTGTGTACAAATGGTGCTATATAAACCTTTTTATCATTAGTTAGCACAGAGCTGATTAGCCCTGAGCAAGCTTCCAAACTTTTAATTTAATTCATTTATTGTTTTGGGTTTTTTTTTTCTTTCATAATGAATGTTCAGAATGTTTTTTGAATGGGACTTTTACTTCCTGATCCATGGGCGAGCAGTCACTGTTGAGGTCCATAATGTATATTTTACATCATTTGTCAACATTTTCTTCAAAGACAGAAAACTAAAAGCCAGAGTGACAACAGCGCTAAACTGTACAGTCCAAACAAGCATATAACACTTTTTAGTAAAATAACGTCTATACATTCAGAATGTCATTTGATTTATTTTATTTATACAAGCAACAAGGTTTATCCATTTGAAAATAAAAACTACTAGTGAAGGAGATCATTACACACTGGTACTTAACTGTTTGCATGTAATGGGCTAATGATACATATTTTCAGTTTCATAAAATGCTATTTAGTGAACCTAAAATGTACATATTAGCCAGTATGTACAGTGCTTATAGAAAAGCTCTTAAACTCTTACACACATTATTTACATGGGATGGGACAAGATCTCATGAAACAAAATATTTACAAGATTGTGCTCACATGAGAAGCTTGATCTTGTGAAATGTTTTTCCATGTGTTTGCGTTTGGATTGGACAAAAAAGTGTGTGTGCTGGTGAGTTATAGCTCTTTAGGAACTTGAAAAGCCGTGGTACAATGACAGCAAAGATATTAAAAAGTAAATAAAAAATGATGAGGCCCACATCAGTTAATCTCATCATGTTTCGTCTCATTGTTTGGAAATTGTCTCTTGTCCCACCCCTATGATTCACACATTCTTCACAAAAAAAACAACAACATAAAAACATTAAAAGGTAAATTCATAAAGTCCAAATAAACAAACATTTAGCTGCTATACCACTTGCCAGCAGTGAATATAAAAGCATCTCCCAAATCCTTCGACCCGGAAAGACTATTTCTTTGTTTGCTACACGTCTGTTTACACCACAACTAAACTAGTAAGTGTTGTAGGCAACCTGATTTATTATGAACTGAAAACCTGAAAAACAGAACTAGTTCATTTTAAAGAGGAGTTATTTTACTTCTATGGGGTATTCACTGCTACACACGTAATATATTGACACCGAGCAACTATACTGTAAACAATGACCAAAGCTCTTTTAGTTTAAACAATAATAAAAAATACATGTCAAAAACCTGTCATGCATTGAAAGAAGAATCCTGCTGGAGTCAGAGATATGGGGCTAGTGAGGTATAATAAGAGAGACTGTGGGTTCTGTTGCCGTGACAAATGCGGCGACCATCTTGTGAGTTGAGGAAGAAAGAAATGCGAAAAGAAAATTATGTAAAAACAGGGCTAGAAATATAAAACATATACAGACATAATTGTGTATTTGTGTCCTGATGATGCAGAACTTTACCTGTCTCTGGACATTATAAAAACACTGTGCTGGTCTATATTTTAGTTTTTCAAGATTAGTTCACATTATTTTGGTAGAACACGGGCATTAGATAAAGTATTGTTATAATTAAAAAGTCCTGCTTCCTGTTAGTTTTGTCTGAGTTTTTGCGTAGTATCCTACACTCACAACATGGCTGCTCCAACAGGATGTTTGTTACTCTTAGTTACCATGGCGATGACCTCTACCCCTTGTTAATAGGTGACTGCGTGGAGTCCTCAGCAGAAGAAGAAGGGCATCCACAGAAAGGACCTCATAGCGACCCCTGCAGCCATCCCTGTGATCAGCCCCAGGACCACGTGCTCCGTGAGCTCATCCCACGGGTCCCGCTGTACGACCACCTGGTGAGTCCCTACGGAGGAAAACATACAGCACTATATGAAAGACGTGACATTAGTACCATTATTATGCCAAGTTGACTTTTTTTGAGCTTTTAACCATGTTGTGTGCTCTTGTCTTCATGAATACATTAATCCAAAATCGTCTTCTATGAGCACTCAAAAATGCTCCATTCAAAATTGCCAGTTTTGTTTCGTCACAGATAAAACTCTGGACTTCTATGCCACTTTTACATATATCACTGCTCAAGAAAATAAAATTGGAGAACGACGTAAGTACAGAGCAGTTGTTGTGTGCCGGTGGCGGTGAAAACGAGGGTGAACTGGAGCAATGACGTCTTGAATACAGGAGGATAAAGCGTTCTCAAGCATGCACGGATCACTCTAAATACAACTTAATGGATAAATGAGAAAAAAAACCCTACTATGACATGGTTAAAAGTTCTGAAAAGTTGATTTTACGCAATATATCTCATTGTAATGTAATTAGAAGGACAACATTAAATGGTGCAGCATCATCCAGTACTATAAATGTTGTGTGTTGGAGAGAGTACCTGGCCCGGCTCCTGGAGTGATGTAGACCGTGTGGTGGCCGTTCAGAGGGATGGCCTGGTACGAGTCGTCATAGGGATCGTATGCAAAAACCTCAAATCAATAAAATATGATATTAAAATGTAGAAAAGCATAACTCCATCAAGGATATTGAAATATGTAGAGCACTCACAGGGTTCCTCCGGGTCTCCAGCAGGGTCAGCTTCCACGCTCTGAAATCATCCAAGGAAAGTTCAGAACAGAGACAAAAACACTTGCGCACAAGCTATTTAAAGTGGGACTAAACACCTAAACTCTGCTCACAAACCACATTTCAACTATTCGACTAAAGAAAAGAGTGAGGGGGGGAGGAAGGGCACGGTCTGGAGGTCGTCTTTGGGGGCTTAGGGGACATTGAACTCACAGAGCCTCGTCCTCGCTGTTGGCACACAGGTTGACAGTGGATCCGTCTTTGAGCTGCACCACCACCAGGTTATCTCGGGGGTTACTCTCTGGAGGAGTTATGTCTGAACACAAAACATTGTCCCGATGTGAAAAACGCACTACAATATTGCACGATTGTTCTTGCTCGGCATTTTTGAGCAATTCTGTGTTCTCTCCTGCATTTTTTGAGGCTTGAGTGCTCGATAAGTGTCTGCTTTCATGTACCAACTATCTCCAACTAATGATAATGATAATATTGCTGGAAAGAAGCCACCTGATTTGTCTGTTATTAATGTTCATATCTTGATTTACGAAAGATATAGCAAAATAAAAACACCAGGATCATGTAGAGCGGGTCAATACGAACATTTGAAGACCAAAATGACGAGGCTCATGTCGAGTCGTCAGAAGCAATCAACTGTCTCTTGCCCCCATCTGGCAGTATGACATCATCATGTTCTAAAATCACCAACTCAAATTGTGTTTTTGATTTGATTTTGATATATTGTTCAGGCTCTAGTGTTCTCCTCACCTCCACACTCCAGGCCTGAGTGCACATCCACGCACAGGGTCTTCAGGCTGACCCTTTGCTCCAGATTCCTCCTCCTGTCAGTTTTATAGAAGCACAGGGAGCCGTCTATCCATAGGTCGCACCAGTTCAACTTCCACCGCTTCAGCACCGACGCTGAGAGAGAAACATTACAGAATGTGCAACGAATAGGTTGAATTCACAGTCTCTGGTCTGGTCTCTGGTGCCTGGTCTCTGGTGCCTGGTCTCTGGTCTAGTCTTTGGTCTCTGGTCTAGTCCCTGGTCTCTTGTCTCTTGTCTCTTGTCTCTGGTCTCTGGTCTCTGGTCTCTGGTCTCTGGTCTCTGGTCTCTGGTCTCTGGTCTCTGGTCTCTGGTCTCTGGTCTCTGGTCTCTGGTCTCTGGTTTAGTCCCTGGTCTCTGGTCTCTTGTCTCTGGTTTAGTCCCTGGTCTCTGGTCTAGTCTTTGGTCTCTATTCTCTGGTCTCTGGTCTCTGGTCTCGTCTCTCAACATCTTCTCTTTCAAACAAAACAAAATTGAAATAATGTTTTCACAATAGCTTCAGAAAGTGGTCCCAGTTGAAAGCCATAAAATTAATATGAGTTAAGTTTGTAGAGCGAATCTACAAACTTGGTCCTATATTACACAAAATGGATTCCTGTGAGCTTTAAACCATGTTATTACGTTCTTACCTCCTCAAAAACATACCTGGGGTTGTGTTTTGTTTCATTCACACGTATTTGAGTGATCCTTTATTATTAGTCTGTCTATATCTCCAAGCTCAAAATGCTCTATTCCACATTGTGATGTCATGTAGTGGCAGTTTTCAAGTTAACATCAACCCTTTAACTTTGGTTCAGCAGAGATGGGCAATTCCAGAGCTGACATTATCCAAAAAGATTCTAGTGAAGGTGTGTGGAGTTTAAAAACACCGTGGAGCACTTTCTGTATTACAACATGACATCACAAGGTGGAACAGAGTGTTTCCCATTTGAGAGAAGAACACAGCCTAAATATGCAGGGTTTGTGTGTTAAATATGAATGAAACAAAACACAACTCCAGGGATATTTTTGATGAGAAAACAGCATTCTACAATATATCAGAAAGTAGTACAACATAAGCCCTTTAAGAAATAATGATAAGGCTCAACATGGCAGGTGGAATACTGGTCTCTACCAGAAAAGTTACGTAGTGCATCTTTAACCTCATTCTGCAGCACACTTGTATTCCTTCAGAGGGCGCCAAATTCCATAAATATGCCAAGATATCATTACCTTAGCACTGTGTGGATTTAAATGTAAAGTTTTAAACATGTCTTAAACTAGGACTAAACAAGAACTAAAACAAGACCTAAAGAGCATATGGCAGGTTAGAATACTCACTTCACTAAATCAAAATCTAAATCTAAATTCAAATTCTGTTACCTAGCAACCATAATGTAAACAAGGGTCAAAACTTGCTTCACTTCTTGTTCTCAATGCTGTAAAACTATGATAAATATTTAGCACAGATATTATCCCACCAAACCAAGTCATAATTGGAAAAAAACATGAAAACCAACCAAGTCATTTGTACTTTAAAAAGGCTATCTAAACCCGAGCTCATTTGAAGCACAAAAAATAAGGCACCGAGACTAGTCAGCATGGCATGATTGGACTAAATAAAGTAGGACTAAACCAAGTCAAAATAAATACTTGATCTAAACCAGGTCTACACTAGTCAAACCAGATCTACACACCAGGACTAAAGTAACCAAAACAATCTACTCACTTTGTCTCCACAGCCACCCAGACTTTAGCAGTGCCATGTTTTCTAGCTATTCTGATATTATAAAAAATTGGTTTGTTGTAAATCCAAGCGTTCTCTACAGTTGTATATTCCTGTGTATATCTTCTGTGTGTGTGTTTATATTAACCTGTCCTCCTAATCCGCCTGACTCACTGGATCTTTCGGGATTAGCCGTAGCCTCCACATGAGCTGTAGCAGCTATATTCTTATAACAATTTATTTTCAACGTATTTTACATTTGGGATTAGTTTTTATGTATTAACACCTATTTACTTGTTTTGGTGAACTGGAAATATTGCATATTGGTGTGCATGCAGTTTCTACAACTAACTATAGCCACGTGTTAATCCCTACGATGACATAACAACAGGGATTAGCCTCATTAATTTACAGAGAACTGTCTAGTGTAACAGTGATATCACTGACTATATTCGAGAAAATTATTGGGCCTATTATTTTTTTCAGCAAAATAAAAGTTTTGTTTTTTGTTTTTTTAAGATAGTTAAAGTTTTCTCATACCTGAGGTTAAAATATTTTGAGACCTCAATATTAGGCTTGTTAATCTTGAGTTTTTGAGTTTTAAGAAAATCTGCCATGTTTGTAGCAGTCAGAGATGCATTAGTCATTTTACTCTAAAAAAGGTTCTACAGTCACAACTGAAGCTGCGCTACCAGTGCCTTCAACTGCAGATTAAGGACACATACAGGTTTTTCTCATTCTGAGTATATGGACAAGCCATGCCTCAAGTGAAAGCTCAGGGCCTCCACAATTCACTCACTGAGCTGCAGAGGCTGCACTAGCACTGATTCATGATTGGCTGTAGGTGCTGGGGTTTAGGCAGTGACCATTCAGATCAGAGAGTCATTTAAGGTTTAAACCAACTGGATTTCAGCAGTGAAACTGGCAACTCAAATGAAAGACTAATCAACTCAAAACACAAAGTTATAACATAAACAACTTGACTATCATGTTGAGGGTTTTTTTTTAAATTAAGAATAAATCAGAATTATTATTATTATTATTATTATTATTATTATTATTATTATTATTATTATTATTATTATTATTATTATTATTATTATTTAGATGAGTAAAGTTATACTTGATTTGAACAACCTTGTTTCTGCGAACAGAGATATGAGGAATTTAAAATCAAAATCTTGCACACACATTTCCTTGAAGGTCTGTGGAAATATGCAAGTTATTGATGAAAAATCAATTATCGTATTAAAAACTAATTAAGAATTTAAGTACTTTAAGTACACATTTTCAAATTTAGCTATTTTTATGGTAAAAGAAAGTAAACATATTTTGCTCTGATTGTTTGAGCTAATAAACAGTTAAATGTAGAGGTCTTGATAAAAAAATGGTGTTGAGGATTTTGGTCAACAGAATTTGTTTCTAAATCAATCACAGTTACAAAATGATAGCCAAAGTAAATGGGTATCTGGTTCAGGTTCCCCCACTGCCTGTAGTACCACACATACCATCATTATGTTCAGAGAAAAGAAGGTATGTGGTTATAATGTGAGATAAGATCAGTTAGGCTGCAAAAGTACACGCCCCTTTGTACCTGTTTACATTTGAATTTTCTTTGTGAAGCGGCACACCCTTTACATGCACATGCTCTAGTTTACCTGATGATAGCCGCTTGTGCAGTTTTGTCAGTCCTCCCCTGAAGGCAACAGTAAAAGTGATAGCTAAGAATGTGGAGAATGAGGACAATTTAGCCTTATATACATTTGTTATAGCAGTGTTAAACATTTGTAATAGAATCTTTATTCACCTGATCCATGTAGAAATGTAAATAGACAGGCTGCTCATACTCAGAGTTGAAATATATGATACATAGTGGGTTTAAGCCTAGGTCCAAAGTACATCTCTGAAATGTTAGTGCCATATGAACCATCTCGCAATTTGAGGACTTCAGGGATCGGCCTCCTGCTGATGCCCAGAGTCAGGACTAAACATGGGGAATCAGCGTTTCAGTTTTATGCAGCTAAAACTTGGAACAGTCTTCCTGAAGATGTGAGACAGGCCTCTACTTTGACAATGTTTAAATCCAGGCTCAAAACGGTTCTGTTTATCTGTGCATATGACTGACAGGTTTTTATTCTGCACTCTTCTCTTTTAATGTTAATTTTATGATGATTATTTGTGATTATTTATGTTTTGATTTGTGTGATTTTAATGTCTTTCTTATTCTGTAAAGCACTTTGAATTACCTTGTGTACGAATTGTGCTATACAAATAAACTTGCCTTGCCTTGCCTTTAAGGCCCTGTACCTGATTGTTTCCATGCATCTGAGGTAAATATGTCTTGCCCTAGTACAGATATATTGTATAAGCAGAGCTTGAGGTCAAAATAAGTCTGCTGTATACTGCCTGCATCTATTATGGAGGCAGTACACAGTGGTGAATAACTGGGATGCTCAATATGCATAAGGTAAGTGAGGAATAACTTTAGACCATTGCAAACTGTTTGAAACGAACTAGTCCTGTTCATCACGTTTTTTCAAAATTGTAAAAAGGTACAGTGCCTTTAACTATTAGCATATTCGCTTTAGTTTGATCATTGTTTTTTTTGTTTTTTTTTTGTTATACATGCAAATATTTATTTTGATTGTAAGCATGTATGGAAAATGCTTAGGCCTATATATAATGTGTATTATATATTATCAGTGATAAATAATACAAAATATGTTTTGTTTTTATTTATTTCAATTCTAAGTTTCTGTATAATCTGTTGTATTATAGAAAAAAGTGTGTGTTTTTCTTTTAATCCATGTGCAGAAGAGCACGAGGCAGCGACAGAAGCAAAAACAAAGGCATTTAAACTACGTCACGTCCGCTCAAGTCAAAGGGGGCGTGTCCAAACTGTCAACTGTTCAAAGGACAACAACAACAAACCAAACGCGATCGGACGGACACGGGAGCGATCGGGGCGATGAGGCGGTGAGTGCTCGTGAGTCCTCCACCAAAGTACGGCTTTAAAAACAAATAAAGACCCAACTAGCCCACGGAATACTTTTCCCCCCCGTTCTACTCGCATCTGCAGCTTTTTCTGCCCTTGATACTCCAAGAACAACTGCATCGGCCGTCAAAACATGTAAGAAAGATTACGTTATGACAGGTCTTGTTTTAGATGGTAATTTTGAAGCATGACAATGAAATTAAATGCACGATCGTAGTAAGAAAGCATTCGTGTACTGTACTCCTGTTGTGTTTGTCGTTATACCAGCTGAGATATATGAAACACTCTAGAGAAGTAACTCCAGCCGTGGCAACTGTGGCCGCCATCTTAGAACAGTAGATTAAGCTGTGAGCGATCTATAACAGCAAGTGGCACAAATATAATAGATTTACTTCCTACTGTATATATGACACAGTAGCAAGTAATTCTCGCTATTTAATGCTGTATAATTGTTATTTACCATTTCAGTATCTTTATGCTAAATTTACTTATTTGAGGTTAAAACATAATTGTGCTGTATATTTTTGACCAATCAAGCAAACGTCAATTAAAATGCCTCTTATTATAACCAAATAAATATGTTATTATCTTATTAGCTATATTTTACATTTAATTATTTCTTAATTTATTTTATACAAATTATTTCAGGCTATTCTAAGCAGAGTTGTTATTCATTATCTTTACCAGTAGCATAAGTGAGTGAATATCATTAGAGGACGCACATATGCAGAAAAGTAAAGTTAAAATAAGATTTACATCGTGTTATTGGTGTTGAATATAATTACCCATTCAAACATGGCTGCGTGTATTGACTTTGGTGTAATGTATGAGCCCTCTAGAGGTTTATGCTCCCTTCTTCTGATTGGCTGCAGTTTTTAACCTTACCCTGCGCTTTAATGATAAGCGCTTTTCACACGTCCTCGCCTAAAAGCGCTAAGAAAAGATAAGATTTACCGAGAAACTGGTTAAAATGTTACCTTAATTAAACTTTAAAAGCCCAAACTTGTGTTGTGAAAGCTGTGTATGGTGTTGGACAGTTGGGCTACCTGAAGGTGACGTGTGGGGCAGGAGCAAGAGTGAAAAAAAGTTTTGAAAGTTGCTCCTGAGGTGTTGAATTTTTAGAGGGGTTTCCAAAATGGCTGACTAGAATCTAATGGCTACTATTGTTTCTGTTTTTGTCAAGTGGTCTAAAAAAGAAATCTGTGCTAGGATGAATTGGATAGACATTAGGAGAAAGGAAGTAGTTAAAGGGTAGTATACTAGCTTGTTAAGTTGTTTATTAGGTCTCCTGTGTTTCCATTGTTGCCAGCCCTGACAATCTCTCAAATGCATGGGACTAACTGAAAATGTCATTTACACATTACATGGCATTTGTCTTCAGAGGGGAGTAGGGTAGCCAAAATTATACCCAAGTAAGAGTAATATTGCTTTAAAATAATATTACTCAAGTAGAAGTGCTATGTAGTGGTCTAAGAAATAGTAATTGTGCAACATGCAACATCTGCAACATCTGATTTATAATTTGAAGTTAACCACAGGGGACCTAAACTCTGGCTGGGCCCCCTGCGTTTCCTTTGTTGCTAACCCAGACGTGTTGTCAAAAGTATGGGACTAAAATTCATAATATCACATGATGTATGATACATGCTGAGACATGTTTGTCCTTGATAGTGGTGTCACTCACAGATACTGTACGTTCTTCTAACACGGCACATTGTCTGAGGTTTGGTTGTTGAGTTTCTACCATAACAAATGTGAACTGAGATATCAAAATTTATCTTGAAGTGCAAGATTTTATTTTTATTTGATTTAGTTAAAAGTTGCTGTCCTCACTTGGCCTAAGGATATTGCAGCCTTTGAAATGTGCAGTATTTTGTTATTATTTTCTTCTTAGAGGTTTAGCTAATGATTTTTTTTTTACTATTTAACTAACTGCAGTAATTTCTTTCACAATAAGCCCTCTCAATAATATTGTACTGTATTTGAATGACGTGAAGCTAAAACTATGGCGCCTGAGGACTTCTTGATGGATCGGTTTTCGTTATTTTTTCCATGACTACTTTCTAATATTCTGCCAAAAACTATGAGCAATTACTACGTTTTATTTTGATTAGGGCTACAATTAACAATTATTTTATTCTATTGCACATTGAGACTTTTTAAATACATTATCAATCACATAAATGTTGAAATATACTGAGTGAATGCTTCTAAATAGAGTACAGAGTGTAATATTGATAGGTGAATAAGTGAAATATCAAGATATCGTATCATGAAAAGTCTCACCATAATATCGCAATATATCTTATTACAAGGCCCATTGCTTAAAATCCTTGTTATAGTGAAAACACAGAGGGAACTACATAGACATTTTTTTATAAAAAAGACAGTATAAAAAGTGACTTTATTATTATTGACTAAACGTTGATATCTACCCAAAGTCTGTTTGCCTACCCACAAAAGTCACCGCACAAGATTTTCATCAATAATTTGTAATGATATCCAAATCTCTTGGTATGATATTTATAAGATAATAATTTATAAGATACGCATCTCATGGTACAGTATTTATTGCGATATTTTTGAGGAGGCTAACAAGATTGTGAATATGCTACTTTTTCCTTTAAAAATGCCTTGACAAGACTTTGGTTCTGTCATAAAATAATTCAAATTTAAAAATATCTTTTCATATGTGTTTTAGAGTCTAATCACTGCAACCCAGATTACTTAATTTGATCCATCCGATTTTGTTGTCATTTTTCCAGACACAATTGAATTTGATTTCTTGAATTTGTGAATTTTGTGTTTCAACCAGTGATGCCAGTAGCTGATTAAATGTAGGCTGCATGATAGGAAAAAAAGATGCAATATTCGATAACTGTGTTTTGTATTGCAATAACGATATTATTGTGAAAATTTTAAATACTTTTTGGCATCATAAGTTCAGTTAAACAAAGCAAAAAATGCACATATGCCTTCATGTACTAATCAAACTGCCTCAAAATAAAACTTAACATAGACTAAACCAAGACCAGCCCAAGTCTAATGTGAGACTTAAACATGTGAAACTCTTTTGAGCTTTTAGCCATGTTATAATGGTGTTACCTCATCGAAAACTTATCCGGAGTTGTTGTTTCATTCACATATGTTTGAGCAACCTTTTATTATTAGTCTGTCTACATCTCTAAAGCTCAAAATGCTCTGTTTCCCCTTGTGATGTCATGTGGTGGTAGTTTTCAGGGTTTCAGTTTGACATTTCCAGGGGTGAAATGATCCAAATGATACTACTGAAGGTATATGGAGTTTTAAAACACAGTGGAGCACTTCCTGTATTACCACATGGCATCACAAGGTGGAACAGAGTGTTTTCAGTTTGAGAGAAGAAACACAACTCCGATTATATTTGTGATGAGGAAACAAACATTAACAACGTAATATGGGCCCTTTAGTAAAAGTAAAATCATGAAAACAATCTGCCTTTTTGTACCAAACACATTCGTAAAATGGAAAACTTTGTGCTGTTATGACATATTTATTTTCTTCCAATATTGATTATTAATTGTGTCAACCAATATTGCGGTATCGATATGTTTGCAATATATTGTGCAGTCCTACAAGTAACCATTAAAAGCCTGAGTTAAGCAGTTGTAAATGTTACTCCTGTTCTACAAAGTCTTTCGTCTCCTCTGAAAGACTCTGTCCACAAAAGACCGTCCCCAGTGTGAGTGTGACATATGCTGAGTGGGTTGTTTTAGGGCCCTCATCTCTGTCCCCCAGGAGCCAGCTGTCCTGCGCTCTCTCTCTCTCACCTCACACATGCACACACGCACACACATACATACACATACACAGCTCTGCCTTTACGCACAACACCAATGGAACTTTTACCTCTTTTTGTTCCTTTTTTATTCTCATCCTTTCTTTTTTCTTCTCACAGGGTTGGAGTCATGTGATCTGAGCCGTCGCTGAACGCTGCCTGTTCTTTGTGGGGTAGGTAAGATTACACTGAGTTTAGTAGGGCAGAACAATTTGTGATTTCTGTTCAAAATAGATTGTCAAACATACTGAAAATCAGATACTAATCAGATATTTATTAAAACCAGTATCAAAACTAGATACTCATTTGTATCAGTACTAAAAAAGTCACATTCACAGGACAGAAATGAACCTTTCCTGAATACCTTTATAATGATCTTGATCTGTATCAGAACAAGTATAAGACCCCATAGACTAGTATACGAACATGGACCACTGTGACTACTATAACATACTGGGACGACTGAGGGATGACACAGAAGAAAGTACTATAATTTAAGGTTGAAAATAACATTCTATTGTCTAAATAAAAAGTGTTTTTTTCAGTTATCATGGTATTGGAATTGGTATTGAATATAGAGTCTCTTCCTTAGTATCGAAATTGTTTGAAATTTTTGTTTCGTGACATCACTAGTTCACAGTTCACATTTTAAACACGTCCAAAAGGATTGACAAAAAGACTGAAATACAAGAATCACATTTCTGAACATGTTTGTACAGATCTTAACTACAGAGCTAGCAGTTTTTATGCATAATTTGTTGTTTGTGGATACTTCAAAAATTGCAGCCTATTTGCTAATTGCGTCCATTCACATTGCTATTTTGATTTGATTGAGAGTAATCTTGCAGAGCTACTGAAAAGTAAACAGCAAGTAGCATACTAACACATACTTCCTGATTATTGGACAATATAATGCTTTAGAATTAGATGCAGAGAGTACACAGCACAGTCACTTTGACCTCAAGAGCGGCTTATACAACATATCTGTACTTGGACAAGACATGGTGAAA
This sequence comes from Periophthalmus magnuspinnatus, assembly GCF_009829125.3. Taxonomy (NCBI): domain Eukaryota; kingdom Metazoa; phylum Chordata; class Actinopteri; order Gobiiformes; family Gobiidae; genus Periophthalmus; species Periophthalmus magnuspinnatus. The sequence goes on from NC_047139.1 coordinate 14,785,424, forward strand.
AATTACTTGAGCAGCAACATGGATTCTTGCAATATTTGTAAGTTCACAGACATGGGAGTCCATCTTGCCCGGCCGTTGGTGGGTTGGAGACTGGACCAATCACAGAGCAGCAGTGACGTTTGAGGGAAAGCCAAAGATCGAAGCACCAAAACAAACATGGTGACACAGACAGACGTACTTCATTTATTTTAGCACAAACACAGACTATTTTGTTTTTGAAAAACATGTAGGCGGAATTGCTTTGTGCATGTGTGGAAAGATTTTTTCTCAACAGGATGTAACTAAAGTTAGATTTTTTTGGCTTGTTCCACTGTTGTGACACTTGAGACCTATCAGGACATTCAAAAGAATACTCCGATTGCTTTCATTGAGAGCCACACTACATTTATGTGTATACACATAAACATTTGTATTTATGTGTATACACATAAATGTTCTATGTTCTATAGAACTCATTTCAGGTTAGACAAAACTCACGTACATGGCCCTTGAATATTTGTTCATGAACATAAACAAAGCATAAAAGATCCAGTTTATGCAACAAATGAATGTTCCAAAAATTAAAATTGATCTTACAAAATTTGAAACTCAAACAATGTAGTTAATTTTTATTTATTTATTTTTTGCTAATTTATCTGCCAGTGGAGACAATTGCAAGTTTTAGTTTTTTTTTTTTTTTTTTGTTTTTTTTAAACTGCTATTTTTAAACCAGGGATGAATACATCCAGATATCCAGTCTAGGGTCAGTGAAACTCTACTCAGGATTATGAGAGAAACATCGGATAGCAGGGCCATTTGTAGAGCTCTAGACGTGGGCTCGGTGGTGCTGGACGTGGGGGCGGTGGAGCTGATCATATGGTGAAATTGATAGGGCTGAGTGGGCTGGCAGCTCTGTATGGTCTGTGAGGGAGGGACACGTTAGCATGACTACACTGGGACAATAAAGGATCATTACTCGGGGCTGGATTGCTCACTGCTAGCATCTGGTCTTATGACTTCGACTGTGGGTGTATGCCATTGTATACGAATAGCTAATTCTCTGGTTGTAGATATCATACCTCTGGGAATCTCAGGGTTCTCTCACAGAATACTAGGGCTACGAGGTTAAACACAATTGAAATTGCAGTTTGAATGGACATAATTAGCAAATCATAAATTACACATCTGATCACAATTATATTGCTTCTCAGAAAAAAAAAATCCCAAATTGTTCTGTACATGGCTCACATTTCACTTAAAGCTACAGTATGTAACTTTTTAGCCAAGAAATAGATTCAAATAAAATAACTTTTTTTTTCCATTTTGGTTGTGTTTATTGCAGTGAAAAAACGTAGCCTTTAACAGCCCATCGGCCATTCACCCTTTGTTTATCTGTCCTTATGGCAAACAGCAGGGCTGGTCAGACTGGATTCACTGTTGTTTTGAAGGACCCTGCCTCGAGTCTGTTGGCCAGGCTGACCTTACTGCATCTGTGTATGTGATATGGCCTTCAGGTGCTCCGTTAACGTGGGAAAATGGAGTCTTCCTCGGATGAAGAGGAGGTGCACACATTCGTCCAGGTCATCAGTGACAAGTACAACCCAGACAACTTCCCCTACTCAAAAGGCCAAGGGCTGGGGATTGTCATGCTGCCCACTCCTCCTGGATCCCCCGTCAAAGGTTATATCCACGGCCATATGCCAAAAAAGTCATGACTATTTTGTCCCTCATATTCAACTATTTTGAATAGCGATTCATTCTCAGTATATGAACAGGCCATGCCTCATGTGAAAGTTCAGAACCCCCAGAATTCACTCACTGAGCTGCAAAGGCTGCACTAGCACTGATTCATGATTGGCTGTAGGTGCTGGGGTTTAGGTAGTGACAATTCAGATCAGAGAGAGTCATTTTAGGTTTAAACCGACTCAATTCCAAAATTGAAACTGGCAACTCAAATGAATGGATTATCTTATTGGGAGCCAAAACATCAAATTAGAACCTAAATAAATAAATGGGACGTCATCTTCAATGTTTTTGTAATTAAGAATAAATCAGTATTAGAATTGTTATCAGGAAAAGCTCTTTTTGATTTCAACATGTTTAGCTCATATCTGGGGACGCAGTTACAGTATGTAACTTTTCTGGTAGAGGGTCCGCCACCTTCTTGTCTCCATTGAGATTTTATTTATTTGCCTGAAATGTTCCGCAGTATGGCCTTAAATATATATGTCTCCATGGAGATAAGCAGGTGTAGCAACTGGGCCAAGTCACAGGTCAAATCTGTGGAGAGGCGACCACTGTGTTATTAAAGGTATATTTTCTGTCAGTTATGAAATAAAACCATGTGATGAGCTTGATTTATTGAAACATACATAACCAAGTTAATGACAGTCAGTTAGTTAATGGTGCACTGTGTAACATTTCTGGTGGAGGGTCCTCCACCTGATAGAGTTGTTAAGTGATGATGTCACTTCCGGGTCCAAGTGGCAACTTCACAGCTGTTCTAGCTTTGTTTTTTTAATGTTGCCACAGTTCTGTCTGTTTACTTTGCCTGTAATGTTCCATATTACAGCATTTGAAGTTAGGTTTGACAACATATCACCAAATTGTGGTTAACATCATTACATTTCATTTGTCCAAAAAAGGTTTGCCTACAGTTTTCCCTATTTGACCATTTTTTTTCTTTATTCAATGCTCACGACCATAGCTACAATACAAATATATTACAATGCAAAATAAAGCTATACTTTTTTGGAGAGGAAAATGAAGGAAGGACCTTTTTCAAAAAGTACAGAACACAGATGAAACTAGACTTATGAATAAGTGAGTGTTTTTTTTCTTTTTAATAAAATAGGAGAGGACATTTCTATTGCTTAGTGGCGTCTCTGCTGTTTGCTAACTTGTATTTCTGTTTTGGGGTTAGTCCTGTTTTAGCCTTAGTTTAGTCCTGATTTAGCCTTAGCTTAGTCCTCTTCAGACCTAGTTTAAATCTCGTAGTACTTGGAAAGATTTGAGGACCACTGCCTTAGCTAGTATTGTGTCTAACCCACGATTCCCCCTGTGTTGTGTGCTCAGACCGGCTGTTCCTGCCCAGTGTGCTGGTGCTAAATGACTGTAACATCAGTAAGGCTGGAGAGAGCTCTGACATTGCTGTGTTCTGTGGCCATGTGGTGGAGCTGGACCTGTCCTACAACCAACTCAGCGACTGGGAAGAGGTACACACGGAGAACACGTTACACTCACACACAATGGTGTTGCGTAAGAGATACTCTGTGTATGTGTATGTGGTGGACACAGACTATAAGATAAAACCAGCAGTAATAAGACAGCTAGTAACACTTTAAGTTTCTCAAGCATACAGTTCGATAGTCCATAAATACTTGTGCAAAGTAATTACAAATACTCAGGTTACTATCATTGAGTAGATTTTTGGGGTAATTGTACTTTTTTGACTTTTTTCTTTTAAACCTGTACTTGTACTTGTACTTGTAACTAATTGCCTATTACATAGCTAGAATTATACTCAATTATACTCAATTACATTATACTCAATTACATTGTATGAGTACTGAGAAAAGCACCAGCCCCAGCCTGCTAGTTCCAATCAGAGGGACAGTCTGCGTGACCATTTCCGGTATAATGTAATGTCTGAAGTTTTTGCTGCGCTACAGTCATTAAATCCTGACAGATGAGGCAGTGGACAGGAAGCTGCGGGAAGATGTCATTGATAAAACGTTTCACACAAATGTGAGGAAAACTTTCACCGGAGGATGGAGGATGAAGGATGGGGCAAATGCAGAGACGATATATGTTGGGTAAAATTTTCTTTTAACCCAATCCAGTGAAAAGTTCAATGTCCCTTTTGATCAAAGATTAATTACACTTTGATCAAAAGGGACAGTACAAACACAAAAAGGTTCCTGTTTGCACTGCCTTGCTGTGAGATTGTACAGATAAGTTTTACGCTGTGAAAAAATAAAGAAGAAGAGAACAATTCGCACATCGCATAAAGTTGTTTTGTTTTTTTTGTTTTTTTGGGGTGTTTTTTTTTTTTACTAATTAGGGCATTCAGTAGTAGTTTTATGTTGACCCCTGCAAAACTGAACAACCCTTGTTAAAAAAATTGAATATTATTTAATTTTTTTCTTAATTATCATGCTTAGAAAAAAATTGCAATAAAAAAATGCAGTTTATTTTTGCCAGAATGATTGAGCCCTAATAAGCGTAAACTCTTGTAATTGCTCAGGACCAGCATTTCAGACCAGTCTTTCTGTTGGTCTATAAATAGTGTCTCTTGCCCTGAGTAAAACATAGTAACAGAAACACGTGTCCCACAAAATGTAGTATCACCTCACCTCGGCTCTACTGTATGTATCAGCTCTGTAGTGTGAGGGGGAGGGGCAGACAGGGGCAGACAGGAGCAGACAGGGGCACATGGCAGGGGGCCTCTTCCTGTAGTATCAGCTGGCACACCTGTTCACTCAGAGTGATCACTCCTGCTCTGTGACTGAAGATACAGTTAGAGGCATGTTGAATCAAGGCAAAGCAACTAAACTAGCAGCCATCTACAGCTACCAGACAGGCTTAATCTGGATTGTATCTTGCTACTTTATAGACGCTATTTGGGGAAACAAATCCAAAAATGTTGAACCTGGTCATGTTTTTTTTAGTAAACTAAACATGGTGTAATATTTAATGCACTGTACCGGATTTTTACTGTCTTAAAAATGTGGAAAAATGAAGAAAAAAAAACTTTACACAGTTTGCAGTGGTCCAAAGCTATTCCTCACTTACCTTATGCATTCTGCGCATCCTAATTATTTACCACGATGAGTTTATAATAGCTTTTCACGACTTTCAGGGACCAGTACAGAGTTTTGCAGTCACGGTAATGCTAACAACAACTAGCATGATAACCATGCCTTCTTGATTTTAGGATAATAAAACAGTTTACAGTTGGTAGCAGTCAGTACACCGAGGGACTTTTTTTTACCTCAAGAGGTACAATATATCTGTATTTGGGCAAAACAGATTTTGCCCAAATACATGTTTAGAAATGATGACTAGCCCTAAATTGTAGATAATACTGTACAGTACTGAGTATGAACTCCCATCACAATCGTGAGGTTGCTCATTTGATCCCTGCTCCCAGCCAGGGAGTTTATGTCCTAAGACAAAACACAGTGGCAGTAGCTCAGTTGGTAGAGTGGGTTGGACATTCAAATCCTTATAGCTTTTGTAAAGTGGGTCAGATAGTCAGATAGTCAGATACACTGGCCTAGGGTTGCAAGATTAATCGCCATCAAAATCGCAGTTTGAATAGACTCAATTAGCAAATCGCAAAGGCTGCAATTTTTGAAGTGCTATTTGTTCCTCCACAAACAACAAAATATCCTGTCATATTCTACATAAAAGCTGCCAACACTAGTTTAGATCTGTACAAACATGCTGTCCACTGCTTTATCACTGCCTTAAGTATTTATTCATTTTAGCTCGCAACAAATGGGATAAAATTGGACAGGAAGTAGTAACGCTAACAGTGATGTTGCCGCGCACTGTTGCCAATTGCGTCCATTCAAATAGTGATTTCGATCCTGTTGTGATTAATCTTGCAGCTCTAGTGAATGTCTCCCTGTACTCGCAACCTTCTTCCTACCAGGTCATATGTGTTCTCTGTGTGTATGTTTAGATCTCCACCATCGTGTCCAACATCCCAAACTTGGACTTCCTGAACCTAAGCATGAACCCCCTGTGCGGGGCCCATTTGGAGCCCGCCCTCGCCCACTGCTTCTCCCGGGTCAGGAGACTGGTGCTTATAAAGACTCACATCAGCTGGGGCACGGTGCACACACTCACACGACACACACCCGAGTGAGTATTCCTGATGTATGTTTTTCAAAAGGATTAGTCAGTTGTTATTTTATTAGAAAAGTCCCATTGAGATAACTAATTTCTTTTTTGAGGGAGTTTTGGCAGATATGGTTGTCTAAAAATGAATATCCAGATAATAAATGATACTAAAATTAGTATGGAACAAAAGTCAGTAAATAAGACAAAAATGTACCTTTTCTGAATAGTTTAAAATTGTTTAGATCTATATCAGAACTAGGTAATATTAAACTGGAACTAAACACCTAAATCTCACCCACAATGACATTTCAAATAGAGCTGCTAATCTGGGCAGCACCTGGAGGACTAATGGGGGGAGTGAGATGGGAGGTGTGGGGTCTGGACATATAAGGGACAGTGTGATTGGTCTAACAGGTATTCAAACTTCAAACCCCGCCTCTGCAGCCAGGTGTTTGTAATCAGAAGCACCTGGCTGCAACCAGGGAAGTCCTGTGTGATGTCACATTGTACTTGAAATTGTCTGTGTACAGCAACAGGCTAGCTATTTTGCCATGTCTCAAAGCTTATGCTAACTTTCATTAAATGCATATAATATATACTAAAAACCTATAAAAATTCAAATTAATTAAAATAAAGACTACCCAATTGTTTGTAAATGTAGAATACCTCAGTTTGTGGTGTTTTAATACTTATTATGCATTAACATTAGTATTGAGACACAAACATCTCTCTTTCTAAGCAAAGAAGTGTTCTCCTGCGAAGTATTAATTTTATTTGTGTAATATTTTACATGTTGCCAGTGACATCCACCTGCAGCTCCCTGTTCACTGCCTGATCTTTAAATATGTATTCATTTTAGTGTGACTCTGCAAAAACAAAAAAACACTCAGTTTTTGACCAGAAATATATTTAACTTGCATTGAAATTTCCCCAAAACAACATTAGTTTTTAAACTATGTATTTTCATAACCATTTACACAGTTTTTAAAAGGCTGATTCACTTTAGACAGACTATAATCATTTTGTTGTGAAAATAAGGCTATTAGTCTTTAAATTCTGGAAGCAAAATAGGTCTAGTAGATTGAGAGAACAATATTTAAACATGTATAGACCATAGATACATATGTTTTTGTTTATAAATGTTGGTAGTTGGTGACAGCATTTCTCCAAAGACTAGTTTACGCTAGAATAACTCAAATTGCGCCCCCTAGCACCGACTGCACTTCTGTGTATTTACTGCTGTGAACATAGTGAAAATATTCCAAGTAACAAAATATGCTTTGCTGATAACATAGAACATTTTATTTTTCTATAGTTAAAAAAAGTAAAGTTCAAAAAGGAATGCACATATATGAAGCAGATAATCTTTGAATTAGGACTGATCCCAAAGCCATCTAAATATTGAACTGTGGCACCTCCTTGTGGTGTTTTTAATCATAGCAGACATAACATTTTAATTGTTCGTTCTTAAGTGTTTTATGTTCCTGTCATAATAAAGTAATATAAATTTCATAAATCAAAAACTCATATGGATTTATAATGGATTTAAAGTACCACTCAGTGAGGAGCATTTTTTTAATAAAATGTCAGCGCATAACCTCCATTCTCTTCCCACATGTCACTGTTCTCCTATCATAATAACAGTTTTTCTGTTTTTGTGTCCCAGACTAGAAGAGCTGTTCCTGTGCCTAAATGACTTCAACACGGTGGAGCACTCGGGGTGGGCCTGCCCTTCAGTGCGCCTGCTGCAGATCACTGACAATCGGCTCCAGCTCTGGGTCCACATCAGGAAGCTAGGCCTCATGTACCCCGGCCTTACCTCCCTGGTCCTGGCTAACAATTGCCTGCTGTCCGTGGAAGACCAGGAGGAGGCGCTGCGGAGGCTCTTCCCCAACCTGCGCAGCATCAACCTCAACAACTCAGGTGAGGGGGGGTATGAGGCCAGGAGAGCGATAACAGGGAAGAGAGGAGGGGAGACTGGGAGTTTACTGACTGTACTAAAGAATAGTATGAAATGATAATATATATTGTATGGGTGGTGGGATGATATTATGTTCTTTTGGGTCGCAATGTTGCTTTAGGTTGGGCTTCAAAAGAAAGAAACGTGCATATTTTTAGTAAATTTGTGGAATTAAACCTTTTTTTGTCTATTCTATATGTGATAATCAGGAGTGTATTGTTTATTTGGTTTAATGATTTAGGTTATGGCTTTGAATTTTTAATCATTGAAAAAATATTTCATACTTCATGCCCCAAAAGGAGCATGTTGTTTATGATACACTACTTATTGTTAGACATAAACATCACCAAATCTTCTATTTCGTGCATTTATTTACTTATTTAGATAATTTCTTTGTCTAAATGTCTCTGCTCCTCCTGACTCACTCGTCTGTGCATCGGCAGACACATGTGCTCTCCTCTTGCCTCTTTTTTGGGAGAATTCCAAGCGCATGACAATCACAGAGCCAATCCAAAGCGAGGCTGGTGAAGGGAGCGCCCCTCCTTGCCTGCTGGTTTGGCAGGGAGTGGGAGCTTAGCAATCCTGAGCTCCGGAGCTCCATCTCATTTGCTCATCACTAGTAATAGACCAATGAGGTGCCTTCTTCCCTCTTCTTTCTCCTCCTACTTATGTTAGCAAAAGGTTTGATTGACAGGATTGCTAAGCTGTACTGTAACAGTTTAGCGCTTGTCAAACCAGAGAAATGCACTGAACAATCTGAAGCACTGCCTTGGAGTTTGTCTCACAGCAGCCACTCACATGACCAAAGTGTCGAAGTGTCGTTCCCTCCCCCTACTGCTTCACTCTGCGTGTCAATCGCTTCAGTGTATCGAAGCGTTTCAATGGCTCAGTGAATGTTCCGCTCTGCGATTGGTTCAGAGTGCTTCAGATTGGTCAGCGCACTTCTCTGGTTTGACAAGCGCTAAACTGCTACAGTATAAAAGATGCAGCGATATTTCTTAAAAATGTTGGGTAGTGAGGAGTATTGTGTGATGCTAGTGGTGATTTTGGTGACTTTTGGTGACTTTTGGCATTTGTTTCATTTTTCGATTTTATCATCTTGGAAAATACTGGGACAATATCCTAATCTGTGGAGACTGGCTCAAAAATATCTTTGTATACCGGCATCCTCTGTTCCATGTGAGAGAATTTTTTCCAAAGCTGGTGAGTTAGTGAGCCAAAGAAGATGTAGACTAAAGCCTTCAACTGTGGAAAAACTTCTATTTCTTAAAAAAAAAAAAATCATGTGATATATAAATAGTTGTATTTCTTTTTTAAATGTTCAAAATAGAATATATACTATTTATGACTTCTAATAAAATAGAAAATACGAGTTTTGCATTCCCAAATCGTGGGTTGTGTGCTGGTTTGCAATGGTTAAATTTGTCCACTAGAGGTCAGTGTTTCTCCAAGGCCTCAGACACGTCGAACCATTTGAGACAATATTGCGACTGAGGTGTCAATGCTTCACGAGGCTCCATTCACCCATCACGATCTATTACTAATGTTCATGTCTTTATTTAAAGATAAAATTGCAAAATAAAAAGAATTTTAGCAATTACAGAGAGAGGGGTGGCTGTTTTTCAACAGAAAGGGATTAGGAGCCAGAGCCACTTACCCGAACCGCACCGTTGCTCACTTCCTGTTTAGAACACAATGGCTAGCGGACTAGCTATGTCTATCTATTTATACAGTCTATGCTGTTACATCAGTTCATATATTGTGAAAAAAATGTTTTTTGTGTCTTGTGCAGGGCTGAGTAAATGGGAGGACATTGAGTGTCTGAATTTCCTCCCAAACCTGGTGGAGGTAAAGGCCCAGGGCATCCCCCTGCTGCAGCCCTACTCCACCGAGGAGCGACGGAACCTGCTGTTAGCACAGTGAGCTCACACGCACATTTCCTATACTTTTACATGAACTTTACCAGAACTCACGCCCATTCTCCGCCCGCAGGCTGCCCTCAGTACTGCTGCTTAATGGCAGTGCGGTCTCAGACGGAGAAAGGGAGGATGCAGAGAGGTTCTTCATCAGATACTACCAGGAGCGAGGAGGACATGAGCTGCCACAGAGGTGGTTCACCAACACATCTCCACAGATTTTTGTATAGATATCTTTCAGCTGATGTCATGGTGAGGTACAGACCTTAGCCAAAAAAAAAAAAAAAAAAATGAAAATCCTCCTTGAATAGGAATGGGAGCCTTAGACATCATCTATCTCCTATTTATAATTACATCCTTAGACTCAAATCAAGACAAATGAAACAATAGGGCTAGCCAGTATGCTGATAGCACATTCAGCAAGTATTGCTCAGGCACAGTTCACACGTAGTGTAGCTCATTAGACCTAACCTACAAACAGAAACTGTAAACAATAGGTGTGTTAGTTTCGATGTAGTCAGCTCCTCCCTTTAGACAGATATAAGGCAATGTCCACCAGTGATCTGACCAGAACTGAAGAAGCGGCTAACATAAAAATACAGGCTACATATAGTTCCTTTAATTGATCATTTTATTTGTTTTTATTTTATTATTATTATTTTTTATTGTAGTTAGACCTATTACCAGCCAACATCTGATGACATTCAGATAGTAGATAAGATTTGCATTAGTAACATTTTGGGTCTTACCTCACAGTCCCCCTCTCCTCCACAATCCCCTTAGTCCTCCCCTCTGCCCTGCCTAAATGCACCCTCAGATTATGACAGACCCTGAATGCAGTCTGCCCGTAGCCCGCCCGTAGCCCACTTAACCTGCTCAGAATGCCCAGGCCATACTCGCTGGAGGAGCAGGCCTGACTCGGGGAAACTAACCTTTGCGAGACAATGGCACTAGTCTGTGCGCCTCAATGCTGCCTTTGTACCACAGCTGTGCCATTGGGAAACGGATACTGGGCTTTCTTAGGTGTAGGCCTTCTCCTGCGCTCGGATAGCTTTCGCCTTGCTGCGGATGGGTCCCACTTACACCCATGAGTTGTCAGATTTAAAAATAGGCGTCGGAGGACATTGGAGTTCTTGGGGATTGCCGAGATTTATCATACTTTGGTTGGTATTACACTACCAGTCGATGTAGATACATACTGAAGGCACCAACTATATGAAGCAAGATGTGTGGAGTGGAGTATGTGCAGCAAAGAAAAAAATTAAATAACTATTAAAATTATGTTGTATATTTTCGATTCCTCTAAGTATCCACTCCTTGCTTTGTCACCGGTGCTGCAAACCGTTGGCCTTCTCTCAGTGAGCTTCTTGATGAAGTCTGCTGAAATGGTTTTCACTTTGCTTTGCTTTGTCAGATTTGTCATTAGTGGAAGGAGTGCAATTTTAACTGGTGATCTAAATGTACTTACAGTATTCAATTTAACAACTCAAATATTCGTTATCAAAACTGCTTTGCCAATTTTATAACAAGAAATAGGAATTTATCTGAACCACAAATCTGTACCAATTAAATCGTAATCTCACATTAATTGAGCAGTGTATATTAATGAATTGCATAGAATTGAATTAGAAAGCGGAATCAGCCTCACATGAGTCTCTCAATTGATTTGCCAGTTTCAATGCTGAAATCCAGTTAGTTTAAACCTAAACTGACTCTCTCTGATCTGAATGGTCACTACCTAAACCCCAGCACCTGCAGCCAATCAATCAGCACCTCCAGCAAATCTGTGCTAGTGCAGCCTCTGCAGCTCAGTGAGCAAATTCTGGAGGTTCTGAGCTTTTACATGAAGCCTGTCCATATACTGAGAATGAGAAAAACTTGTATGTGTCCTCTATCTTCAGGTTAAGGCACTGGCAACACAGATTCAGTTGGGATTGTGGTACCTGTAAGAGAATAGGCTACATACAGTTCCTTTAACCCTTTTTTGTCCAAGTCAAAACAGAGGATCATTTTCCACTTGTGTGCGCAATCTTGTGGCAATTCGATCTTGTGAGATGTTGTGGCAAGAGATCTTGTCCTATCCCTAATGAATAGTCATCCATTCTAAGATGTAATTCTGTACCACTGGCGTGTGCCATTTTTTCACACAGGATTGGTGGAGGCTGGAGAGGTAACATGTGGAGAACATGCAAACTCCCTGACCTCCCCATTACTACTAACACCACTTTGCACCTGCACTGAAACCAAAGTGAGGAGCTATAAAACCAAAATGTCCACCCGCTCCTTGGACTTCCCGGTGTTCTTCCGAGATGGTCACAGGAGAAGGACACATCACTCACTCTGCTCATTAGCCCAGATGCCCCGCCGCTGATAGACGGATACAGCGCCGGTCCGGTTCGTACTTAACCGTCCATTAGGGAACCCTTACTGCATAAGACAATGAGAAAGTCCCGTCTTATCACCCGCATCATTATTGGGCTCTTCAAAGCTCCTTATCCTGATATAAAGCCTCTTAGCTAAATGGAATGGCACTTTGTAGAGGAGAAGTCCCAGAGCGGGGTGAATTTTGGCCCGGGCGAGGGGGATCAGAGGAGTGGGCTTTGTGGAGCTGTGCGGAGGGAAGGGCCAGCTGTTACAGTAGACCTTTTCTCCGGCGCTTATTTAACGGTTGCTAGGACCTTATCAAGAGCACGCTGTCCCAGGAGGAGGCTGAGTGCTTTCTCACAGCAGCACTACTCGGCTAAAGTAGTATAGGTGTTTTCGAGTGGGCTTGGTAAATATGGAGCCAAAAGAGGCTCATAACCTTTGAAACTCTAAAGTACAAATGTGAAACTAGGATCTCCATTTTTAACGTTGAACAGTGAAAAATAAATATTTGTATTCAAAAGTTACTATTTAAAATGTATTTCTAATATTGTTTTCAATTTTTTTTTTCAAATTTTCAAGTTAAAGTTTTTATTTCACTTTCAGATTTTTTTCACCTGCAGATCAACTTTTCAAGTTTCAAGATTCTAATCCTTTGCCACAGGGGGCGGGGCATTCTTCGTCATGCTTTCAGGCTTTAAACTGTACAAACAGCTAGACTTTGACTCTATTGGTCAAAGTTGTAAGAGGGCACGCCCCAGGCCCGCTGAGCTGATGAGACGCAGCGCATTGTTTCTGGTTTGCAGCCTTGGGGTTGTGATCAGAGCTCTGCCTCTGAAAATTCGGTCTCAAAAAGGGGGCGCCTAACCCACAGACAGCAACTATCCCATGGCCGGGCCTATTCACTGGGAATAGGCCCTTCACCAATTTCTTGCTCCATGAGGAAATTCTCTTAATTGATTCATTGCTTCACATTGTGAAATAATAACATGTCTTTTCCGTTTTATAATTTTGGACTTTTCATTTCAAAAGGAAAATCAAATGGGTAGCAGGACCCCCCCCCCCCCCCCCAAGCATATGGCCAACAAACCCAATAGTATAACTCGTGCGCAGGTTCTCCCAGGCAGGCAGCGAGTCACTGCAGCTGTCATGTTTATTGAACTCATAAGAAATGTGAAAATTGCAAATTATACTGTTTAGTTTTATTTCAAGTACAATGTAGCTGAAAATGTAATTTATAACACCAATAGAGTCAAAGTCTTGCTGTTTGTATAATATAAAGCATTGTTTAATATATTTATGCCAGGTAATCCAGTTTCCCTGAAGGCAGCACGAAGAATAGGTAAAAGTTTAGAACTACCTCAGTTAATATCAGTTCATTTGGACATGGTACGTATCCACCTGCACAAGTGTGCTTGCCCACCATTTGGAGGGTCACTAGTTCAAACCTCCCCTAAGTCCAGTAGTAGGCGTGTCATCACAAAATGTAATATGTCTCATAAACTTGGCATATCGGCATCCCCAAATATGAGGTAGATATGTTCAAATCAAATATAGATTAACTATATTAATTAATTCCAAAAACATTGACATGATGGTCAAGTTGTTCATATTATAATTTGTGTGAGTTTTAGTTCTCGAGATGATTATCCAATCAGAAAACAGAATGAGCCTCACACAGTCTCTCATTGCCAGTTTCAATGTTGAAATCCAGTTGGTTTAAACGTAAAAAGGACTCTCTCTGATCTGAATGGTCACTACCTAAACCACAGCACCTGTAGGTTGAATTAGTAAGTTTTTACATTTTATACTATTATGTATCACAAAAAATCGGTCACTGTGTCCTTTGAGTCCTGGAGATTTCTCGTCCTCTAGGACCACCCACCTCCCAATTCAATTCAATGAACATTTCTTCATCTTTGACAGTAATGTTTGGAAATCATATAGAATATACATACATGCATACATTTGCTAAATAATTATACTTTAATTACATTACATGTAAAGATTTGCCTTTACTCATATTTGTCAAGGTCACAATACTAAGAGTATGTAGTATTGACCTACCTATGAGTAGCTTATTATCTTATATCATAAATTTTCTTCTTTGTTGTACACCACAATATTGATTTAAAATGTTTTTAAGCATTTAAGTGTTGAATGTAGGACAATATGGGATTATTAATGTTAATGTTTGATTTTATGTTGTAAATTTTGTGATATTTTATTCTTGTATGTATTGTGAAGCGACTTTGAGTGTCTTGAAAAGCGCTATATAAATAAAATGTTAAAAAAATATTATTATTATTATTCAAATATGATAAAATAATAATGAGGTAACACTATTATGACATAGTTAAAAACTTACTGAAGAGGGTATATTATGCAAAATTGACTTTTTGGAGCTTTCTGCTATGTTATAACATTACTCCCTCATCAAAAGCAAAAGTTTTTTTTTGTTTTTTTTTTAAATGTCATCCATGCATGTTTGACTAATCTTGCGTTTTTCCATGGGATCTATTCGAACCCTCCAAATCTCAGCCCACAAGCCTACATCACCCATGCTCCCACATGACAATTTTCCATGAATAAACAAAACCATTATATAAAACTTAGAACGTAGAATAAATTGTAGTACACAAATAGTTGAAGAGAAGAGGTATGACGCTGTAGAGGCAGGAGAAGTTAATTGACCACCAGTACAGGACATAGCACATGTATACATGAACCCTCATTATGAGTGCTGATCATTCCAGTCTAGGTTGTTAAGTTATGTCTTCCTATGTACCCATGTGGGAGGTTTGGGAGGTGTGGCACTGGGTTTGGCGTTTGCGGTCGGGTCACGCGAGAAAGTCTGTTATATGTTTGACTTGTTCACAGAGATGCTAACGGTATGTGAGTAAAAGTTATTACAAAAACAACGTCTTTTTATTGGATCAACATAAGTCAATCCAGTGTGGCTATGCTTCTGGCTTAGGGAATATTATACCGCTGATGACAAAGGCCAAGATGACAAGGACTGAGCTGGCAGTGAGAGCCCTCAAAAATGGAATTTCTTCAGAAACAATGTAGCATTTTCAAAAAAAATAAAAGGTAACATGGTGATCTAAATATGCTATGCACTGAGAATTTATACCCCTTAGAAGTGTAATATCCCTCTTTTAAGTTGATTTTGCATAACATCTCTCCTATTCTTAACTGAATTCTTGTGATTGTTGTTGCAGGTACCACATCCTGGTGTCTAAGTATGGTGAGCTGGCCCCCCTGGCGGATGTGGACCTTAGGCCACGCTGCACAATCGTGGAGGTCCTGTGGGGGGAACGAGTAGAGAGCCTGGGCCTGGGGCTGGAGCAGACCGTGGGTGACCTGAAAAAGCAGCTGAGGAGCCTGCTGCAGCTGCCCAGCCAGGGGGTGCGTCTCTTCTACATTAACAGAGACATGTGCTCCGTGCTGGGCCCCGAGGAGATGAAGTGTGGCAGCCGCGCCCTGCACTCTTACAGCATCCGGGACGGAGACCAGATACTAGTGGTGCCGCGGAGCAAGAGTCGCAGCTCCTCCTCCAGCGAACAGTGAGCCTCCCACAGTGAACCTGCTAACTCCACCCTGAGCCCAGCTGGTTCTATAGGGCATATGGGCTAGCTTTGAATGTAATGTGTGACACAGGACATGCACAGATCCACTGCACTTGCACAGAGGGTGTATGTTAGGCTGCTCATAGTTTAAAGCAGTGATTCTCAACCTTTTTCTGTCGCCACCCCCTTAATAACCACCATTGGCATTCACAACCCCCAAACACAAAAGAGAGGCTACCTGCAAAATAAATGTTCATTATTTCCCCATATCATCATTGTGATCATGTGATACCCAGGTTGAGAAGCACTGCTTTAAAGTACAATAATATAAGAGCTATATATATATGTTCCATTCCAAAGTGATAGCACGTTGCACAGCAGAATCAAATTATAATTAATGAACAAAGTAGACAAGAATAATGATATACTACTCTGATTAATATAAGATAAAGACCTTTATTCATAAATACAGTTAGCTGGAGAAAAAATAGGTACAGCATGCGGCTTAGTTTGATCCTAATCCTAATTAATGATGACAGTACAAGAGGAATACATTTTAATATAAATGTAGAAATGTAATCTCCAAGACTTCAAAAGTCTCAACAGTTTAAAAACTGTTCAACTGTTCATTTAAAGTGCCTATGACAGGTCAGACTACTTGTTTTACTAAAACACAGTTAAAGTCATTCTATTTAAGATTTCCCATTTTGATTCATGATGATTTAATTCGGTGTGAGGGGCCATCTGGAGGAGCCCTCTGTTATAGTAACCATACATCAGAGGAGCCCTGGACACTTCTGCCGCCCTCCTCTGAGAACGGCTTTCCGCACAACTTACCTCATGGGATTCTGTTTTATACTTAGTTCTATTTACAGGAGGTATTATCCCATAAAATTAAATCAAAATTAGAAAATCATAAAACCTGTCATATGCACTTTAATATGAGAGAGAAGCTCCCTTGTGGGACTATATCTTTAGGTGGTCCTTAGTCCTTTGGTGGATGAACAGTGTAGTTTGGCCAGTACCATAGGAGCTCAACATCTGAATTTGGATTTGGAGATCATCGGGTGGAGGTTGCCAGAGAGGTGAGTGTTCTTTGATGGTGGATCTTACTATAGGACTTTGTGAATCAAGAGTGAATGTTATGGCGAATACCTTACTTCTCGGCATGATCCACGGTAACAATGCTTTGTACAAGAAAAGACTTGATATACAAAGACTAGTAAAAACAAACTATCCCAACTACTACATCTACTTTTGAGTTGAGCTGGGCCCTTTCGCTCCCCTGGCTCTTGAATGTGGGCCCCTATCCCTGGATAACCCCTGCAGCTCATGTCTCATCATGGAAAGAGGAGAGTCATGGAGGTTAGGGGCCCCTGCTCGCGTTACCACCTCCACGGCCCTACCCCAGTGTGTGTGTATGTGTGAGGGGCCATCCGGAGGGGCCCTCTGCTATAGTAACCACACACCAGAGGGGCCCCGAACACTTCCGCTGACCCTTGCTGAGAATGGCCTTCCGCACAACTTACCTCATGGGATTCTGTTTTATAGAAATGTCAGTTACTAATTATATTTGTTAAGTGTGATGTCACTTCCAAGTCTATCAGCAGATTGAAAACACTGAACATGTTTCTTTCTTTTTTTTTATAGCGACAACACATCTCATGTTATTATGCAAAATCTTTTTTTTTTGCTTTTTACCATGTTATAATGTTGTTCCCTCATCAAAAACATGCCTGAAAAGGTCCTTCATCCATGCATGTTTGAATATTTTAGTGATCTCTCCTGGGCCCTATTCGAACCCTCCTTACAGTTAACTGTAAGATTCTGTGCAATGCACAACCCACAAGCCTATGTCATCTATGCTCCCACATGACAATTCACCATAAATATACAAAATCAGGATACAAAACTGTGCATAGCAACAAACCCGATGTGATATACAGTAGTTTCATTAACGAGATGCACTGTGTTGTGATAGTGCTCTGGAGGATGACGCGGAGAGCAAAGGGAGGAGACACGAGTCAAAAATGAAAGGGAAACTTATAAAACATGTTAACACGTTAATGTGGTGGTGAATATAGCATTTTCAAAATGATAAAAGGTAACATGGTGACTTAGGTACACCTGGTCCTGCCCTGCCCATCCACCATGTGCAGTTAAGCTACCTCTGATGAGAGGCAAATTAATAATAAATAAATCACAAATAATAAATTATCATGTTTCCAGGGCGCTTCTGAACCATGTTCACCACTTGTGGCTCATTCATGACAGTTTGTCTTGTTCGCATCGCTCACATGCTCGTTCATGTTGTACTATGTGACTGCTCTAACCAGCGCTTGAACTTAGCTAGAGCGGACATTACGTAGCTAAAAGCCAAAGCTAACATGAAAAAAGTTTATTAAAATAGGTAAAAATCACCATAAAATTGTCCCTTTTAGAAAGCTCTAGGTGCCCTCAGCCAAACACGAACAGCTTGTGATTACATTGCGCTCCTTCCTTTCTGTCAGGAGAGATTTTTTCGTTGTAGTACCAATGAGTAGCCTCTAAACCAGCAATACTCTATCCAGTTATTTTAGATGTGTCATCAGGAATAGTTGTTTGAACCAGCCATGAACCTCACTGCACGTTACTGGGTTAAACGTACATTTTGGAAGAAAAGAAAATTGTCTCTTGTTGAATAAGAAACAAAACAAAGCTAGAAATTAGCCGTGAGGTTTCTAATTGGACTCGGAAGTGACATCATTACTTAGCAACTCTATAACAAAGCTGGAAGGATATGGGTAAAACACACATGGATTGCAGAAATGACGCTTTTTGGTCAGATACACTGTAAAAATGAATATCTACTCATTTTTTTGTAAAGGATCTCTCAATGACATAATATTGAGTAGCTTTGACTATTTTAGATTTACTAAAAATGTTGTTATTCGATGGGGTTAAGATAGCAAAGCTGAGGCTCTGTGCAGTGTGCACAGTGGTGCCTGAGCAGTATTCACAGCTCCTTTTCTCTCTGGAGGACACTGCTGAGTGTAGATAGGTAAGTGTTTGTTCCTCAGAGCTAATGATAACTTTTATTACAACATAATAACAATAAAAACAACACAACAAAAATTATAATTATAGTAAAGACTTGCTGATTATTTTTATAAGTAGATTATTTCATTTTATGGCTTTATTTTAATATTTATTATGCTTCAAAATTAGCATTAGTGTTATCATTGAGATGAAAATACCCATCTTTCTAAACAAATGAGTGGCCTCTGGTGAAGTCGTTAGCACGCTGTCAGTGACATCCACTTGCAACATGACTTGGCAAAAAATGAATAGATAGAACAGGAGCGGAAATGGCCCTGAATGCTGCTCAAGCACTACTTTTAGATAAATACTGAAGACATCAATACATGAAGCAAGATGCATGGAATTATGTAGCAAAGAAAGAAATGTTAAATACTTTACACAAATGTTTTATATTTTAGATCTAATTTCCTCAAAGTAGCCACCCTTTGCTTTGTTGGCGGGGCTTTTCTCAATGAGTTTCATGATGGAGTCTCTTAAAAGGTTTTCACGTCACAGCTGTGCCCTGTCAGGGTTCATTAGTGGAATGCCAAGAGTGCAAAGCATTGATCAAAGCAAAGGATGAAGGCAACTTTGAAGAATCAAACATCTAAAACATATTTTGATTTATTTAACACCTTTTAATTTACTATGTCCCGTGTGTTCATTCATAGTTTTGATGCCTTCAGTGAATATCTACAATACAAATGGTCATTGTAACTCATGTAGATATTGTTTTTAGAAGAGCAGCAAGAGAAATGGCACCTCTCAAAGTATGAAAGCAATAACATATTTCTGTCAGAACAAGTGCCATGGTATTCTGGACTTGTGTCTTTAATAAAACATTTTTAAAAGGTGCACTATGTAACTTTTCTGGTGTAGGGTACACCTGCTTGTCTCCATGGTGATGTCATATCTAAGTAATTATATCTCCATGGAGACAAATGGGTTACATAGTTTACTGTCACATAATTCAAGGCTCTTAAGTGTTCCATTTTACTCACCAGTGTACTGAAAAGTGCTTTTAGGAGCACAAATCTACGCACAACTTTAAATGTACCATTAGCAGTGTAAACGCACAACAGCCCTACGTTAAACAAAAAGCTTATTCTGATTCTGAAGTACATTTGGACTACTCTAATGGAGGCTGACATATGTAATTGAGCTAATCTCTGAAAATGCAAATGTCATAGTGCATTGAGAAGTTCCATTTCATCATTCATTGCTTTCAGCACTGACCTCTGGAGGTCAGCTGGGATTCATAGAACCGCTGTTAGATGTAGCTTTCATTTTAATGAGGCTAAAAACTATAGCTGCTACCTTCACAGTTGACGTTCAGCAATGCTCAGAACAAGTGAAGGTGAAGTTAACAACACAAGAGGAGCATCACAATGTGGAACCAGGTGTTTCCTGGATTATCACCTAATGACATCATAATGTGGAACCATATGTTTTGAGCCCAATTATGCAATGTCACTCAAACATGCATAAATTAAATAACTTCATAAATATTATAACATTGTTGAAAGCTTACACAAAAAATAACAACAGCATACTATAGATCCTTTAAACATGTGATTAATAAAAACAAACTCTTAACAATATTGTTTTCAGTGTATCTTCATGACAAATAATCTAGGACAACGGTGTCCAAACTATGGCCCAGGGGCCAGATGCAGGTCTCAGACTAATTTTTGTTTGATCCTCAGGCCTTCTGCTGAATTGGCCCATTTGATCATAGGCAGTACTGCAAATTTAAGTATTTCTACCACTACCACTTCAATAACATCACATTATGATACAAGCTAAAAATAAATGTATCAAGTATTATTAAAAGTACGATGGCTGTTAAAATTGCGTTAAATGCATCCATTTGAAAAATTCCCAGTATTGGCACAACTCTGTGACCCTCCGCCTCAATTTTTTTTCAAAAAACGTTTGGACATCCCTGAAAAATCTGAATGTCTTTAACGTGAAAATATTGACAGTGAGTAGAATTTCTGTGAAAATAACATGTACATTGAGTATGAAAATAAAGTGCCATGAGAATTCCTCAAAGTGAACGTTACTCAGCCTTGTAAAACTGATGTTTGTAAATGCTTTCATGTTTTAATGCTAATTTGTGGACTTTGAGAGATAAACAGTAGGCCTACATTGTGTTTTTGTCTTGTTTCAATAAAAATATTGCATTGGAATGGAAGGGAAAGGGGTTGGTGTAATCCTGGTTCTTTTATTGTGTGTCTAGGATTGGATTGGATGACTGTTATATTGTATTTCTAATGGACATTTCAGGGAATTGTGTTTAATGTCTTCAACTCACTCGCTTTACCAAATCACTCTGGACTAAAAAGCTATATAAAAATCACATTTGCTGTCTTTTCATGTTTATATTGGGGACTTGAATGCAGTTTTAATATGTACTGTATACAATGGTGCTTTTGACTTAAGAAATAAAGGATACTTACTGATAAAAACCTGACATTTTTTCATGTTATAAATGTACTACTAATACTCACACATTTTCATTGTGAGAGTTAGTATTCAAACATCACATCTTCACAACACAAGAACACCAGAGTCTTGTTAGAACACATTACTACATGTTTCTCGTAAATTATTAAAGTTAGCGATTAGCACTGAAATTAGCATATATGCTAAGAACATTTAATCGTGTCCCTCATGGTGTACTTTGGAGGGTGCTCTGGGAGTATGGTGTCCGGGGCCCTTTGCTAAGGGCTGTCCGGTCCCTGTGTGACCAGTGTGAAGCGGCTAGGATGAAAATCAGCTCCTCCAAATCCAAGGCCATGGTTCTCGACCGGAAAAAGATGGTTTGCCCTCTCCGGGTAGGTGGTGAGTCCTTGCCTCAAGTGGAGAAGTTCAAGTATCTCGGGGTCTTGTTCACGAGTGACGGAAGGATGGAGTGTGAGATTGACAGGCGGATTGCAGCGTCTGCAGTGATGCAGTTGCTGTATCAGTCTGTTGTGGTAAAGAAGGAGCTCAGTTGAAAGACAAAGCTCTCGATTTACCAGTCAATCTATGTTCCTACCCTCACCTATGGTCATGAGATTTAGTTAATGACCAAAAGGACAAGATCACGGATACAAGCAGCTAAAATGGGTTTCCTCCGCAGTGTGGCTGGGAAGTTCCTTAGAGATAGAGGCATGTCCCATCGGCAGGAGGCCCTGGGGAAGACCCAGGACACGTGAGAGGGACTATGTCTCTCAGCTGGCCTGGGAACGCCTTGGGGTCCCACCTGAGGAAAATGTGTCTGGGGTGAGGGAAGTCTGGGAGTCCCTGCTTAGACTACTGCCCCTGCAACCCGGCCCCGGATAAGCGGAAAAAATTGATAGATGTCTCCATGGGCATATTATTGTCTGGAATGTCCCACAGTAAAGCAATAAACTGTCTCCAATGAGATGAGATGTTGTTACCACAGGGCAAGTTATAGGTCAGATCAGTGGAGATGTAACCCCGCTCATTGTCAGAATGCATGTTTTAGTTCAGGCAGTTTTTGGCCATAACACAAATGCTAGATGTCATGATTAATACTATACTCTAGAAAATAACATCAACATAGAAACCACCAGAAATGTTACACAATGAACTTTTAAAAAGGAGTCATATTACTCTATTTTCAGATCTGTTACAATGTTGTTTCCTCATCACAAACATGCCTGGAGTTGGGTTTTGTTTCATTCACACATGTTTAACACACAAACCCTGCATATTCAGGCTGAGTTCTTCTCTCAAACAGAAAACACTCTGTTCCACCTTGTGATGTCACGTGGTAATACAGGATGTACTGTACTGTGTTTTTAAACTCCATACACCTAGAATAATTTGGATAATTTCAGCTCTGGAGTTTGCAATCTACTGAACGAAAGGTAAATAGTAGCTGTTAAGTTGAAAATTACTGCGTCATGACATCACAAGGTGGAACAGAGTGTTTTGAGCTTTGGGGATATAGATAGACTAATAATAAAGGATTATTCAAACATGTGTGAAAGAAACAAAGCAGAACTCCAAGTACATTTTTGATGAGGTAACAACATTCTAACATGGGTTAAATCTCACATGAGTGAACTTTGTGTAATATATAGGACCTTTAACAGGACAGGCCTATGTAATGGACTAGCTACATAAAAGTACAAGTTCATCCATAGGCTGACTTGTGAAAGTGTGCCACTCCTACGTCAGATCTTCTCCATTTCCTCTGTTCACTCTGACCGATGGATGAAGCAGATAGGAGCTAACCTGGATGTGCGTTGGGCTAGCTCATGTTGCATTTGCACCTCCATGTGTCCCAATGCACAGCTCTGTTCGGGAACCTGAGCGGAAGAGCTGGGACGTACTGGTCTTCCCCGCTTCTGGCACCCTGCGTTAGCCCTCATTCCATACGTGTCAGCCTTAGAGTACAGTTTCTGGGCATTCCCTCTGTGTAATTTCTCCCTCCTCTCTGTCCAACGATGAGACTTGAATTCAGTAAAAATTGGGACAGTTATCCATTTGCTTGTTTCCTGTGAATGTCAGCTTAAGGCACTGTACCTGATTTTACCATCTTAAAAAAGTGAAAAACAGAACTACTTTATTTTAAACAGTTTACATTGGTCCGAAGTTATTCGTCACTCATCTTAAGCATCCTAATTATTTACCACAATAAGTTCTAAGAGCTTTTCACAACTCAGAGACAAAAGCGGAGTTTTACCGCCACGGCAATGCTAACAGCTAGCATGCTAAAAAATGCTCTTCTTTATTACTGGACAATAAAACACTTTATAATTGGATGCTGACAGTACACAGCTGACTCATTTTGACCTCAAAAGTTGCTTATGCAATATATCTGTACTAGAACATTTGTATTTCATGCAGTGCTGCTTCAGATATGATTTAGTTTGTTGCATTTTTGCATCCATCATTTGAAAATATGAAATTATGTGCATTATTTCATGTTTTGTCCTTCAATTCCTTACTTGAGTAGTAGTTTTTTACTCTTACTTGGACCAGTACTTGATACTTCTATGCGAGTAATTTTATTTTAAGTAGCATTGCTCTTACTTGCGTACAATTTTTAAATACTCTAACCAACTCTGACCATAGTAGGCTCAACTACTTTCCCCCAGGTTCAATTTACAACACTCCGTACTTCTCTACCTCCTTTGATAGTTAGGATTAGGGTTAGTTGGGCCAGTCATTGTCCCCTGGGTGAGGAGCGGTGGCGGGGAGTGAAGGTGTGGGTTACTGGGGCAGGTGCTGGGCAAAGGGTGGGCTCAGATTGGACCCGCCTGGGGATTGGGTGACCACCAGTGCCCCGGGCTGCACTGTGGGTTGACTGGGTAAAGGTCAGGCTTGATGGGCTCTGCCGGACTGTGCTGGAGGAGCCTGTTCCCACACAGCCACTCTGCTGCGACGTGCACTGTTTCACAGTTTCAGCTGCTGTGAAATAATACAGTGCTTTAGATAGAACTCAATACTCAGTTGAAGCTTACTTGGATGGTTTAATACTTTTCCACTGGCTGGGATCATGCCAGCTCAGACTGGTGCAGTGAGGCATGCTTACGGTTTATGGCGGAGGGTGTTTCAATGCTTCAGATACAGGGTCTAGGTTTTCCAAATGCAAATGCAAGTGTTTTTACTAAATAAAATGTAAATTGTACCTCCTATGCTAAGCTGAGTTTTGTTTATACTCAAGCATGAAATCAACACAGTGTTTTAAACTGTGGGCTTTGGACCCAAAAGTTTAAAGTAAAAGTTTATTTTACAGGTGGGGTTCAGTTAAGCAGGTGGGTACTGTGCAGGGGGGTCCGGAAGAGCAGGAGCCACGTGGAAACCAAATGAGTTGAAACTGTAGATATCCAGGGAGCACTGAAAGCAAAGGCACCAACTTAAAACCAGTCCACAAAAAATGTCAAAACTCACAATCTTTAGAAAGAGTCAAGAGCTAGTTACCAGGTGAGAAAGAACCAGGCATATATAAGTAGGACTTGATTGTAGATGGGTCTCAGGTGTGTGATTGAAATAGACTGCAGCTGGTGTGGGCTAACGAGGTGAGTGACAGAGGCTGTGTCCCAATTCTCCAAATGCGTTATAGCGTTCGAAGTACCCCCCCGACGAAAGGTACTCCTCCGTGTAGCCACCTTCATGCTGAAATGGGACAAGGCACTTCAACCGCTGTCTGTGCGCTTGTGGAGAATTTGGCACCAGGGAATAAGTGCCCATTCTCCCCTCTCAAGCGAATAAATTCCGCCCTCTGCTCGTCACTCCCTCAAGACAAAAGAATATTCTTAAATAAGGACAAATATTAAACATTACGATAGCTACACTAATATACAAAGATGTGCTGCACAGCTCTGCGACACACATAAAAGCCAATTGGAAAGCTGCGTGACTCACCTGACAGCCAATCAAAGAGCTTGTGGCTCTTGCTATGCCGCGTATGTGCTGTACGTGCACCTCAGCAGAAAAGTCTTAGGCCGTGTCTCAATTTGATGGTTGCACGCTTCATCGGTTGCATTTGAAGGGCACCAATGTAACTTCCAGCGCAACAAGGCCTGTCCCATTTCATGCACCCCACGAATGCAGTCAACAAATGTACCCTGCGTTTCTAACATTTCCATGGAGATTGTCCGTGAGCAAAGCATGCATCCGAGCACACTTCACACACTGCCATACCCCGTCATGCACCGTGCGTGACTTCTTGTACGGGAGAAACAAGGTATATTTTGTTAGAGTTATGCAATATTAGCTACACCTGGGAAAAAAATCACCTAGAGCACTATATTTGCCTTGATATTCAAAGGGAAAGATTGATTCCTTACTCCATTCAATCTAAACAGACTCCTCTTCAATGAAATAATAAAGAATTAAAAATAAAACTAATTATTTCGATGTCCATTTTACACATTTAGGTCACGAGCACTGTTCCCTCTAAGCTGCGCGCGTGCGCAATTGCGCACTGCTGACACGGTCTCCGCACACAGAAAAATCGAACCGGAATTGAAAATAAAATAAACACAGAACAATTCATTCTGCGCTATTTTTCAATGTGATTCAGTGAGTGTGACCGGTGACGAGCTGCTCCAGTCAATTATGTGATTCACATACGTATTTGCGCAGCTTATCCACGTTATTGACAGGCTCCTCATGCGCCGCTACCAGAGTTTTAGCCGAAGTGGCCGATGTGGAGTGACGACTCGCTAATGATGCTAATGATGCTAATGATGCTAATGATACTAAGGATACTAAGTGCTGTTTATCCCCTTAACGTTCCGACGGCCCGCGCTCTAGCGCACTGTTTTGTAGCAGTTTTGCGTTTTAAACATGACGAAATGGACAAAACAAAGGAAGTACGCGACCGAGGACATGTGGATGTTTGTACAAGTTAAACTAGAGGCATCTCGGACCCGGAGCGGTTCGTGGAACCGAGTGAAGATCTCATGATGGACTCAGGAGTAGAGGACCTTATGATTTGATGGACTGGATGCTGTTCCTGATCGGTAAGCGTGGTTTATTCTGCTATTGACTTAATTGTGGGTCAAATATATCATGCGTAATCATTAGCGTTAGCTAATGCCAAAGTGTCTTGCCTAAGGACATAATGACGGAAGTTGGTCAGAGCGGGACTCGATCCTCCAACCTCTAAACACTGAGCCACTGTCACAGAATGAGTGTCACACTGTACAATCATGTCCAGTGTGTTCTTAGTTTCCAGTGTGTGTTTTGTTTACATTTTGAAGTGTGTGTGTGTGTGTGTGTTTGTTCACTGTTTGCAGTGTGTGGTTTGTAAATATATATTTATTTTGACCCATACAACTTGTTTTGAATATATTTTATATACAAATACACATTATATATTGTGTTTTGATATGTTATGTAAATGTACAGTAATAGAGCAGCTGTGCAGATACAGATTCCTCTCAGTGTGTATTGGTCATTGAAAACTGTCACTAGTTTATGAGTTGTAAAAATCAAATGATCGTGTCATATACTGAAAAAGAGTTACCGGACTGTCTCCCAGACACAGTAGGACAATCTCACTCAGTCACAGCAAAAGCTTCACACAATGGCTTATACTCATAATACAAGTCAAAGCTTTATCATAAAAATGTTAAGTGTGTTTTCAATATTGGAGTTTACAGTTGTCTTGGTTTGGTTGGAAGCTCATGTTTTGCCATAGTTAAAATTAAATATTTATACTTCCAATAGCATTAACATACTACACAGGTCATGAGCAAGATTTTTGTCATTTTCATTGTATAAGTGGCTAAGCACTTAATTAAAAGTCTTATAACAGAAATGTAAATGCAGTAATTTGATTCTTTTAATAAACCATTTAACTTGGATGGATGTGATGCAGCATGACCACAGTGTGCACATCTGATGTCGCTCACAGTGGTCCATGGGACCGCTCAGGGAGTTTGTGTGTTTGCTCAGACTCGTGAAAAATTAGAGGGAACATTGGTCATGAGTCAGCAGCCGTCTAGCTCATTAGTCCGCAGCCGTCACGGTTGCCAGGTGACGTAACATATGCAATGTAACATAAGCACACAAACAGTGAATGACGTATGCTCCGTGGCATAGGACTGTCCCATTTGGGCATGGCCTTTGTGGTCAACGGAGGGTACATGGAGGAGTACCCTTCGTCGGCTGGGTCCTTCAAACGCTACTTCGAAGTGTGCACCCACTGAACGCAGCTCGTGCTGCTGACCGCAAGATCTGTGATTAGGTGACCTACAAAGATTATGAGCCACTGATTAAAACACTTCAGAACAGCTGGGGTTTGGCACAGAGACATCCGTATATAGCCTAATTTGATCTGTTAACACCAGTACTCAGCTGTACTGAGCGTGACGCAGGACAATTATCCAACCTTTAGATTATTTTCTTCACAACTCAAGTCAGTGTCTGTTGAGAAATCATGATTTTACTTTGTTGCTGGTGTCTTGTGTTTTCACTGGTCCAATCATTGCACAGCAGTGCATAGCTCTTCTTTAGCCAGCATGTTCCTGGAGCTCATTTTATGAGATGTTGTTTATTTAGGGGTGTAACGATACAGCAAATGAAATACAAAAGTCTTAAATATCATTCCTATTAATGTAAAAATAAACATGAAATAATATTCAAACCCAAAACATGTACAGGACCAACGTCCACACCCTTGGGACTACACACTTAATATGACCATATTATTAGTAGTAGTACTAATTTAATCTGGTTTGTCAGAACAGACATAGGCCTGAAGTCAGTAGAACTCTCTACAGTCTCCACCATGTGTCCACCTCATGTGTCAAAGGGCTTATTACAGTACAGGCTCAGTAGGCTCACTAAACTCATACAGCTGTGTTTACAATGCGAGTTTAGCTACTCATTTGTAACTCATTTACTACTCATTTTAGTAACTCATTTGAGACACTGGGCTCCTAAACCTGCGTAAATAATCTCAGCTTTAAATCCCTCAGAGCCCAGTAGAGTGTGCTGGTGCCTCTGGGTTCACTGTCACTTTAGAGCTCCTTTTTTTCTGAGCCAAAAGTAGGACAGTATTCTGATTAATATCACATCCCTTGCTTTACATTTAAAAATATTTTGTTATAAACAGGCCGTACACTCTGACAAAGGCGTGCAAGCCAGTGAAGTGACCAGACAAGGTGAGTGTACAACATGTTCACTGTTGGCTTGAAGCTAATAATGTGGTATGAGCTTAACATATATGATTGTACAGCCAGATACAATTTGGACTGTAAGTCGCTCTTATACTCAGATGTGCCTTAAATGTGAAATTATTAAATATATAATTTCACATCTTCATTACTGTCATACTGACAAACGTGAGAGGGCACTCTAGGCTTTTGTACTAGTATGACAGCCACGCAGGAGTGATGCTTCATCTACTTCCAAAGTTGGTGGAGTTCAGAAGGACAAAGGACATCGAGGACGAAGAATTCAATGATTTAGTGATTTGGAGTGACTTCTAGAGTAAACTTGTTAGCATGTTTTTTTTATGCTTTAGTTATCTGATTAACTGTTAATATCTTACGTTAACATATTAGACACATATTCAGTTTGTTGTCTATGCTTCATGTAGCTGAATAAATCTTAATTTGTTACATTAGCATGCTGTACTGCTATTCAACCTGTAGTTCTCCATTTAATTGTTATTATTATAACTTGCCTTTAAAGATAAAATGTCTGTTCTTGGTCTCAGATTTAGTAAAATAAATTTCCCCCAAAAATGCGACTTATAGTCCAGTGTGACTTATGTAAGTTTTTTCCTTCATTATTATGCATTTCCACTCCGGAGCGACATATAGCGACAGACAATATGGTAATTCTTAAAAACACAATCAGGATTAGGACTAGAAAAATCGACTAGTGTGACACCCACAATGTGTGGTCACATAGTTTTTATTTAATATAATTTTGTAAATGAGTATTAGTGGTGCTTTTATTTTGAGAAATAAACACTTGTAATTCTGATCTTCACCACCTGATGGCAGCACGCGCAGCGAGACGGTTTGGAAGAGCTCTGGCTTTTGCTTCCTGTTAATTGGCGGTAGGAGAAAGCCAAGATAAAAAGAAATTAATGTCTTCATCTCACTTTGTTTATTTCAGCTTGGTACAGGCATAAAACTGACTCATGAAGTCATAACAATACAGTTGTTCCTCACTATATTGCGGTTCACCTTTCGCGGCCTCACTCTATCGCAGATTGTTTTAGTGCAATTTTACATGCTTTTTACAGAGTATGAACGTGCATTGTGTTCTAATTCTTGATTGACTAAGGACTGTAGACCGTTGTTAATCAGCCTCCTCCATGCCGTGTGTCCTGTACAGTACAGAATGCATTCAGCCATATTTGCATAAATGTTCGATCGACACTACAGCAGAGTAGCACCAGGACGAAGAGGCGCAGTCAGAGGAACTGTGAAATACACGTGAGTCACTATTAATTAATTAAACAAGAGAGAAATGTGAGAAAATGTTAATGCCTGTCTGAGAAAAGTGTATAAAGTGTGTGGTGAGGGGTTTTACAGCCTTAAAACATCATACTGCGAAGTAGTCAGCTTCTTATATATATATATATATATATATATATATATATATATATATATATATATATACATTTCTTGAGATTTTATGATTGAGAGTTTCTTAAAAGCCACAAATGGGTTAATTTTGAAGTAAACAAGGTTATAAATGGGTGATAATTCATGGAAAATGTAATTTCATGAACGTTTTGATGCCATAATTTGTGTCACTGGCATAAAAAACTGATAATACATTGGTTAAGCTTAAGAGTAGTAGTAGAATTGTTATTAACATTTGAATGATAAAATCTCATAATCATAAGAACCAGAACAGAATGTTTACTTTCTACCTTTGTGTAGTTTGGTTTTAAGTAATGTTGGAAATCTCCATTGAACCTTTCAGATCAGGTCCAGATAAGACACAGATGCACTTCACACTACCTAGGGGAAAAGTCAGAATCAACCAAACTCAACTTTTATTTGTGGTTTTATTATATTTAGCTTTTATTGTCTAAACATGGTACATTTACAAATATGTCTCACTTGGGGTGAAGTGATAAAGCATCAGTTTTTCATCTCCGTTAATCTTGGAAGTCATAAATCTGTCTTAAATCCTAATACCTCTGCCCTCTCTGTTGTCAGATGCATTTAATATTGTGGCCAAAACAATCCTGTTTGCTGCTAAAGTTAGCAGGGCTGAACCTTCACAGACGGGGGACAATGGCACTGGATCAGGGCTTTAAAGCTCAGACCTGTGTTGTGAGAGAGGAGAAGAGGAGGCTCACATTATGAAAATGTGTTTTTGATTTGTTTAAAACACAAACATCTGTGTTAATATTATAGTCGTGACATCCTGGTCCATCTTGTTCTGACTAAAATGCTCTGGGTCCTAGTGTTGCCACAATACTAAAACTTGATTTCAATACTAAGGAATGGACTTGATACTGATACCAAGATGATTAAAAAAAAACTGTCTTCATTTAGACAATAATGTGATTTTCAACATTAAGTCATAGTACTTTCTTTTATATCTTGTATCTGTGTAATCCCTCAGTTGTCCAGGTTGATAGACTAGTCTATGTGGTCTTATACAGCTCAAGATTGTTCTAAAGCTATTCATCAAAGATGCATTTTTCCTGTGAATGTGACTTTTTTAGTATCGATACCTGCTCAAATGAGATTACAAAATTTAATATTGATTAGAATCTGATTTTCAATACTCTACTTATATTAGACAAAACCTTGAACAAAATGGATTACACTCCAGTGTAATTACCGGATCGTAGGAAACATCGTAGGTGGAACACACCCTGACAGTTGCCGCATTCTGTTCCAGGTTGTTCCGGCTTAAATCAAGCTCTGGGTCCAACAACAACATGAATGAAAGGAATCACATGACCAACAGTTGAGTCCCTAAAGGAGCTGCGGGTCAGGAGCCCTTAGCTTTACTATGAAGCCAACAGGATGGTATCGTTCTTCATCATGTTCTGTTTTTGACCTCCTTGTTCAACCACAGAAGAAGAGCCATTTGATGAACCAGCCACCTCCAGCTCCTCGTATCACCAGCATTTCTCCAAACACACGGATTCCTGGGCAGAGAAGCTGTGGCCCAGTAGGTCACCTGTATTTGCTTTGTGTAGCAGCCTCCTTCACAGTTCCTCCTTCACAGTTATCCTGAGCTGGTGTCTGTTCACACACATGTATCAGGAGCCTGCTTGGTGCTTAATGGTGGCCCGGGTCTCACCTTCACCTCTCTGCTTTCACACGCCCTGCTCCTTCTCTCTCCTGTTACCTCCACTGTCCCCAGCCCACAAAGGCCCATCTGACTGGCTTGTCCTTCCCAGAGCCTGGCGTGAGGATCCATCGGAGATCTGCCTCCTCTATCACTCCACGATCTGCGCAAACGAAATGTCTTGCAAATGAGGCGTCCCTGATTGAAAGGCCTCTCATGTTAATGCTGTAACAGTAGCGGGCCATGACTGTGTACACGCTGTTGTTTTTGTCCCAAAGGCCCCGAGTGATACTGGAAAAGTCTGTACTGGCTGTGTACTGCCGTGTGAGTGCTGACTGTAGTGAGGGGAATTCATGGTGACTGGCACAGTGGCTGAGTGAGTAGCAAGAAGGTTTCAGGTTCGATTCCTGGGTTGCCAGGGCCTTTCTCTATGAAGTTTGCATGTTTATCCCTGTGTTTTTCACCGTATCAAGTTCCTACTTTGTGAACTGTGTTCACAGACTATGGCAATAAAAGTCTTCTGATTCTGATTCTGATTCTGATTCTGTGTCTGGGTGGGTTTCCTCTGGGTGCTCTGGTTTTCTCCTCCTCAAATCCTCCAGCTAAGGTAGTCCTGACCAAGACTAGATCAAGGTCTGGAGATGGGTCAGAACGCTCTATTGCAGCAGCTTACTGCTTCTGACAGATTGCTCCAGCTGCACTGGTTTGTCTGGAATGTTTCACGGTATTAAATTAACGTTATTTGGTGCAACTGTATTGCCAGTGTCTTAACTAAGTTAAAGGCACTGCTAAATGATTGGCAGCAGGTGCTGGGGTTTAGGTAGTGACTATTCAGATCAGAGAGTCCTTGTAGGTTTAAACTGATTGGATCAGTAAAAGCTATGTTGGACTTGATCATATTTACCTTGCATCTGGGGACACAGTTAGGTCATGCTTATGAAATTAAAAAAAAAAAATAAAAATATGCACTCTTACTGCCTGTCATTGACCTCTGGTGTGAAATCTTGTCTTCATTGAGATAGGTAAGTTAAATTCCTCCCTTCCTTTCTGAGAAATGCAGGTGTCAGACCCTCCACAAAAAAAGTAGCATTTTGAGTTTTACCACAATATTAAAATTTCAAGCTTGAGTTGATACTCGATACAGATCCAATACCACAATGAACAAGCACTCTCATATGTGCAACGAGATTTTTTTTTATTTTTTTTTAATATATGTGAGGTATGCACAATTTCAGAGAAGTTAAATGCTTTGTATTTGCATTAAATATATTTAAGTAATAACATAGACAAGTCACACTTCTCTCTCCTGTGGTCTCTGCTTCACCTCCCCTCTTCCCCTCTACCAGTGACAGACACAGGCTGAACTGGGTCTGTGTGGTCCTGTGTGTCTGTAGGAGCACTCGGAGCTGAGTGAGTTTGCTCTAATAACAATACGTTCACAAAGATGACTTTTTTCCTTTCATCCAGCTCATAAATAAATCTCCATTAAACCTCTTAGCTGTTACATTACAATTGCATTAATAAAGCATATAAAGGGCTCTAATATTGACCAGGAATATACTAAGGGATTACACAGATATAAAACCACATGGCAAATGTATGATTTAATGTTGAAAACCATCTTTTATTGTGTAAATAAACAGTGTTTTATTTTTTTTTATCATCGTGGTATCAGAATCAGTATTGAGTATCGAGTCTATTCCTTAGTATCAAAATCGAGTTTGAAATTTCAGTATCGTGACAACACTACTGCCATCACTCCTCTCCTCCATGTTGCTCTGAATCCGGCCCTTACCCCTCCCTTCTCCTCTCCCCCCTTGCCTCCCCCACACTGATCCCAGATTAAGTTGAACACTATCCCAGGTAACGTTTGCACCTGCTCCTTCAGGCAAAACTCCCTCCACGGTTCCGACCACCTCCTACATTCCCACTGACTCATCATTCCTCCGCTTTACTTCCTCACCAGGAACTTAAGAACCCCTACGAATGTGACGCTCTCTAGATTTGCGACCGTTTGTGTGATCTGTGCGGGGCATCCTGGTTATTCTGTCACCCGATCCTCTCTTTGACTGACTTGAATGGCAGTCTGCTGAGGAGGTACCAGGTTAGACTAGTGCGGAGCTGGATGTCCATGTTCTGAGGCAGGTAAGTACTGTCATTTGAATGGATCAATCTTAGGCTTGTTTTATAATAGTGCTGTCATGATACTAAAATTTAAAACTTGATTTTGATACTAAGGAACAGACTCGATGCTCAATACTGATTGCAATACCACAATGATTAGATTAGATAGATCTTTATAGACAATAGAATGTGATTTTCAACATTAAGTCATATTTTCTTTTATATTAAGATAAAAAAACAAAAAATATATTACCATGTGGTTTTATATCTGTGTAATCCCTCAGTTGTTTCAATACTAGTTTTAGTATCAATTAGTAAATGATTTTCGATAATTTTGACAACTTTAATCTGCTCTCTAAATTGGTATAGGTGCACTAGGTAACTTCTCTCTACCTGTGTAATCCTTCAATCTCCGTAGAAATATCTCTTTACCTCGAATGTTCCAGAGTATGCCATTAAACATATCTATTTTGCATTTATTCAGATGTTTATATTACTTAAAAAACACCTTGAAAAATATGCAGTCTTACTGTGAGTGGGCTTGCCTCTCCACAGATCTGACCTGTAACTTGGTATTGTAGTGTCACCTGCTTGTCTCTATGGAGATAATACTCATTACTATGAAATGATAATGCATGTACAATGTAGCATATATTGTAATTGGTCAAATAAACTGAACCAAAGCAATAAAATCTCCTCGGAAACAAGCAGATGACGGACCCTCAACCTGAAAAGTTACAAAGTGCATCTTTAAGTCATTATGATGGAATTAATGGATTTATTTTGGTATGTTAATGTTAGGGCTGAACAATTTGGGAAAAATATCTAATTGCAATTTTTCTGACAAGCATTGCAATTAGATTTATGATTTGGATTCTGTGCAAAGTTCACATGTTAACCACGTCCAGAAGAACTGACAAAAAGACTGAAATCTGGACTGATAAACTAATACAAGAATCATACTTCAGAACAGGTTTGTACAGATCTAAACTACAGGGTTATTTTTATACAGAATAAGACAGGAGATTTTGTAGATTGTGGAGGAAATTATGGTTCTTCAAAAACTGCAGCCTTTGCGATTTGCTAATGGCATTGATTCAAATTTGGATTTGATTACAGTTAATCTTGCAACCCTAATTCATGTAAACAATTGTAAACCTTTTGAATTACACCCTAGGAGTAATCAGTATCATCTTAGAAGAACATAGCTTTTAGTTATTTATTTTAGTTTATTTTAGCGTTCTGGCATTAAGAAGGTTAACTCCTAGCATCTCACAAACTCCAGCACACTTGAGGAGCGGATCCAAGAGAACAATGGGTTCCATCACACGCAAGTTAACAAAGTTTAACCCCTTGCACTCCACTGGTCTATGCAAATGAGCCACCCATGACGTCACGGCAAGGGGTGGTACGCCAGGTCAAGCCAGGACATGCGCACGGATATGGGACACAAGAAGCATATTGACCAGTCAAGAAATATGAAATCTTTCAGTGCAAGTCTGACAGATCTGAATCATCACTATGTAAACCCCAGCACCCACAGCCAATAATTTATGAGTGCCACTGCTGTAGTATGCTGTCCATATACTGAGAATGAGAAAAAACTTGTACGTGCAGGTTAAGGCACTGGCAACTCAACTTCAGCTCTGTTACAGACTACATACAGTTCCTTTAAAGCCCAAACAAAAACACCTGAATGCCTTTTATGACAACTCTTGGCTGCACACTCCAATTTGCCAGTGGGACGTCTGCCAGCTCAAGTTCACAACAGCCTTAAGGGCACCAGAACCATTAGCGCCCCAGTGTTCGGCAGCTCTCCTTCAGCCAACAAGGCATGGATGTGTCCCAAACAGCAGTGGTAATGAGGGGACAGGGAGCAGCGCGGGCACCCCCACACATCCACAGAGCAGAGCCAGCCCGAAATCCACTGTTAGCTGGCCACACGGGACCATCCAGCTAATGTGATCCTATGGTATTGTTCGGCACGGTATAATGGGGCTTTTCAGGGGCCCTCGGGGGAGACCTGGGAGCCTGCTCTTAAAGAAGTCATGTGGCGTTGCTCCGATGCTCTCCCTCTTTTACAGCAGGGCCAAACTGTGCGGCCCTGCTCCTCTGACTCAGCTGCTAGGGTTTCAGAAGGAATGAGTCATTTCAGTATGGAGCATGTTTACTGGTGAAACAGTGAGGTATAATGAAGTTTATCGGGAGGTTGAAGGTTGAGTGTCCTCGTGACTTGAGTGCTAAACCCAAAAATGATTACAAAATGTTCAAAAGGTAGCACATAGGGTTAACAAGGTATCAAAAATAAGAAAATAATCAATACTAAAACTAGTATTGTTTGAACCTACCTCTACCTGGACGACTGAGGGATTTAAGACCACAAGGTAATATAAAAGAAAGTACTACAATTTCATGTTGAAAATTGGTATTGAGTATCAAGTCTATTCCTTAGTATCGTAAGTAAATTGACTTTGGAACACTGGTTACACATCTTAATTAAACAAAAAAAGTATGTGCGTAAAAGATACTCACATAGCTTTTTATTAGGCTACAGCAAACAAGTGAACCCGAGTACACAGTGGTTGGTGTAACATTAAAATTTCCTATATTACACAAAATTGATCTTGAGAGTTTTAAGCCATGTTAGAATGCTGTTACCTCAAAAACATACCAGGAGTTATCTTTCTTATTAGTTTGTCTACATCTCTAAAGCTCAAAATGCTCTGTTCCACCTTGTGATGTCAAATAGTACCTACTCCATGACATCACCTTTTACATTTAGTTCAGCAGAATTTGGCAATTCTAGGGCTGAAATTCTCCAAATGATTCTGGTGAAGGTGTATGAAATTTGAAAAACAGTGGAGTACTTCCTGTATTACCACATTTAGGGTTGCATTAAATTGATATAAATAAGTAAATAATTAAATGACATTTTTTCTAGTTTATATTATAGACCTATATTTATATGCTTTAATAATGTGGGAATGTAGTGTAGCCTGCAAGTAGATGTCTAATGCACACAGATATTTTGAGCAGGAAGTAAAAGTCTTCTGTAAAACATACCTGGCTTGTAGTTTTGAGTAAATGTAAAATAAAAATTGTCAAAATTTCTCTCAATGCCCCCTCTTATTATTCATATGTAGATACACTTTATATATAGGTAAAAGGTGCTCTCTTCTCTTCATTTATATGAGGATAATCCAAGATGATCAGCATCTGAATGCAACACAGACATTGCAGATTGTAAATAACATGCATGCATTTGGTTGCAGTCTGGAACCTTGCCTGCACAATAGGGTAATAGTCTATGAAGAAAAACAAAACTAAACAACATACAAAAACATGCATCCTTATTGTGAGTGGGCTTGCTTCTCCACAGACCTGACTCTTAATTGGCCATGGGGAGGGCCTTCTCCTGCTCCTCTCAGTGGAAATATTGCCTATCATATTCCATGGTATAGTATAAAACATCTCCATGGAGAATGTTGTGCAGTATACCTTTCTATTTCAGTGGAGAAAGTTACACAGCCACGTTCTGATTGTAACATTCAAACTCATCAAGAGCTAGATATTATAATTATAATTTTCTCTTTGATAATTTGTCATTATCACATTTGTTATTCTAATAATTTATTGTAATTCTTAGTAACAGGTGTGAAATAATCACCTTTTTTTTTTTTTTTTTTGGCATAATTTTTCTGTCAATTTTCTGTGTTGTTGCAGAATGGTCAGGCGACGCTATCCAGTCCTCCTGCTTCACATCTTCACCATCTTTGCCAGAACAGCAGGTATCATATGGCTTTTGTTTATCCATGGGTTTCACTGATGAACACGTAAGACTGTTGCCATGGCAGTTAAGAATTACAAAATATTATCTCTTTTGAATGGTCAGATGTCCTCAAAATGTTTGCTTTAAACCTATGACTCAACCCAGTAACTCAATACTTGTAGTGAAAATATGTGTTTAGAATACAAATATTGTAATACAAATACAAGTATTGTATTCTTTTTCATTTGGTTGCATTCAAAATACAGTTTTACTTTCCCAAAATCAAAAGACTACATTGCAGTTCTTGATAAGGAAATTTAGTCTTTAATCTGCACAGTTTTATTAAATTAATTTTAATCAGTACATTTTAAATAAGTTCATTATAATTTCATAAATGCACTTTAAACAGTGTTGGGAAGTAACCATAGACTAGATGAACATAGCTATCTTGCTCGCCACTGGGTTCCAAATAGGAAGTAATGATTCTGTCTGAGTCTGGTTCCATTTGGCTTCCATTGAAACATGGTTGCCCCTCTTTCTGTAACTGCTGTTGTGAACCTCATTCAGACCTTAAAATATTCATGTTAACCCGCTCTACTGTATCCTGTTTGTTTTTTGTTTTTTTTCCCACAATTTTGATCAGAAATCAAGATATGAACATTAATAACCAATCAGACCAGTCAGGTGCAAGTACCTTCAACAACCTTGCTCCTAATTGGCTCTTTAGTTGTGCACTCGGATTTCCAAATATAGAACTTGTTTACAGATTAGCTGCTATAACTAATACATTTTCAAGGTATTCTTCCCAACACTGACCTAACATTTGTCCTTGGCTTTGCAGGAAATACTCAGGAAATCCTGTATCCATTTGGACCAGAACACAGGGATCTAGAAACCCCAAAGATGGACGATGGAAGTTCCCCTGAAATCACATTGCTTATTCCTTTTGTCTTCTTCAACATCCCATATCGCACAGCCTACGTAAGCTGCCTGCACATAATATTTACTATATATCAAGTGCTCCATCTTAAAGGATAGTCTCTGCTTTTGCTCCCCAGGTCAACAACAATGGTGTGATTTCCTTTAACGTCCAGGTGAGCCAGTTCACTCCTGAGGCCTTCCCATTGAGTGACAGCCGCTCGTTCATTGCTCCCCTCTGGGCCGATGTGCACAATGGCATTAGAGGAGACGTTTACTACAGGGAGACCACTGAGGCGGACGTACTGGAGAGGGCCACACAAGACGTCCGCAAGTACTTCAAGAACATGCCCACCTTCACCGCCACTTGGGTGTTCATCACAACATGGCACCAAGTCACTTTCTATGGAGGGAGCCAGACCACTCCAGTTAGGTTCAAACCCAACTTATAGTTTACTGCTTCACTTTGTGTCAATAGGAGTCAAAGTTTTAGATACACCTTTGCATGCAATTTGCTGCTCTAGAGTTTGTGTTTTACAACAGGGTACTTGTTCCCTAACTTGCCCCCGTTCTCTCTGCGGGCTCACTCACTCAAGCTCACACAACACACTGAGCTACTCTAAGCACATAGGAGTTAGGGTTAGGGGGACACAACCCACAACACAATATGTCTGTGTCAGGCCAAATCTAATTTTGTTCAACTACATGGAAAAATGGGGGTACAGCTAGTTTAAAGGAACTGTATGTAAGATTTTATTTTTAAAATTTAATAAATCTGTCACCAAATACAAGGTAAACATACAAATCAAATATGGATCTTACTAATAAATGATTGTAATGCTGATTTATTCTTAATTACAGCAACACTGGACATGATATCCATATTGATATCCACATTTGGTGTTTAGATATGGTGTTATTTATGTTTTGATTTGTCTGATTTTAATGTCTTTCTTATTCTGAAAAGCACTTTGAACTACTTTGTGTATGAATTGTGCTATACAAATAAACTTGCCTTGCCTAGATCCTGAAGATAATTATCCAGTCAGAAAGTAAAATGACATAAGTCTCTCATTTGGGTTGCCAGTTTCAAAAATCCACTTGGTTTAAACCTAAAGCCCAACACCTGCAGCTGTTTATTAATCAGTGCTAGTGCAGCCTCTGCAGGTCAGAGGCATGAGACATGGTTTAATGATTGTATGCGTCCTCTATCTGCAGGTTAAGACACTGGCTACACAGGTTCAATTGTAATTGCACTACTGTTAAACCTGTAAGAGCACAGTTCCTTTAAATGTATATCCAAAGTGTCTATCCATAAAACCAAAGCATGTGACAACTAATATTTTGTAAATTCTATTAACGTGTGTCTGCTTCCAAGGTGAACACATTCCAAACAGTGTTAATCACAGATGGAGCCGCCTTCTTCAGTATGTTCAACTATGGAGAAATCACGTGGAGTACAGGCACGGCCAGCGGTGGAGATCCTCTGACTGGACTCGGGGGAACTACGGCTCAGGTAAAGCACCAGGAAGTCTACCCCTCCATTGTGGACACTCCTCGCGATACCCTTCACACTATGTCCCTTTCCAGTCAGGTTTCAATGGTGGAGACATTGGACACTTCTTCAACCTGCCTGGGTCACGCTCCAATGATGTGGTCAACATAGAGCAGACCACCAACGTCAATGTTCCCGGACGCTGGGTTTTCCGAGTCGACACTGAGCTGATTGATCCTGCCAATGGCTGCAGCTACAATGGTAAGTTTAATATCCATGCCATTGTGGGATTTACAAAGGTTTTCTTAAAGAGGATATAATATGTACAATCCACGTTTATGGGCCATGTTATAATGCTGTTCCCTCATCATTATCTTAGTCAGCTGTATTTTGACTTCTTTTAGCTATCCTGTATTGTGCTGCATTCAAGAAAATTTCTGTTCTCACTTATCACCTATCCAAGCCCACTTACCTGCATGTAATGTTGTTTAGTCATTTTTTGACAATATGGAAGACATGATTGACAATTATTTTCGTTTCTATAGAGCTTAGGATTGAAGAAGTAGTTTACTGACTCTATAGAGTCATAAATGTGTTTACCATTAGTGACCCAGCAGCTAATCAGGTTGTTCGACTGTACTTATGTTTACTTTTTACTACCTTATGACTAATGTATCTCTATGAGGGTATTTGTGCTACTACCAGGAACATGGCGGGTTTACACGGTTATTGACGTTTCATCATGAGCTTTTTTATTATGTCGTTTGGGATCAATATTGACATTACAATTAACAAAATGTAAATAATGATTTATGATTTATGTGATAGTTTACTACAAAATACCAGGAGAAAAAACATGTGACTTTTAGATTATTGGTTCATTCACATGCAAGGCCCTTTATAACCATTTCACTCTTGATTAAATAAGACAAATATTGTAGATAAGTAAAAAGACATTTGTAAAAAATAAAACTGCCCAGTAAAAATCTACAGTCTTGGGGTCAGAATTAGTCTAAACTACAACAAATCACCTTAACAGCGATAGATTTTTAGAGGGATGCTAATATTTCCGGTGGCACTGTACAATTTCATTTAATCACACCTAATTCACTTTTTTCACTTTTTTCACTCTACTAAACTGCGTATATGGTGTTTTAATAGCATTATCTACTATTCCTTTGGCAGAAAAACGCATACATCTAAGTGTATGGGGCCTTCGGTGCCCACCGCAATTATAAGTACTACATGACATCACACAAGACTACCTTGATCACAGCCGGGTGTTTATGATTACAAACACCTGGCTGCAGGGATGTTTGAAGTGCGGATACCTGTTAGACCAATCACTCTGTGCCTTATATCTCCAGACTTCTTTTTAGTCCCCCAGGTACTGCCCAGTTTAGCAGCTCTATTTGAAATGTGGTTTATATGTTTAATCCCACTTGGCCTGTCACATGTCATACTGTTTAACAATAATAGCAACCCAGTAAATAATGAAATGCGGGCTGTGAACAGATAATTATCATTGGCGACAAACAGTGTTTAACTAGATGCTTGGGCGTGCTTGCTTTGGACTTTTTTCAGAGGCTTTCTTGCTTGTTGGTCCCTGAAAACCTGGCAACCCTGTTTTCATTCCACGATAGCAAAGTTTCCCTGTGTTTTGCTGGTAGGGCGTTACTACAGGCGAGGGGAGATCTTCTGGCTGTCTGACCAGTGCTCGCAGAGGTGCCGCTGCCTGGATGTGGACAATGATGTGCAGTGTGAGCAGGCTCCGTGTGGACAGCTGGAGACCTGCGAGCACCAGGAGGGTGCTTTCTACTGCCAGCCCACCCGCACCAGCACCTGCGTGGTGTTTGGAGATCCACACTACCACACCTTCGACGGCTTCCTCTATCACTTCCAGGTAAGGCTGGGAGATATATCGAAATTAGAGCTGCACAATATCCATCCATTTTGTTCCACTTCTTCTGGGGCTGGGTTGCGGAGGCAGCAGTCTGAGCAGGGAGGCCCAGACTTCGCTCTCCACACACACTTCATTCAACTCTTCCGGCGAGATGCCGAGGGATTCTCAGGACAGCCCAGAGACATAGTCCCTCCAGCGTGTCCTCGGCCTCCTCCCTATGGGACGTGTCTG
Source organism: Periophthalmus magnuspinnatus (assembly GCF_009829125.3). Classification (NCBI taxonomy): domain Eukaryota; kingdom Metazoa; phylum Chordata; class Actinopteri; order Gobiiformes; family Gobiidae; genus Periophthalmus; species Periophthalmus magnuspinnatus. The sequence goes on from NC_047139.1 coordinate 14,827,315, forward strand.
GAACACCTCTCATCTTTCAGTTTAGTCCCTTCTTTACCGCAGCAGTCCGATACAGCGACTGCATCACTACAGACACTGCACCGATTTGCCTGTCAGTTTCACGCTCCATCCTTCCCCTGAACCCCCTGAACAAGACCATGAGATACTGGAACTCCTTCACTTGAAGTAGGGACTCCCCACCCAACCTGAGAGGGCAACCCATCTTTTTTCAGTCAAGAACCATGGCCTCGGATTAAGAGGAGGTAATTTTCATTCCAGCCACTTCACACTCGGCTGCAAACCACCCCAGTACATGTTGCAGGTCCTGGTTTGATGAAACCATCAAAACAACATCATCTACAAACAGCAGAGATGAGATCTGGATGAACAGAACTGGTGACCCAACATGAGTCCAATATGCACTGGGAGCAGGTCTGACTTACTGCCAGCAATGCGAACACAGCTCCTGCTCCAGTCATACAGGGAGTGGACAGCCCTTGGGAAAGGGCCCCAGACCTCGTACTCCCAGGGAAGCACCCCCCCAGGACACCATGAGGGACATCATCAAATGCCTTCTCCACATATGGACTGGTTGGGCAAACTCCCATGAGCCCTGAAGCACCTGATGAAGAGAATAGAGCTAGTTCAGTGTTCCACGACCAAGATGTAAACCTCTTTTCCTGAATCTGAGGTTTGACTATCGGTCAGACTCTCCTCTCCAGTACCCTGTCTGACCTTACTGGGAAGGCTAAGGAGTATGATTCCTCTGTAGTTGAAACAGACCCTCTGGTACCCATTCTTAAACAGAGGGACCACCACCCCGGTCTACCAGTCCAGCGATATTGTCCACAACCGCTATGCGATGTTGCAGACACGTGTCAGCCAAGACAGCTCCACAACTCAGGACTTAAGACACTCAGGACAAATCTCATCCAACGCCGGAGCCATGCCACCTGTTTCCCCCTCCCAATACGTTCGACCTTTTGCTAGAATTTCTTTGAAGCTGACAGAAGCCTCCTTTTTGAGTAGACTTATGAGGAAAAATGAAACTAGAAGATTTATCTAGTTAAATACATTTTATTAATTTTAGAGCTGTACTTCAACTTAAGATAAATGTATGGGCTTTGCCATAGATTCTAAACGCTAAATATTGGTATCTGCAAATATCAATTATTGGCCACAGCAGCAGATCAAATATTATATATGGGCATCGGTTCAAAAAAAAAAAAATCCAATCTCAATAATATTGCAATACAAATCAAAGTTATTGAATAGCACATTTTTTTCTCGTATCATGCAGCCCTAATTGCAGTTGTTGTGTTGGTGATGTGCAAAATAAGGATATCAAGTATATTTAAAAAAAATATTAACTAACCTAAAAAAGAAAGGGTGTAAAATTATATTTCTGCCCTTTTATAGCCCATTTACATTTTGTTGCTAGACTTGAATCTCAATCAAAACATTTATAGGCACATTTTAGCAAATTTTTGATACATTGTTAAAATATCATCTCAATATTGTAATTAGTGTTGTTAAAAGTATCAAAAATCTGATTGAAACTAGTATTGATACACGATACTCATTTCAGCACTCATACTAACAAAGTAACTTTCACTGGACAGAAATTAACCTTTCCTGAATAGCTTTAGAATGATCTTGAGCTGTGTCAGAACAAGTGTAAGACACATAGACTAGTGTACTCCCATGGACCACTATAGTCCCTACCTGGACGACTGAGGGATTACACAGATATAAAACCACATGGTAATTTAAAAGAAAGTACTCAGATTTAATGTTGAAAATCACATCCTAATTCTTAAATAAAAAGTATTTTTTATTATCATTGTGGTATCAGAATCATTATTTAGTATCAACGTTGAAATGTTAGTATCATGATACCACTATAATGCAACAAAAATATTGAAATATTTATTTATGTCATTATCTCTCACCCATACTTCCAGGGCACGTGTTCATATCTGCTAGCCCGCCCGTGCTGGGAGATGACCGGGCTGCCTTTCTTCAGTGTGGAAGCCAAAAATGAGAACCGTGGGATGGCCTCGGTGTCCTGGCTGCGAGATGTTACAGTGGAGGTTTATGGACACAGAGTTCTGCTACCCAAAGGAACGCTTGGGACAGTCCAGGTAATAGATCCTTTTTTTTTTTTTAGGGTTTCCTTGTCATACTTGATTTAGGGCTGAGATATATGACCAAAAAAATAGGGCTGTAAGCCCTTAGTCATTTAGTCTATGCTGGCTTGTCTACAAACCTAAACACAACACAAAATATAGCATAAGCTCTGGCTCATATTACACATATATACATACAAAATTGCATATTAAGACATTTTTAAAACCATATTATTTTACTTAATTGGACTCTGACATTGTATTAGTGTAAGGCTTAACCGGAAAACTGGAACTAGTTCTCGTGATATAAAACTAGACTTATGATAACCTAAACATTTACAATATTATTCAAAATGATATTATTGAACTTATGACCTTATAAATGATTAATAAATGAAATATAAAAATGCATAAAAGAAATGAGACATTTAAATTTTCTCAACTGTTACACACTCGATGGAGTCTTAGTCGACCAAAATTTTTATTTGTCGATCGCTAATCACCTTCTGTAGATTATAATTTGGATAACAACAGAAAGGAGAAGTTAAAGATTGAGTTAGCGAAAGATTTGGCATTTTTTGGTACTGTAAAGAGTCAGATTAATTTCATGATTTACAAATTTTATCTGTCTTTATATAAATATATTGTTTCCTAGTACATTTTTCTACAGAAATCGTTTTTGCATGAACTGTTCGATCGGCAGAACATGTCTTTAGTTAACCAAGTATTTCAGAGGTGCTCATGGTGTCTGTACCTAGAGTCAGAATGGAGTTGAGTAAAAAGATCTTTAGCTTTGCTCAGTGTATCTAAAGGTTTCAAAGTAGAGGTTTAAGTATAAATGTATATTATATCTCCATAATCTAGTACAGAAAGAAAAGTTGCTTGAATAATTTTTTTTTTATAGTTCAAGGGAATACAAGATTTGTTCGTATGATGAAGTGAAATTTTGATATTAAACTGTTACAATCTGGTTTGCCATCAAGGGCTGTGAAAATGTTATTTAAAACTTTTGTGGTTGCAGTGATAGAGTACTATGCCCTTTTCCAAAAAACATAAGACTTCAAAATAGAGCATCTATTTAAATAAATTGTAACTTTATTTACAACTAACTTTTCTAAAACTTTTGCAAGACAAAGTAATTTAGATATTGGACATAAATGATTTACATTTTTAGTAAATACAGTTTTAGTAAATATAATACAGGTTGAATTAAATGTAGGGCGGCTACTAATAGAAGTTTTGGATCAAGGTCATCAGCTTCTGTTGTCTTCTTTGGGTCTGTGGAATGGAGAGCATTTACACAAGACCCCCATGTAAGTGAAAGGTCTTAAAGAGAAAATCTGACTATTATGTGCCAGAGGTTTAGATTCAACATAATCAAGATCAGATGGATGACTATTATTACCCAAAACATCACATGCAGAGATAAAATGCCTATTAAAAGAATTACATATTTCCTCTTTAGAATTTCCAAGAGCTGAATCCAATAAAATATTGGTTGGTAATGTATGAATACTAGGTTCTGAAAGGAATATTCTGTGTGACTCTCTAACAGCGCAGACATGAAGTAAGATTTTTTGCTGATAAAAATCTTTTAAGCAAGAGAGGGCCCTCCTCAAGGCCAAATAACAGTCAGGTTTGTGGAGATGCAAGTCCGCTCACAATAAGGAAACATGATTTTCAGTTTTTAAAAGCAATAAACACATGCATAATAAAAAAAAAACATGCTTCTATTGTAGTCTGCTTTTTGGCAAAAAGTTATATACTATGGGTTTAATTCTCATTTTTCAGGTGGATGGCTTGATGAAAACTTTGCCTGTCCAGCTCGAGCTCGGTGCAGTCAAGGCATACCAGTCCGGAGTTGCTGTTGCACTGGAGACCGACTTTGGTCTTTTGGTCACCTATGATGGCCAGCACTACGCCTCCATCTCTCTACCCAGCTCTTACTTCAACAACACATGCGGCCTCTGTGGGAACTACAACGACGACCCAGCCGACGACCCCCTGCTCCCAGACGGATCTTTAGCTGAGAGTGTGGTGGAGCTCGGAGGCAGTTGGCGAGCGGAGGACACGGACTGGAGGTGTACTGACGGTTGTGCCCAAAACTGCAGCGTGTGTGATCCAGCTAGCGAGGCGTTTTACTTCCGACCAGACTACTGCGGACTCATCAACAAGACGGATGGGCCCTTCAGAGACTGTCGGGCGGTGGTGGATCCAACGGCATTCGTTTACAGTTGTGTTTACGACATGTGCAGCAATAAGGATAACATCACCACGCTGTGCCAGGCCATCCAGGCGTATGCCCTGGCCTGTCAAGCTCTTGGAGTCACCATACGTTCCTGGAGATCCCGGGCCTTCTGTGGTAAGATTTGTCTTTTGTACACGGGTGCATGTATGTTTAATTCCCTTTTAAACATGCCTCACATTTTGCAACTTAAAATAATGCCTACAATGTACTTTGTATAACGAGACATTTCTGAATCCTATGCTAGTTGAGCCATGTGTTGTGAACACAATTTGACTGGAGAATGACTCCGGTTATCTGTGTTGCAACTAAATGGCCATTATGTGAACTGAGCATTTTTGAGGAAGAAGTTTGGATGAATTGATTAATTAAACAAGCATGGACGAAACAAAAATTCAGCTCCAGGTTTTTGGTGAGGGGACCCACATGGTTGAAAAAGTTAATTTTGCATAATATATGTTCTTTAAAGGTGTACTATCTAACTGCTGGTGGGGTGTACACCAACTGCTAGTGTCAAAGGAGATGTTACACAGTATGTTCCACAGTATGGCATTAAACATATCTATTTCAATGAAAACAAGTTACATATGCTATCAGGCAAAGTAACATATGTTTTAACAGTGTTCCCTCATCATTGTCTTACGCCAAGTTAAATTTCGACTGATTGACCTATATTTGAGTAATTCTCTATGCTGCATTTGTGTTTTGAGGACTGCCGTTTTCTCCTATCAGCTATCCCTTCGCACTTCTATGCAGTGATTTTTATGTAGGGTTCACATATGTTACATAGCCATTTTTCAACAATAAATCATGTCATTCTTCTGCCTGTCATGGTGAAATGAAAAGGCGGGGTTTCTCAGTTCTACAGTTTTCAACAGAAGCCTTCAGAGCAGTTTCTATTATTAAGCAGTTTTAGATCAACATTGCAGTTTACAATGAACAAAATATATATTAAAGGTGCTGTATCAGATTTTTTTCCATGTATAAGGAAATGCACTGTTAGCAGTTTTTCTTAGCTTTACTGTGCAAACCTTCACTTTGCCTTCTGAAAGTAGTGAAAAGCACTTATAAACTTATCGTAATCAATAAGTAAGACAATTGAAATGCATACGGTTAGTGAGGAAAAACTTTGGACCAGTGCAAACCATTTAAAACGAACTGCTTCTGTTTTTCATATTTCTAAGAATCAGGTACAGTGTTTAATGATCTGCGTATGTAATAGTTTCATGCAATAAAACAGATAAAAAGAAAAATATACTGTGGGCTAGGTTCTACTTCCTGTACAAAATTGTCTGCATAGAGGTATTGTTAGAGAGTATAGGATAGGTTGCCAGAAGTATCGAAAATCAGATACAAATTGATACTAAAACTAGATACTCAATGGAGCAAAATCACATAACTGGAACCAACTGACCACAAGACCATATGGTATAATAAACAAATACTGTTATTTTGGGTTACAATTACAATATTGTCTAAAAAGGAGCTTTTAACATTATCATTTGGGTGTGGAAATCGGCGTTGAGTCTAGTCTTTGGTGTCGAAATTAAGTTAGAAACACTATACTTGGAATCAACAAAAATCAAACTCAATTTCCACATTCTTCTCCATAGCCGTCACCCCACTTTTCACAAAATAGTAAAAAAGATTCTCTCCTTTGTCTTGTAGCTTTAACATGTCCCGAGTTCAGCCAGTACCAGGTGTGCACCACGGCCTGCCCTGCCTCCTGCTCGGACCTCACAGCTCCCCTGTACTGCGCCCACCCCTGCACTGAGGGATGCCAGTGTGACCCGGGCTATGTCCTCAGTGGCAGCCGGTGCGTGCTTCGGGAAGACTGTGGCTGTGAGCACAACGGACTCTACTACCCCATGAATGCCACTTTCTGGGTAGGAGCTTCAGGAGAGGAAGGAGAATGCACCCAGCGATGCACCTGCGGATTCGGCTCCGAGGTAACCTGCTATAATGATTCGTGTAAGGAGGGCGAGGTTTGCGTGGCAGAGGTGGGGTTACTGGGATGCTACCCAAGGAGAGAGGGGGTATGCTCCGTCACGCAAACTTCCATGACGGCTTCCTTCGATGGGGCGTACCTGCCGTTCCCAGAGGATAGTTCCTTCTACCTGCTGAAGCTGTGTGCCCCCATACCAGTCAACGGGTCAATGGTGGAGGTGAAAATGAGCAGGCGGCTGTTCAACAAAGGACCGGCTTGGAAAAGACCTGTGATTGTGACAGTGGCCAATGTGGAAGCTCAGATGGGAGGAGCAGATTTTGACACAGTGAAGGTTAGTTTGTACCAAATATTACATATATGTTGTTCAGCTAAATTATTTCCTAAAAGACTATACTGTACTAAAGCAAAGGACGAAGTTTAAATCTACTGTCTTAATTTAAATCTACTACTTAAATATACTGTAATAACCGGATTCTCATGCCTTATGTTATTGTTATTTTTAGCTACTTCTATAGCAGGAAAAATAGTATAGTAGTTTTTTAAAAAAAGATACTACAATCACAACAGAGCCTATGTTGCCAGTGCCTTAATCTGCAGATAGAGAACACATACAAGTATTTCTCATTCTCAGTATATGGACTGGCCATGCCTCATGTGAAAGCTCAGAACCTTCAGAATTCACTCACTGAGCTGCAGAGGCTGCACTGAGGTTTAGGTAATGACCATTCAGATCAGAGAGAGAGTCATTTTAGTTTTAAACCAACAGCATTGAATCTGTTAACCCAAATAACTGACACGTATTCTATTTTCTGATTAGATATGTGTCTTGAGAACCAAAACACCAAATTATTACATAAATAAATGGGCCATCATGGCCAAAGTGTTTGTAAAGGAAATTAATTGATATTACAATTGTTAACAATAAAATCTGCATTTGATTTGAACATGTTTGCCTCATATACATACATATACAGATAGTATGAAATATAAGATTTGCTGTGTACTGTCTGCATCTTATTGGAAAGCATTTAATTTTCCAATAATCAGAAAGTGCATGTTAGCATGCTGGTTTCTGAGAGCTGTGAAAAACACTTATAAAGTCATTGCAGTGAATAATTAGGATGCTCACAATGCATAAGGTAAATGAGGAATTACTTTGCACTGTAAAATGTTTAAAATGAACTAGTTCTCTTTTTCAAAATTTTAAGATCAGGTACAGACGCTGACTCATATGTGTCTGTAGGTAAATGGTGAGCCTGTAGTCCTCCCATACGTCCACCCGATGGAGACTGTGATGATCTACCGTGCTCCAGGTAATGCCACAGTGGTGGAGTCTCGTGGCCTGCTCAGAGTCCACTACACACGGCAGGGATACCTCAACATCTCCTTGTCCACCCTTTACTACAATGTCACTTGTGGGCTGTGCGGCGTCTTCAACAGCAACGCCACTGATGACCTCCGGCTCCCCAACGGACGCTTGGCAGAGTCTGCTGAGCAGTTCACCGAGGCTTGGAAGTCCCTGGCTGATGACCTAACCTGTAACGGTGACTGCGACGACCTGTACCGAATGTGCACGGACCTGCGGCTCTACCAGAGTCCCTGGATGTGTGGGAACATCAACGACCCCGGGAACAGCTCCTTTATCGCCTGTCACACAGTGGTGAACCCTTCGCCCTTCTTCAGGAACTGCCTGTACAACATGTGTGTGAAGGAGGGCAACCGCTCAGCCATGTGTAACTCTCTGCAGGCCTATGCCACAGCCTGTCAGGATGCACATATAGGCCTGCCCTCTTGGAGGAGTGCCACCAACTGCCGTAAGTGTTTTCTTGATTTCTAACATACACTTACCACTTAACCCTGTCGGGCCTTATTTGATGCACACGAGTGGTGCTGGCAATTTTTTTGCACATGTAATGCTATGTATTGTACAATTTTGGATACAGTTTTTTAAAATAAGCACACTTGATTTTGACCCTGCATCAAAGTTTGGAGAACGGTCCCCGAATTCTGCACTTGTGACGGTACGCTGTTTCCCAATAACAGTTATTGAGGGATGGGCCAGATCCAAGGGACATGGTTTCCTTTCCTTTCCACTGACTACAAAGCTTATCTTAGCTTACAATAGAATTTTCTTTCTTTTAACTATTTCCTTCTCTCCTTCTCTTCAGCTCTTCCATGCCCGGAGAACAGCCACTTCGAGGAGTGCACCACGGCCTGCCCGCTGACCTGCACCAACCTGGACGAGCCAGAGGAGACGTGCCCACTGCCGTGCCAGGAGGGCTGCCAGTGCGAGGATGGCTATGCGCTGATGGATGGACTGTGTGTGGCACGGAGGGACTGTGGCTGCATGTCGCATGGCCGGCACCTGGCCACCAACCAGACCTTCTGGACTGACTGGGAGTGCCAGGAGCGTTGCTACTGCAATGGCTCCGACAACAGCGTCTACTGCCAGCCTGCCCCCTGCCAGTCTGAGGAGTACTGCCAGGGGAGTATTATTATCATGCCACTAAAATTTCAAACTCGATTTCAATGCTAAGGAATAAACTCCATACTCAATACTGATTCCAATACTGCGATGACAATAAAAAACAATGTCATTTTCAAAATTGAATAATAGAACTTTCTTTTACATTACCATGCGGCCTTATATCTGCATAATCCCTTAGTCAAGAAGGTATGTTCCATAGTGGTCCATCGGCATGTACTAGTTTATGTGGTCATATTCTTGTTCTGATAGAGCTCAAGTCGTGTATGTATGTATATATATATATATATATATATATATATATATATATATATATATATATATATATATATATATATATATATATATATATATATATATATATATATATATATATATATATATTTATGAGTGAGTGTGAGAGAGAGTGTGAGAGAGTGTGTGAGAGAGAGTGTGAGAGAGAGAGTATACCTCAAATGAGAATCTAGTTTAGAATTTTTATCATCAATTAGTATTTGATTTTCTGATACCTTTGACAACCCTACAGGAGAGTGATGGTCTCTTCTACTGCCAGCCCCGCACCGAGGCCCTGTGCGTTGCAGCGGGATATGGACACTTCCTGCCGTTCATGGGTGCTGCATTTGAACTGCAGAGCTCGTGCACGCTGCAGCTGGTCACCTCGGAGTGCGGGATCATCACCAGGGAGCAAGCCGCCGGAGCATTCCCATTTTTCAAACTGGCTGCCCGGAACGAGGAGCGGGACACAGGACAGGCCATCTGGGTCAAGGGCTTTGTGCTAGAAGCTTACGAGTATGAGATTGAAGTGTCACGGAGCTACAAGAACACAGTCACGGTGGGTTAGGAATATGTCACTGCGCAATAATATCTCTGTGTACAACGGTACCTGGCTAGTTACAATCAGACGGACAGTCTGCATGACTATCTCTGCTCCTATTCTATCCCTATTCTATCCCGTTTTATTGATTGATTGATTGATTGCTTGATTTATGATTTATACTATACGTAGTCCCATTGATCATCATGATATCAATTTGGTCCCCACGCCCTTCATCATGTCTCAAGCCAGAATCAAACATGTTCGTGCACTCAGGATGTTTGTTGTTTTTTTGTTTTTGTTTTTTTACAGTGACATGTGAAACTCATTGGCCACATATCATTTACAAAGACAATCAAATTTATCTCACTTCATTAACAGAGTTTAGTGCTTCACTCATTGATTCTGCAGAAATCAATTTTTCAATCCCCTGTGAATTTTTTTCTCATTATTTTTTTCCGATATGGGCGGACCATATGTTTTCCTGATTGGCTAATCCACCTGTCAGTCTGAAAACGGGGAGATTCACACAAACATTGAAGAAATTGAAGAAATAACATGAATATTTGTAATCAGTTACTTTCCACCTCTGCTGCACAAGTACCTAGAGCAGTGGTTCTTAACCTTGTTGGAGGTACTGAACCCCACCAGTTTCATATGCACATTCACCGAACCCTATATGCACATTCACCGAACCCTATATATATATATATATATATATATATATATATATATATATATATATATATATATATATATATATATATATATATATATATATATATATATATATATATATATATATATATATATATATTTTTTTTTTTTTTTTTTTTCAAATTCAAGACATATGTATGTTTTACTGGTGCACAAAATGAATCGTGCATTAACATTACTGTGTTCAAAGAATAAAACCAATACAATACAACCAACACACCCATCACCTAATTTCCATCACGCTAGAATAATAATGAATATTTACTGCAAATCAGTGTGACTTCTGCTGTTGCCTTTGAGAGACCAGGTCAGAAACCCATGGCTTCACCTTGGCAAGTGCCACTCTCATGTCATTTTCACAGCAAAGTCTGTTCCTTTTCTTTGTTTTTATGTCGTTTTATGTTTTTATGCCATTCAAACGGCTCATTTAAGTTGGGCAGATACTTCGATAGACACATCAAAGGGTGCATTTGTTGAATTGGGCCAACGTCTGAAGACGCTCGCAGACCACTAATCATATGAGTCGGGTGCGTGTCTTGACCTCTGCCGAACCCCTGAGACTGACTCACCGAATCCCTAGGGTTCAATCGAACCCAGGTAAAGAACCACTGACCTAGAGGAATGAAGAATTCAGCAGTGGAATTTGAATTCTATGCATAACTGTGGAAAAGGTCAAAGCAGTTGTTTCGGTGAGGGAGTTATTTCTAATCAAACCAACAGAATAGCACTGCACGCGGTGAATTCCTCTTTGAATTAGAAGGCTCATATTTCAATGGGCATCTTTTATCAGGCTGGACTTGGCTCTGAGCGATGTTTGGAGTGGCTTCACAAACACTGTCAAAGATGTGAGAAATATGCACAGTCACTGACAGCATGCTGATTAATACATTCTGAGTGTTTTCGTTTGAGAAGGAAAATATGAGAGCAATAACAGCTGTGAAAATTTGGCTGGGAGTTTTGTTTAAAAATTCCATAAGTATGACTGAACTGTGTGCCCAGATACTAGGTAAAAATGTTCAAATCAAATATACCTTTTACTGATAACAACTGTAATACTGATTTATTTTAACTACAAAAACAATGGACATGCTGACCAACTATTTATTTGGTGTCTTGATTTTAAAAACGATTATCTAGTAAGAAAGCAGAATGAGTCTCTCTTTTGCGTTACCAGTTTCAATGCTGAAATTCATTTGGTTTAAACCTAAAAGGACTCTCATTGATCCTAATTGTCACTAACTAAACCCCAGCACCTGCAGCCACCTGCAGGGAACATAATTTATAGAATTCAAAATCTAAAATTAAAATTGTAATGACCCAGTTTATTATGATTGCACTGTTGTGACAGGTGAATAAGGAACGGCTGTACCTGCCTCTGAAGCTGGGCCTGGGGAAGGTAAACATCTTCAGTGCGGGCATGCAGCTGGTGCTGGAGACGGACTTTGGTCTCAAAGTCGCCTTTGACTGGAACACCCTGCTGCTGCTGTCTCTACCCCGGGACATGTACCAGACGGCCTGCGGGCTGTGCCAGGGCATGCCCCTCACCCCTCCCATCCTCAGTACCACAGACTGGGGCATGGCCTGGGCAGAGCGGGACACCTTCTGCCAAGTGGGCTGTGGGGACTCGTGCCCTCGCTGTGGGCTGGGGGAGAAGAGCGGTCTGTCTGAGGGAGCACTGATGGTGGCAGACTCCAATGGGAACTCTGAGAATGGAGACCGGGAGGTGAACACGCGTATCCGCTTCCACATCGGAGATGGACTCTATGTGTTTGTAGAGCCAGAGGCTGTGAGGTTATGTGGACTCATTATAGACAGAGGAGGACTGTTTGCACGCTGCCACAGCAAGGTGGCGCCAGCATTCTTCTACCAGAGCTGCCTACAGGATACATGTCTGGACCAGGGAGCCCAGGACACCATCTGTAACTGGCTGCAGATGTACGCCAGCACCTGTCGGACACAGGGAGTCCCTATGAATGGCTGGAGGAGCAACACGCCCTGTGGTCAGTGCTTTTTCTATCATCACATTATGCAGACCTGTGCTGTTTATTCTATAACGCATACAATCTCTGTGGTCATATGCCTCTTCACTGTCCTCTCATTACTAGCTTTTTAGGATCCCTATTTGCAGCACATTTAAAGGTCATTGGTCTTTCTTGGGCTTTTATAAACATTGATAATAACATCATATGCAATATCGGAAATCCAATTAAAATAATACAATAATAACAGTAGTATAATGAAACACACCGTAATAAGGTTAAACTTTACATAGGTATCAATAATAAACGAAATGTGTTCCCCCAGTCCTGAGCTGCCCCCCCAACAGCCACTACTCCAGCTGCGTGTCTCCCTGCCCACCACAGTGCGCCCCCGCCCGTGGACAGAGGGACTGCAGTCATGACTGTGTGGAGGGCTGCCAGTGTGACCAGGGATACGTGCTCAACGGCAAGAGCTGCATCCTGGCTCAGAACTGTGGCTGCTACACTGACGGCAAGTACTTTGAGGTCAGTCTCTACGAGAAAAGATCACCAGCAACATGGTACAGAGGTGTAACATACACAATATTATAGAGGTCATTCGCTGAGATCATTTTATTCATAAAATGCCCCTCAACAATCCAACTGAGTGGCACTGAGGCAGAACTATGGGCAGCTTAACAGACTAAATGTGTTTCTTTGCTTTTTGGCCTCAACACACAGATTCTGAAACATCTTATTTAAGGAGAAAAAGTTTCAGTCCAACTGTGTTTACATCAGTGATACATGTATGTGGAGTTTGCAGTGTCCCTGTTGTTTAGCTGTTAAAGGCTTTTACAGTGGACTTGATTTTCTTGTCAGATGTAGCAGCTCTTTCACACTTTAGATGTGAGCTCTTACAGAAAAAAAATGTACTCAACATTGACACTCATCTAAAGTTGCTGCTCATTCTAAAAAAAAACTGAGATGTTGTGATGTAATTTGCATAACCTCTATAGGGTTGTTAACTCCACTGTCTGATTATCCAAAAGTGAGTGGATTCTGCTGTGGTCTTTCATGGCAATGTTGTACCCTCCACAGTATGGCATAAAATGTATTTTATTTCCATGTAGAATGTCCCAATGATTTTGGCACACAAAGGGGCCAGATTTGACCTTGAATTGTGTGACTTATTGTGGTGCCTGGAGACCCTAATAGAATCCATTGGCACTGCATCAGTGTTCATTTCCAGAAGAAATTGTAATATTTGTCTTAGTCTTTCGAGGAAAATCATTTTTAGTTTTAGTCAAGATTTTGTTAAATAATTATTTTTAGTGCTGATCTAGTTTTAAATCGACTAAAATATTTATAATATTTATTTAGTTGACTAATTCTTCAGTTTCAGACAGCCAGAATGTATACACCATTTTTAGATAAATAGATAAATTGTATGTAATTTATGGGACATGTACAGATGTGTTGTTGGGCAGTTTGGTTTACGCTCTGGTTTGGGCCTTTGGGGCCAAAAAGTGGAACTTAGCTCTAGTCTCCGTGCTCATTCTAATTCACTTCTGTTTAGTTATTTGACAAAATATATTATTACTTTTAGGTGACAAAACTACCCAGATATTTACATTTTAAATAGAAGTTTAGTCTTTTTATTTTATTTTTTATTGTTTTCAATTAGGATTGCTTCTTTTTCAGCCTTTAGTTTTAGCCAACAAAAATATGACTGATGAAAATAGTCAATGGAAACACTGCATTGCATTGGTCTTAAAGAACACATGCTGCATTCTTGTGACTTTAAGGCAGTGTCCACCAGCAGTGTCTGACCAGAACTGAAGAAGCAGCTTGGATGAGCAGCAAAATGTCTTCACTTAAAAAAAACTTTTTGTCCAGTTGAAAGATTTGAATTTTTTCTTCTACGATGGATCATAACTAGATGATGACTAAGGGATTGCACAGACAGTCATGAAATAAACAAATAAGGTCCTTATCCCTGTGAATGTTATGCGTTCATTGTGAACACAGTTTGACCATAGAATGAGCCACACCAAAACTGCGTAGGAGAAGTCTTAGGGTTTTACGCTAACCAGACAAAATACAAACAAAATAATACAAATAAAATAATTTTTGAGTGCTCCAATACAAGTCATTTATGCATAATATGTGTTCTTAAATGTAGCATGTTAGAATATAGCATTTTAAAACAAGCTGTACATGTCGTTGTGATTCAGCCCAAGCAATTGTTCTGGAACTCGGACTGCACCAAGCGCTGTCAGTGCATTGGGCGTAACCTGGTGCAGTGTGACCCGCGGCGCTGTAAGGCTGAGGAGGAGTGTGTCCTTCGTCACGGGGTCAGGGGCTGCTTCGCCAGGCGCTCTCAGCACTGTGTGGCCTCGGGTGGCGGTGTGTTCAGAACCTTTGATGGTGCGTCCCTCCGTCTGCCCGCATCCTGCTCCTTTGTCCTGTCCACAAACTGCCACAAGCTCCCAGATCTGTCTTTCCAGCTCATTGCCAACTTCGACAAATGGAGCACACCCAACCTGACCACCATCTCCCACGTGTACTTGTACATCAATGAGGAGAACATTCTCATATCTGGGAGCACTGTCAAGGTGAGGGGGTGCAATCACCATTATACAAAACACTTCATCTTTGGTGGTTTTTACAGTGTACAATGATGATAACCAAAACACTAAATTATAACTTAAATAAATGGAACATAATGTGAAAACATTGTTAATAAAAATAAATCAGCATTACAAATAATATCAGCAAAAGTATATTCGATTTGAACATGTTTATCTTGTATCTAGGGATGCACAGTGTTTCTGCTGCATTCAATAAGCCATCCTGAAATGCCCCTTAAAGTACCTCTGACAGGTATGACGTAAACATAGTTAAGACCATTATATTTAAGATTTTATATTGCCAAATTCTTTAGGTTTCAAATTTTACTTCCTGGTTGGAAATCATGCATCATGCATCCGTAAGTGTTATCTAGCAACCATATCATACACTGGACCTAAACTCCACTAATGTACACAGAGATTATTATTAAATAAGATAAGAAGACACCTTTTATTTTGTTAAACTCATGTTTAAAGTATCAATGTTCATGTTGTACACCTTATGCAGCAAATTCATCAAAGCAGTTGTTGTAGTGGTTTTAAGTCATCGTTGGATTCTCACCAACGCTCTCCACCACTGGAGCAAGGAGGAGTGTGTCTCCGAGTGCACTGACACACAGTCACATACAGCACACACTCACAGAGCAGAAGACTTATGTGAGACAGAGCTGAGAAATAGGAAAGATGAACGAGACATTAGCTCAGCTCACTTTTCATTTTTGGTCTGTGATTTGTTTTGCCGTGTTTTGCCATTCCCCCAGTCACAAGACATTCAAATATCAGCACCACCAGAGCAAGCCACTGGGACCAGAGGAAACACTGACACATACGCTAATGGAATTTAAAATCTAAATCTTAGCTGTGGTCCCTTTTAAAATATTGTAAAAGCAGCACATTGGGACAAAATGTGATGTGTCTATAGCTAATAATATGTGTTATTTCTCGTCAGCCTGTAAGTAAGAGCAGCGGTCCACCCACTCTTACTGATCCTGTGAAAGAAGCTATTCTGAAGCTGTGCACAAGCCCGAAAATGAATGCATGTGGATGTTAAGATGTGCCAAAGGGTTTGTGAGAGCTACAGATGTGCCGGATAGATTAAAATACTTAGTAGTTAAAATACTTAGTAGTTAAAATTAAATTATTTGGCTCATCTTTGCCACAGTAACAATCATAAAACAACATGTCACGTCAGTGTATGTTGAACACGCAAACAAAAAGAAATGAGACAGTTGTAGACATATCCTAACCGATGTGCCTTGCCTCAGGTGAATGGTACTCCAGTGTCTGTGCCCTTCCTTACTGGCCTGATGACCCGGCTGACCACCTCAGAGGGCTTCATTGTCATTGACACACCACAGGACATACAGGTCCGCTACAACCGGTTCAACACCCTCAGCATCACCATGGGCCAGCGTCTGTATAACAAGGTCTGTGGGCTCTGCGGGAACTTCAATGGAGACCCCAGTGACGATTATATCACCTCCAGAGGGAAGCCTGCCACCAGTGCCCTGGAGTTGGCCCAGAGCTGGAAGACCAATGGCATGCAGAACAGGTGAGCTCAGACACAAGGCAAAATGGAACACTTGGACTTGTTAAGGAAAAGGTGGGCTTAACCAAGACTTAAAGTCCCTCATTCACCGGAAGTGCAGGAATGCAATAAATAGTTTGCAGCATGACTTTAGAAAGCTTTAACAGCAGATATGATTAAATGAAATGTAGATAGATGGATGGATGGATGCACAGGCCCATAACTTCTATGTCACAAAGCAAACACTGTAACACTCTTATCTCATTTAGTGAAACAAGAGAAGCCAAAGGGCACATCTCTGCTGTGACTCACTTGCCCCACTCACTTTTGGCCCACAGTCAGAGGGAAATACCTGATATTGTTTGTGTGTGTAGGTGTGTGTTTTGAGCATGTTACAGGCCGCTGAACAGTATGTATATGCAGCTTTTCATTCCATCCGTATAAAGGTGGAGGGTTTGCCACTGTGCCTCAAATCACATTCTGCTACTACGCATTGTACTAAATAGCTGGTACAAAATAAAATATAATTTTGCATAGAACTTCCTTTAAATTCCTTTCTCCCTCACAGTATCCCTGTTTGTGCTGTGCAGTTGTGATGAGATGCAGTACGTAGCTCTTGCTCAGTCTTGTGAGAACACAGCGGTGCTGGACCTGCAGAGTGAGGGCGCCTGTCAGAAACTCACCGCTCTCAAAGGTTTCTTCCAGCCGTGCCATGGGCTGCTTGACCCACGCCCCTTCTACCAGTCCTGCTACCTGGACGGGTGCTATAACCACCGCAAGGCCCAGGTGTGTGGCTCCCTGGCTGCATATGCTGAGGCCTGCCGGGCCCTCGGAACACTGTCCACACGCTGGATCACCCAGGAGAACTGCTGTAAGGGACACTCACTGCTAATGTGATCTTTCTTATTTACACCATCAGGCTAGTAAAATTGATAGAAAGTAAAGTTTACATCTACTCTAGGCTGTGGGCATGTCTTTACTTTAGTGTTTTGGGGGCGTGTGAACACCTTTTGACAGACATTAGAGGCATTAGTTGAGGCATTTAACTTATTCCTAATTACAGGGCTGGAGACACAGGAACTCGCTTTTGTCGCTCCCAGTGTGAGTGCGGTGTTACCTGGACTGTAGGCGTGTCTTTACTTTAGGGCTTTGGGGCCATGGCTTAAGCATAGTGGACAACTAACCTGGGCTGTGGGCGTGTCTTTAGCAGAATGGATCTATGACCCGTGTGCTGGGGAGAGCTGCACAAACTTTACCTGTGAGTTGGAGAACGGAGGAGACCTATGTGGCTGTCCGGAGCTGCCCACTACCACAGGAAGTAAGATTTTTAATACTACTTCTACTACCTACACAACTACTTCTATTTCATCCTGGAGAGATGCAAGTGAATAAATGTTAGACATATGAAATCATGATAGAACGATGAGCGATATAGGCAGTGCTGGGATGGAGCAGAGCTGTGCATCTGAACAGCTGACTTTAACAGCTGTCTTTAAAATGGACAAAGTTGTAGGCTGAGGCTGAGTACTGCTAGGCTGGAGAAATCTGCTGGGGTCAGCGATGAAAGAGCCTGTACAGGTGAAGAGATGGGAGGCTGAACTTTTGCTATAGCTAGCAATCATTATAAAAGGCAGACAGTACAATGGCTCTAATTAATCCTTCTCAGTATGATCCTGGCATGCCTATAATGTGTTCACTTGTGTTTGATCAGTTTGAGCCTTTAAGCGGCCACAGCAGTCGCTTCTTTAATGACAGTGAAACACTATTACTTTATTGTTGCTCAAACCACCAGATTCTGTTGTTTTGTTTGGAGAACTGGGTGGGCTTCAGGGCTCTAGCCTTGCCCTTGTTCAGGTTTTATTTGGCCAACTGAAGTTTTGCAGTCCAAGTTGGTGATGTTTTGTCCTTCCTGGCCCCTCTATCATGTGGAGAGCCCCAAAGGTCAGTCCTTGTTGGGGCCCCTGCTTTTTTCACTCTGTCTGTGGTGTAATTTCATTTTTATGACTGCCAGCTGTATGTGCCACTGAATAAGACTAAGAATAAATCTCTTGCTGTGTTTAGATGAGGTCGAAGTATGGATGTCTCTTGACTTCTGCACTTGAATGAGAAAAAACAGGTAGTGTCTTTGATTCTGCTGCAGCTGTTGAGAAATGAGTTGAGCTCTGTAACCCAGGTCATGAGCCCCACAGGGACAAATTAATAGCGGAAGTGAAACAAAGTTTATCTCATCATCACCTCTTATTTAGATTACTGCAATTTGCTTTTAGCTTACTGGACTCAACAAAACATCACTTTCTTGTTTACAGCTAGTGCAAAATGCAACCTCTAAAATGAATCCCCCATCCTTCAATCTCTTCACTGGCTCCCTGTGCACCTTCATATTGATTTAAAAAAAAAAAAGATATGCTTTTAAATGTCTTCACGGTCTGACCCCTCAGTACCTATCTAATCTGCTCACACCTCACAGCTCACACCCCTTGCGCACTCAGGTCAGCAGATCAGGCTCTTCTCAAGTGGCCACTCCAGGACTGTGAAATAAGCTCCCGTCCCACATGAGATTGGCAACCTCTGTTGACGTCGGTGGCTAATGCTAGAGCTAACGCATAGAGCAGGGGTGTCCAAACTTTTCTCATTAAGGGCCACATATAAAAACACAGACAAAGCTGAGGGGCAATTGAGGGCCATAGACTGGTCACCAATACAGTGAATACGTAAAATCTGTGTTATTATTACAAGTTAGGCTGAACCACTAGACCTTTATTCATGCTTACATCCTCAATGGGGCACATTAAATATTTAATATGGGCTTGTTAAGGTAGATTTTCAGAAATGTATAATAAAAAGTACTGTGGTAAGTAAGTAATATGGAACAATTCACCTAGAAGCTTGAGGGCCAAGAAAAATTGGTCTGAGGGCCGCATTTGGCCCCTGGGCCACAGTTTGGGCATGCCTGGCCTAGAGCATGTTAAATATGGACAGTGGAGGCTCAGAGAGCGCCTGGCAACAGCACTAACCCTGCATAATTAGCCATGTGCTCCTAGGTTGAGAGTCATTCCTCATCAAGATCATTACATTTGACACATTTCTACATTTTTATAATTTTAGTTATTTTATTCTTGTACATTTTCTTTGGAGAAAGCCTAGAACAGTTTTTACTATCACCTGTAATAACACTGAGTAGCCTTAGTCTATTTTTTCACATTATGCAATATCGGACTGGTATCTGTATTGACACAGATGCTTAGGCCAAGTATCGTATTGGAGTTACACTATTTTTAATGTGTTCTGTTGAATTTGTGTGCAGCACTTGACTACGAAAAAAATGTGTTGAGTTGACAGACAAAATAAAGTGAATATGTGTTTTTCTTCCTGGTTTAGGCTTAGATTTTTATCTTAGATTAGATTAGGTAAAATTGAGTGGTCGTTAACTTTGTTAAATTCTCTGTCAGATATGTATTTTTATAGTTACCCTAGTACATCATCTATCCTTCCTTTTACTTGCCGTCCAACCCAGAACTAAACCTTCTCTTTTGTGTCAGGTGAGGATGACATCATCCAGGCGGAGGTGACCTGTAAGCATGCTCAGATGGAGGTGTCTATTTCGAAGTGTAAGCTCTTCCAGCTGGGCTTTGAGCGTGAGGACGTGAGGGTGAACGACCAGCACTGTGCAGGCATCGAGGGAGAGGATTTTATCTCCTTCCACATCAACAACACCAAGGGTCACTGCGGCTCCATTGTACAGGTGGGCCAGGGATCACTAACACTTTATCATATGATAAAGCAGCAGGGGGCCACACACAATGGCCCATCTGGGTATGGCTGTTTTCAACTGAAATTCTTCTTCAACCAAAGATATGTTCTGGGCATTGATTAGTCAGCTAAAATGAGGTGTCCAAACTGCCAAAAAAAAAACCAAAACAAACAAACTGTAAAATACTGTAAAAAGGTATTTGCTTTTTGACCAGTTGGTGGACTTAATGCCTAGATTCAGCCTTAATGAAAATGGAGGTGTTAACATAGTCATTTAATATAGAAAAACAAACTCTGAATTTACACAGATACTTGAATCCAAAACACACCTTGTGAGAAATGTATTGAATGAATAAATATCTTTACATAACATATATTCTTTACATAACATATATTCTATTGTTCACAAGTTAGTGCCCTTCAAAATAGTGTGATTCACTTGTGCCTGTTCTGCCCAAATGGGTGTTCAAAGTGCCCCCTATTCAGCAGTGAGTAAACCATTTAAAGTGGACATATGATGCTTTATGGTTTCTTTAAGCATAATTTTAAATATGCTCTTGGGATTAGTATTTCATATTTTATAACTTAAAACATAAATAATGTTTGCATTTAGAGAACACACTTTTTCCCACGAGGTGTTAAGGTGGTGGAGCTCCCTCTGCTGTCAGGAATGAGAATGAGCAGTGGGAAAATGAACAAATGAAGCCCTCCGGCCTGAATGTGACTTTTCCAAAGTGATGCAGAAACAAAAAGATGAGATTAACATCACCATATGGACAAGCCAACCATTAAAGTTACATAGTTCACCTTTAAACTGTCAGTCTGAGATTTGTTCAATCACCCGCTCCTACCTCAGACAATAAAGAGGCTGGTCCTTCATCACCTCTGTGCCACTATTTCAGATACTGTCATCGTCTTTGTGCCCTTTGGCAAAAAAGTGTTTTAAGTGGTAAGAGTGGTCATTTTACAAAAGGAAATTTGGCAGTTTGATTTCAGCTCTAACAATTTCCATACTTCTCCCATTTTGCCTAAAAAACCTTTTGCTTTAATACTTTTGCAAATGCATGATTATTGTTTGTGTGCTCTGTCAGTCGAACGGCACTCACATCATGTACAAGAACACTGTGTGGATCGAGAGTGTGAACAACACGGGGAACGTTATCACACGAGACAAGACCATCAATGTGGAGTTCTCCTGTGCCTACGAACTGGATCTCAAGATCTCCCTGGAGACTGTGCTCAAGCCTATGCTCAGGTACTGCCACTGTCACACAGCTGTTACTCCTTAGAATAGAATAGAATAGAATGCATTTATTGTCACTATACATATGTACAACACCATACATATGCACAGCAAGATTAAAAACAACTCACCCTTCAATACAAACAGACATGGAACACTCTAACACAATATAACTAAGATAGCTAGTGCCAGACATTAAAACATTAAAACATTAAAACACCCCAGACTACAACTCTCAACAAGATTTACAGCAAATACTGCAGAGTCACATACTGCACTAAGTATTGCACTATATTAACTATTGCACTGATAAATATTGCACTACATTAAATATTGCACTGTATCAAATATTGCACTCAGACATATTGCACTGAATCAAATATTGCACTATATTAAATATTGCACACAAACGACCTTATTGCACTCAATAAAAATATTGCACTATTTTAAACATTGCACAAGTCAGAGGTCAGTGCATACGTGAATTCAACAGGGTTATGGCAAGGTTATGGCACTATTCTCCGAGCACCAAGCAGTCAACTTCAGGACTTCCTCTCTGTAGGCCGTCTCGTCACCTTTTGAAATGAGCCCGACCACGGTTGTACAAGATGGCGGCGTGCATGGTCACAGCGGCTTACGGCTCTCCCCTTCGGTGCTCGTTTATGTTGTTTTTGTACGTCTGTTTGTACATAATTCGTTATACGAACACCCACTACACTCACCAGGAACTCATGGACATCGGAGTTCAAAACATCTGTTTCGAGCGACTTTCACCGCTCGAAACAGATGTTTGGAGCCTTCAAGTGGCCCTCAGAAGCTACTTTATTTGTTCACTTTAGCAAAGTTAATGTTACATCGGTATTAATTAAACAGCACTGCTGGGTCTTTCCTGCACAAGTCTGTAGCTCTTATGAAATGGAAAAATGACAGTAAATCTAGTAATGTTGACTCCAAGAGCTCAAATGTTTCAGAACTGACAAATTAGATGTTTTTTTTTATCTTTCTCGATGTTCTGTAACATTCTACACAAAAACACATGCAAACTAATTCATAGGTTTAAACTTCCTGTCGCATGGGTGTCCACTGCATTTGATCCCAAACAGGTGTCTCGAGGATTATGGAATACGTTTATTGTCAGTTTTGTTTCTGATTGCACTTCTTTGTGTACAGACATTGATTAAACCACTTTCATAATTTCAGGTTGTATCCTTTATTTCATTGTATTAAAATTAAATGTCCAAAACAACCCGTGCTGCACTTAACTTTCCCATATGACTAGAGAAAATGGGCCTATGTATCACGTTAGGCCGATGTATCAGAAGTGCTGCTTAGGGCTCCAAGGCGACTAGAGGGCCCCCAAGAACACATACATTTATATTGAAAATAATATAAAAAGTAAAGTTTTATTGGAAACGATTACATATGTTGTTGTTGTTTTTTGTCTATAGTAGCAAAATATCTGCTGCTGCCTACATTTGTTTTTGAGCCGGGCATAGGTGTGGGCAGCTATGTGTTTACAATGGTGCAAGAACCCCTTTCCCCAAGTTGCACTGAGTCAGCTGAGGTACATTTGTCTGTGTAAACTATGGCACTATGGTTTTACAAATTAGGTTGAAAGTCAATGATCGCAAGTTTACATGTTTGTCTGCTGTTCTTGCGGATATAATAGTTGCGACATTCTGAATGTTTTTAGTCTGATGCTGGTCATATAAAGACAAATACAAGTGCAATATTTTTATTGAGTGCAATATTCAATATTTAATACAGTCAATATTTAATACAATGCAATATGTCTGACTGAGTGCAATATTTAACATAGTGCAATATTTATCACAGTGCAATAGCTAATACAGTGCAATACGTGATCAAGTGCAGTATGTGACTCTGCAGTATTTACTTGTAAATTTAGTTTGACTGAGAGTTGTAGTCTGGGGTGTTTTAATGTTTTAATGTCTGGCACTAGTTATTTTAGTTATACTGTGTTGTAAGTGTCCCATGTCTGTATTGGAGGGTTGTTTTTAATCTCCCTGTGCATGTGTATGGTGTTGTACATGTGTATAGTGACAATAAATGCATTCTATTCTATAATTGGTCAAGGTGATGAGAGCAGAGTCATAATGTTGTCAAATGCTCTACACCCCACACTCTCAGAAGTAGCGCTCACACTATCCTGCCAGCAGATTATCTTGCTAACACTACTGCTGTCATTAAGACTGGGGTCAAGATGCTATAATGTGGAGTAATGGCCCATAATGTGGAGTAACACACCTTTCTGCCACAGTGTAATCAACCTGACACTGCCCACCCAGGAAGGGAACTTCATCACTAAAATGGCGCTGTACAAGAACGGCTCATACCGGCACCCTTACCGCGAGGGCGAGGTGGTCCTGAGCACTCGGGACGTCCTCTATGTGGGTGTGTTTGTGGAGGGTGCCGACGAGAACCAACTCATCCTCATAGTCAACATGTGCTGGGCCACTCCATCCCGCTTCAGTGGGGACAGGCTGCGCTACATCATCATCGAGAGAGGGTACGCCTTTGATACATGTCTATTTAATAAACTGTTATAGTGTTACATAAGGCCAATTCCTACATACAACCTGACCAAGGAATTTACCTGCATTTTGCCACAACCATGCCATTTGTGAACAAAGCTAGGACTGATTTCCCTGCATGTCTATGATCTGGCAATTTTACAGGTAAATTACCAGGAATATGCAGGAAAGTTTCAGGTGTGCATACAGCCAGAAAATTGCCTGTACCACAGCCTGGTTTCCATGGTTACAGTTTTGGTTTCCTTGATTATGAACTTGGTTTCCGGGTTACTCTAGTGGTAACGTTCCATTGTCATGTAATTTAAATGATTCAACAGCACATTGCTATGTGTGCACCAAGGGAAACTGATATTTCTCACATAATTTAACTGTAAAACATGTAGATCAATAATTTTTTATGGTTTAAGTGAAAACGTTATTTGTGAGTCATGGTTTTGCTGATATGACATGGTTCACACATGAACCTAAAGCAGCGTACTCAAACTTGTAACCTTTCTGGTGGAGGGTCCGGCACTTGCTTGTCTCCAAGGAGCTCTTACTGCTTTGCCTGGAATGTTCCACAGTATGATATTAAACAAATCTATCTCCATGGAGACAAGCAGGGAACCGCCTACAGGCAAATTTACAGGTCAGATTATTTTGATCAGTATAACCACCTATAATTTAATTTAATGAACGATAGAAAAGTTTAATGCCATACTGTGGAACATTACAGGTAAAGCAATAATATCTCACTGGAGAAGAGCAGGTGGCGTACCTTTGCACCTTTAAGGTATCAGTGTTAGTAAAAGGCATATTTGAGCCATTGGTTGTGGTGACTGGTGAAACCCGAAACTGAAGATTGAGTAAACTGCCTTGGGTTCATTTGTGAACCATATCATATCACATTAGTGTACAAATGGCACTTTGAGCTCCACATATGAGGTATATTAATCAATATCATGAATTAATATGTTTTATAATAAGCTTGTTATATTAGTAATCACAGTTTGCCTTTTTGCTAAGCTCCAGAGCCTCTTTATGTCCTTTGGTTACAAACCAAAGGTATTTTCTTGTACAAACTGCCTCTTTGATAAGCTAAGGTAGCTTCTGAGGAGTTCCTGTTTACAAAATGTTCATTGAGGTTAATTGTATGAACTGTTTTGTTGTTCTGAATAAATTAAAATAAGAGTCTTTTGTGTACAGATGTCCAAATACTAAGGACAGCACTATCGGCATGGCAGAGAACGGCGTGGGCCTGACCTGCCGCTTCCATGTGACAGTCTTTAAGTTCATTGGAGACTATGACGAGGTTCACCTCCACTGTGACGTCACACTGTGCGACTCCGACGCCAATGCCTGCAAAGTGGTATGCAGCACTGCCAAGTACAATTGATGTACAACCATGTGAAAATATGTAAAACAAGATATATATGGACATAATTTGTTTATGTATGACCATGACCCTGAGGAACAGAGGCCCACGTGAGCTCAAGTCTTTCTGCTGTGAAGGATTATGTCATACAGCTACACGTCATCGGACAGTGTGTATATTGCTGCAGTACAGAATGGCACGTCAGAGAGCATCATAGCACCCTCTTAATATATAAATATAACCTTTATTAAAACAAGGAAACAAATGTAACAAAATTACACAAATAATAACAAACAACAAGTAAAGTGTGAATGAGCTAAATCTAAGGGTATGTAATTATGTTTAAAGTAAAAATCTAAAAAAGTACTGCCTATATTGGTCATTGTGCGCCAAGAACACACATGATCTTACCTCAATAAATAAATTTGATTTCTATAGAAAAATAATAAAATAAAACTATTTTCGCTTTCTTTTCAAAATTTATATTATGAACGGAAGGTTTCTTTATATTTTTAAACCTGAGCGCCACAACAACAATGAATGAGAGAATGTGTCCAAACTCTGACTGTTATAGAATGTTTTGTTTTGTTTTTTTTAATAATAAGGGAGAATAAGGGATAGAACCGCAAGAAAGGAAGTTTTTGATTGATTACAAAAATGTCCCAATGCCATACTAATAAGCTGTAATGAGGCATGTATTAATAGGAAAGGATAGCAGGAAAGGATAGCAGAATAAGTCTACATAGTGTTACCACAATTCTATATAATTTCTCAACTAATTATCGCTGTGTGTGTGTGCAGAACTGTCCACACAAGAGGAGGATGTACTCAGAGAACAGTGACCATAAAGAGCACATCCTGTCTGTGGGGCCCATACGCCGAAGAGGTAAGCAGCCCAAACTTAACTCATCATCACCAGACTCATTCACAGACTAATTCCCGTAGCTGACAGCAGGGGGCACCACCATCTAAGTACCCCATTAGAAATTAATGTAAAGTTTATAAAGTATGATTCCAAAATTCAGATATTATTTTAAGGTAGAAAATGTGGAATACTTATCCCAAGGTGACCAAATGCATATTTGAAACATCCACAAGAATGCATCATATGTGCTTTTTAGACAAAGCTAAAATTATTTTGGTGGTTAGCCTGGTTTCCACCAGAGGCCTGTACAACAAAGCGAGCCTATCTTGGATAGGTTTCTCTTACCCGGATTGACTGACCTAAACATGTGTGTCTCTGAATAAGCGGTACTACGAAGCAGCTTCACAACTCGCCTTGTCAACCCTAGATTTTCTGAATGAAGCCGTGCGTGTTCACAGAACAGGGGGCAGCGTTAGCACCAGCAGACCAATCAGAATGATAGAAAAGCTTAGAGCTACATACCTTACACACGAGGAAATGTCAATCAAATGCAATTAAAATAATCACACACACACTTTACACCACAGAGAAAGTAGAGTCCAGCGCCGTGTACTGAATGAACACTTATGTCTATGCCAAGCAGTATGTAATGACACACGCCTCATACAAATTACATTTTATTTTTAAAATATTATAATCTACAGATTATAATAGGTGTATTTAGCATAATGGATGGCATGACTCATTATCACTGTCTACTCTCTGCATAAAACAGTTTGGACATTAATAACCAGATATGCAGTATGATTTAATACTGTGTATTCATTACAGGCATGACTTATATAAACTGAATATGTCTAAGTGTCATTGCTCTTTATGAATCCGTGTGTACTGATATGAAAGAATACATGCTGTATCCATTTCTTTATCTCTCTCTTGCTCTCGGGCCGCTGGCTCGGCTCACATAAGGATTCTCATCTCTGATTGGTCAAAGACTTATCTTTTTGGGAACGTAACCTGGTCCAGAGCAGGTTATGAGTTCAGTGCATAGGTCTTTCCCGATAGAAAGTGATCCTGCTTCATAGTACTGTTAAACCAGGGTTAACCCTAAATTTACCTTGCTAATCTAGCTTCGTAGTACTTGCCTCAAGTTTATACCTAGGCGCTTGTTACTCTGGCAACTCTGTGCCAACTCTGGATAGCCATATTGGTGGATTATTCAAGTTCATGAAATACTGTACCCCCTTGTTTATTATTGTGTTTCCTGCTGTTTTGTTTATTTGTCTGTTGTACTTGTGCAGAGGCAGACTGGTGTGAGGAGCTGAATGGTGGCTGTGAGCAGATCTGCACCAGTAAGACCTCTGGTCCTGTGTGCAGCTGTGTGACCGGCATGCTTCAGAGGGATGGCAAGAGCTGTCGCAGTGAGTACTAGTAGTACTACTACTGACAGTACTCTGGGTTTTCCCAGCCATCGGCCTGCAGATGTAAACTAGTCCAAGGTTAATTCTGGTACAATGCATCAAATGTCAACATTTATGTTCTAATTGTACATGGTCCCTTTTAAAATTAATAAATAGTAGAAATAATAATAATATTGAAAGCGGAGGGCCACAGACCAGTGAACAGTACCATGGATCATTGACATGGGTGCCACATCTTTAATAAGACTTAAAACGTTAATTTTTGGTCTGTATCACAATGCAATGTGATGTTACTGAGGCTATAGTACTAGAAATACTTAAAATAGCTGTAAAAATACTGCCTATCATCATTTGGGCTAGTTTAATTTAAGGCAGGGGACTCAACAAAAATTGGGCCATAGTTTGGACACCTGTTCTAGATATACAATTAAAAATCATTGTCCTAGTTAGACCTGCATCTGTCCAGCAGATGGCAGTGGCTCCATATTTGTACCCACACAGTAGTTGACAGTAGAGATCACAAGGAGCTCACAGGGAGCAGACTGAGTGCAGGAGTCTAGTGCTCACCGGGAGCTCACAGGGAGCAGACTGAGTGCAGGAGTCTAGTGCTCACCGGGAGCTCACAGGGAGCAGACTGAGTGCAGGAATCTACTGCTCACTGCTCTTTTGAAGGTCTATACAAGCCCAATAAGAGTGCCAGACTCTCTTTTTAACTATATAGACCCATTTAAGCTCCAAGAGTGGTGTGCTTTGACTAGTGTGAACCCAACAGTCACGCTATGGACCGCAGTAAACAGCCAGTCTGAAAGCAGTTCCACTCCACTGTGGCAATAAAAGTACAACTCAAATCACATATATTTCTATGACTTGGCACTGCAGAGATGCTGTTTGACACATTTGTCTGTCATAGGCAGTTTGGATCAGACTAGGCTAGTCTCCTCCTGCCTCTGTCTGGGCAGGTGATACTGGGTCTGTCTGTGTGTCATTCCAAAAGCACCACCACGCCTTCTCTGCATAAATTCCCAGGGGAGGGTGTGCATGCGTATTCATGGGGCTCTGTCCGTGTTGTCATAGCAATAAGTTTGGGGATCAGCTGATGGACTGTCTCATGGTGCGTGTTTGGGGTGAATGATGCGTGGTCTATGTGAACAAGGCTGACCCAAAAGTAAAGTAAATAGAGCTAAATCTAGTGCGAACTGGGGTCAGTTCACAGAGCCACTAGCATGTGTGAAAACAGGTGCAGGTGTGATTATAAATATTTATCACCAGATTATTAAAGTGCATTAGTGGCACCAATGTATCCAGTTTTGCATGTCTTTTGTTGTTTCCCATTTTTGGGAAGCAACAAAGCAAAAAGGTTTTTTCCCATATGAGTTGTAGTGCAGCCAGTTTTAAGACGTAGACAATCATGAGATCTTGTAGCCTATTAAAAGTTCTCAGATCAAAGTTCAACAAGCGAGATATTCAGGCAGTCTATCGAGTACTCTACATAATCTAGTACAAAAAGAAAGGTTTGTTTTCTATAATTCAAGGGGATATAAGATTTGCTTCTACAACCCCAATTCCAATGAAGTTGGGAAGCTGTGTAAAACTTTAAAAAATACAGAATACAATGATTTGCAAATCCTTTTGAACCTATATGGAACTGAATAAACTACAAAGACATGATATTTAATGTTCAAACTGATAAACTTTATTGTTTTTATGCAAATATTCACTCATTTTCAATTTGATGTCTGCAACACGTTCCAATAAAGCTGGTACAGGGACAACAAAAGAATGGGAAAGTTGAGGAATGCTTAAAATACACCTGTCTGGAACATTCCACAGGTGAACAGGATAACTGGAAACAGAACAGCGTTTCTCAACGTACAATTGCAAGGAATTTAGGGATTTCATCATCTACGGTCCATAATATCATCAAAAGATATGGTCTTGAGCTTTGGGTAATGACTGAAAGGACAAAATACAAGCGGCCGAAATAGGTTTTCTCCGCAGGGTGGCCGGGCGCACCCTTAGGGATAGGGTGAGGAGCTCAGTCACACAGGGCGAGCTCGGAGTAGAGCTGCTGCTCCTACACAACAAGAGGAGCTAGCTGAGGTGGCTGGGGCATCTGTTCAGGATGCCTCTTGGACGCCTCCCTAGGGAGGTGTTCTGGGCATGTCCCACAGGGAGGAGGCCCCGGGGAAGACCCAGGTGGAGGGACTGCATCACTTTTCTGCATCACTTGAGGAAAAACAAAAACTTTTTTGTCTCTCGGCTGGCCTCAGAAAGCCTTGGGGTCCCACCGGAGGAGCTAGGGAACGTGTCTGGGGTGAGGGAAGTCTGGGAGTCCCTGCTGCTGCCCCCGCGACCCAGCCCCAGATAAGCGGAAGAAAATGGATGGATGGATATCACCTATTATTAGGACCTTTTAATTTTCCAGTATCATGAATAGATCATTAAGAGCATGTTTAGGTGCTGAAGGTGTGCGATAAATAATAGCAATAGCCAATTTTATCATGGTCATTTACATACCTAACAGACAGAGATAGATAAATGGAAACACCACCTCCTTTTGATTGCCAGCCTGTTTACTATTTATAATGAGGAACCAGTTGTGCGGGGGAGTAAAAGAAGTTGGACCCTTTGGTTTAGCTGCGCCATGACAACCCCATGTATCATGCTGAACATAGGTAAAAGTTGGTTGACTGCATTCCGCACCAACAGGAGTGGAATTTACACTTATCTAATTCATTCATCATGATGATAAGCTGCTACTCATGAGACTGGTTCTAGGTTTTAGTCAGTAAAGGAAGTAAGGAAGTAAAGAAAAGCATTCAACCACCGCGTCCACACAAGGCTAGTGCAACGATCTAGATGTCTGCCTGCAGCGCAAAGACAAGCAGGAACAGAGGGGACTCTTGGTACCAAGCCTGTCTCAAAAGCGTGCTGTGGAGTCGGACTGCACAATGGCAAAGGGGCATGTTGCTGATAATAAGCAGCAGCAGCAGAGCCAATGGAGCCAGTTCACAGACAGCATATTAAACATATAGATTCTGTATTTATTCAATTACAGGTCTTACTGTGAGCACAGTCACCTCTCAACAAATCTGACCTGTAACTTGGCCTGATGGCATCACCTGCTTGTCTCCATGGACATATATTTAAAGCTATATTATGAAATATTTCAGGTAAAGCAATCTCCATGATGGAGACAGACAAACCTCATAATAGCTTGTTGTCTAATACTGTGTGTTTTGTGTTTGTAGCGGTGAGCAGCCAGAGCAGTCCGAGTCCTGTGGTCCCTCTGCTGAGTGCCAGCGCAGTCCTGTCTCTGCTCCACAGCCTGGCCCTGCTGTCCTAACACCCCCCACCATCATGTGCCAATACCACCAGCGCCACCTACTGCACAAACAAGCACACACCTCTATTTAATCCACTGTTTCACTTTTAGGGCCTTTGTAAATTGTAAAAAAGTGACATTTTTACATATATTATTGAAAGTTTTAATGCTATTTCAGAATTGATAAAGCCTTTTCATATATTTCTGTTTCCTGTTATAGACACAATTTTGAGGGTTTTGCAACTTTCAAATGATAGAATTTTTTGTTTGGAATTGGTAATTGCTATGGCAACGGCCATCATTCTGAATCCCATGGATTGGATGACAAAGAAAAGACCATGACCACTTTTAAGAAGTTTTATTTTTCACATCATGTTTATCAATTCTGAGGATGTGATTGCTTACAATGAGCAATGCAATCATAGCTGTGGAATAACTATTGGTAGACATGTTCTATAATTTGAGGATGCCATAATTTCAGGGGCCAATATTACTTTATGGGAGATTCACTGTTTTTGAAAGAAATCTCCAAACTTATGATCCACAAACATTGAACCTTATCATTATTATTTGTTTGAGATTGACTCTACAAGTCTATGGTACTGAACTTATGGCTATTACAAATATAATGTTGAATAATGGCACCATTTTCTGAAGGAATTGTGACAAAATAATTTCACGTTTGTTTATTTATTCTAACAGAGAACTTTGTGCCAATTTTTGTTTCATGTGGATGGCCCCAGTAATTACAGAAATATGAACCATAAACCAGGTCAACAAATCTGCAGTCTCAGAGTTAAACAGCAAAATCCCCCTCGTCCAATAAGGTATTAATAAGGGCTAAATTGCCATGGTGTCCTATAGTAAAGTACATCCAGTTCCAGCAGCCATGTTGTGAGCACAGACTGTATATAATTCGGACATAGCTAGCCTGCTAGTCTCCGCATTCCCAATAGGAACTTGAGCGTGAAGTGGTTCCTTCGAGCTTTGGTTGAAATTGACTTTTATTGAAAAAACATTGTCCCTCTCTGTGCAGCAACTCTGTAACAACTCTCTCTATTGCAACCAAACGCTATGGGTGACATCACACTCCACTAATAGGGAGCTGGACTTTTTAAAGAAAAAAAAATTGGTATTTTTTGTATTTTTACTTTATTAATGTCCATGTTCTAACATTCTAATGTGAACTTTTTTTTTTTTTTTTTCAATCATTTATAGTAATACACATGAAATATCGACCAGTGCAGTGTTTTTAGGAAATATACATTTTCATAATTCTGAGAAAAAATGTCTTGACAGATACAGTTCTGCAAAGTTAGAACTACAAATATACCATTATATGACAATTTAAATTGCATCTAACAGATTTTCATGATTTTTTCAAAGTATGACTTTGTTTAATGGGATAGCCCCTGTGCTAAATATTTATTATAGTTTTACATCAGTTCAGGGGCAGTACAAAATACACAAAGTAGTGAGTTCTAAAACAAAATATCTCTAACTATCCCATCAACACCAAAAACTCCATCCAAAATAGGATGACAATTTATTCACAAAGAAAGCATTTTCAGGCAGTTTAAACCTTTTTTCAGCTTCAGGTAGAATAGGTGTCACACCAAAAGTAGTGCATCCAAAATGTCCCGCAATGCACCTTGAAAGTGTCTAGCGATGGTCAGTAGACTGTTCAATATAGACTTCTTACATATAGTTTTTAAAGGTGTAAAGTTGCTAGCATTAGCTCTTTACCTTAGCTCGAGCTGTTAAAAGAGTAATAATTTACACATCTCAGACAAAAAGCTGAACAATCCAGTCCATTTACGGGAGATCCAGCTTGACAAAAAATTTATGGTTATTATTATTGGTCCATAAATACTAGTCCAATTTGATCATCATTACAGAAATTAAGTTTTACCTGAAACTTTTTAGCAGACTTTTTTCTTCCAGACTCCAGAGTCATGTGTCCTGAATGTATTGAGCTGTGTGTCCGAATGTTGCACTATATAGTCTGCTAAATAGTGCAGTTTTATGTGGAGTTTAAGGGGTTAGGGGCCCTTCCTCAACTTACAAGATGCCACATTCAGCACAGCAACAGAACCCACAATCTCTCTAGCCCTTATTATACCTCACTGCCCTTGTCCCTCTAAACTTGTCCTGGAGGACATCTAGAGAGCAGGACAGCAGCACTTGAAGAGGACAGAGAAAACATGCACGTGTTAGAACAGGACTAGGACACTACTAGAGGACACCTGTACACCTTAATTAAGACATTCACTCTGAAGAACACCTGTACATTTTGGGAACTTTGTTTCACTCAAATTGTATGTAGATTTGTTTTGCTTGTGTCTGCACTACATTTTAAATTGCAATATTCATCTGAAAGAACTTAATAAAAGAAAACAAGTCCAACTTCTGCGTTACAAAAGTCCAGTGCCCACTGGGAGCCGATGATGTCATCACAGTACTACAATCAAAAGTAAAACCTGGTTGCCAGTGCCTCAAAGTGGTACTTGTCACCTAAACTCCACCCACAACCACATTTCAATTAGAGCTGCTAAACTGGGCAGTGCCTGGAGGACTAAAGAGGAGAGTGATAGGGGAGGAGGAGTGGCAGGGTCTGAGGGTATAAGAACAGTGTGATTGGTCTGACAGGCATCCACACTTCAAATTCTACCTCTACAGCCAGATATCACCAAGTTCTTCAAGAAGAGATATTATGCAAATTGATTTTTTTGAGTTTTCCTCCCATGTTATAACATTGTTCGCTTACCAAAATATGACTGGAGAGGTTTTAGATGTCATCCATCCACCCTGCTTAAGGTTAGCTGTAAGGTCCTCTGCAATGTTTGGCCACAACCTTCCCCATCCATGTTCTCCTGTGAAAATTCTCCATAAATATACAAAAGGATGATACAAAAATGTACATAGCAACTTGCCAAACCTGACACCATGTGCAAAAGTTTAATTTGCAAGATGCATGGTGACTGTGTTGTGATAGTGCTCTGAAGGTGGAGTGACTAACACAGAGAGCAATGGGAGGGGGTCTCAATGCATCAAAAACTTTCAAAACACGTTAATATGTTGTTTTCAGTGAATATAGCATTTTCAAAACAAAAGGTAACATGGTGATCTAAATATGTTACGTGTTAGCAATTAATACCACACAGAAGTAAAATACCCCATAAAATTGAAATGAGGCAGCCCACACTCACAGTTTTTGTATGTTTTTTGAGCAGAAAACTGCAAATGTACCTAGTTTGCACTAAAATTGCCAAAAATGACTAGGAACAGTAGACAATGCTATTCAAACACCATGTATACAGTTTAGATGCAAAAATGTTGATTTGTTGCAGGTGCTGGGTTTAGGTAGGGATGATTCGGATCAGAGAGAGATTAATATTTGGGATTCAAGTCATTTTAACCTTGGCCAGATCTGAAATTTTTACCTTGCACTTGGCTTTGTACAGATGTAAAGTCTACCGCACGTGCTAGCTTACCTGCCAGCCGGTTTTTACTGTTCATATTCACCAAATGATAATGTATTGAGAGCGGTCGTTATCTGAGAGAAATAAAGCTGTTCTCCAAATCACCGTGAGTCCAGGCCATCTGTGTGAACTTCTCTCACAGCAACCATGGGTGGTTTTAGGGCAGCTATTTAATTGGTGCAATTACAAAAGCTGCAGTTATGTAGCACAGATAACTACCTTGTTGATGTTCGATGATAAGCCTGTATTAAATCTCTCTCTCTCTCTCTCTCTCTCTCTCTCTCTCTCTTTCTTTCTCTCTCTCTCTTTCTTTCTCTCTCTCTCTCTCTCTCTCTCTCTCTCTCTCTCTCTCTCTCTCTCTCTCTCTCTCTCTCTATATATATATATATATATATATATATATATATATATATATATATATATATATATATATATATATATATATATATATATATATATATATATATACACACACACATATATAATTTCAGGAGAATAGTCAGGTGACGCCATATTATAAAGCTCACTGAGAGGCCAAAGCTTTGTCAGCAAACCAAACGGTGGGTACTTTGAGGAATCTGAAAGAAATCTGAATTATTAATATAAAACAAATATTATTTTTATTATTGTTATTATTTTTATTTAATACATAATTAATATATCTTAATATATCTTACATCATACCTTATGATGTCTTATGTATAACCTTAAAGAAAAAATACATTGAAAAAGATGTGTAAAAACTTTTTACTCAAGCTACAAGTACTGAATAGGAATCCTGCTTTTTTGTACTTTTACTTTTGAGGGTTCACCACCTGCTTGTTTCTATGGAGATGGTATTGCTTTGTTTCTGGGTAGACTCTATACCCCTGAGTGTGCAACACGTTCATAGGAGGATGAGGCACTTAGCTGTAAACTTTGTAAGAAGAGTCCTGCACACTGTTTCACTCTTTATTTACTCCCCTTATACAAGTTAAAATGGGACTAAATACTACATGCCAAGTAGAACTGCTAAACTGGGCAGTGCCTGGAGGACTAAAGTGGAGAGAAGGAGGGGGGTCTGAGGATATAAGAACAGTGAGATTGGTCTAACAGATATCCACACTTCAAACGTTGCCCCAGGTTATAGCCAGGTGTTTGTAATCACAAACACCAGGTTATAATCAGGACAGCCCTGCGTGATGTCACCAAGCACTTTAAATTGCTGAAGCTACTGGAGTCAGGACACACTTATTTTGGACATTTTCCAACAGAAAGCTGCTAACGTTATGAGAAAAAGGCACTAGGAATATTAGACAATACTATTATAACACCATATATAGTCTATAGTGACAAAAAAGTTGATTTAGTGTTTAGTTCCACTTTAAGGAACTGCCCCCTTAAATGTCATCAACCAATCACACACGTGCAAAAAATACATTCACGATTGGATCCCAAATTAACTGCAATAATGTATATAATTCACTATCACGACTATATTGCACACAGTTGCTCCAAAGCTCAATATGTTCTGTTCCACTTTGTGATGTCATGAAACCATGAAGCAGTAGTTTTCAAGTTAACCGCTAACTTTAACCTTTTGCTCAGTAGAGACTGGCCATGGAAACAGCATTTCTGTTTGAGAGAAGAACTCAGCCTAAATATAAAGGGTTTGTGTGTTAAACATGTGGGAACAAAACACAACTCCAGGTATCTTTTTGATGGGGAAACAGAATTAAAATACAGAACAGAAAATAGCCTGATGGCCATTTAAAACAAAAGAATAATATTTTTTTTAAATATAAAGATTTTATGCGTGACAACTGGCAATTCATTTTATCACATTTTTTTTGTTTTACCAAAATAAGTGCCGCACCTAATAGGTTTGTTTTGGCCACAAGAATGAGTCTAATACCAAAGACAAATGTCTGTACCTGTATAATAAGGCCAACCTAACCTGTCCAGCCATGCGATCCACTATTCCACGTAATGACATAACATGAGACCTTCTTATGTCACCAGTGCCTTCTCAGAATGTCAGTCAGACACGACAGGCTGTAAGTGCACTTAAAGGTACAGTAGGAACTTCATGTAATTTTTATGTTTTTCAGAGCACTAAAAGCACAATGAAAAGGAAAGAAAATGTGCTTTTATTTTAGTCTATTTTGAGGTAAAAAGTTGCATACTGGGACTGTAACACAAGACTCATGTGGCTCCAATCTGGTGAACATATTCATTTTTGAAGAGAAACAATCCTCATGGCTTTTTCCAAACACTGTTAATTTGCCTCAAAATGTAAAAAAATAAAACAACAAACTAAAGATAAACCAGTGTTTTAACCAAATGTTTCTGTCCCATTTTAACTTTGCAGGGGGCAATGGAGAGCCATTTTAATCCACACATCATTTTATCCAGGTCATCAAAATACACAAAAGCTACATTGGGCTCATCTGTATCCAATAGTTTTTGCAAAAGTATAAGGGATTTTCATACGTTCAAAATGGTTGGTTTATTAAGAGCCACACACTGAGACTTTTTTTTTTAATTTTTAATTTTATTTAACAGCTTTGATCCCAGATATGTCTTGATGATGCGGCCTCAAGTTGGAGTCTGTCGTTTCAAAATGCAAGCTTGTTAAAACACGAGGATTAGATTTTGGGTATCTGTACCAGTATATCCATATTCAAAATGGTTGCCTTCACATCAGCAATGTGGCGGTTTAAAAATACAATCAAAATGAAAAAAACATACTTTTATTTTAGTCTATTTTGTGCTAAAAAGTTACATACTATGACTGTAACACAGTCTCTTGTGGTTCCAATCTGAAGAATATATTTGCAAAATCCCTCTGCACATTAGAGCAGATGTGTTTTAGCTATTTTAATCAATCATTAATCATTAAAACTGTTAGAAAAGGAGACTGGGGTAAACTAAGCTGCTCATTAAATCTTAAAAACTGTACTTTTTTATTAGCATATGAGACTATATATATTGAAAGCATACATTGTTAAATCATGCCCCTAAAATGTTTGAGAAAATTTGAAACAAAACTACATTTCTGGGGGAGAACCATAGACTGTATATATAAATGAACATAGCAAACCTGCTAGCTGCCGCGTTCCAATAGGAAGTTTATTTGTATAGCACAATTTGTACATAAGGTAATTCAAAGTGCTTTACTGAATAAGAAAGACATTAACATCACGATACAACAAATCAAAACATAAATAATCACAAATAATCATAAAATTAACATTAAAGGAGAAAAGTGCAGAATTAAAAACTAGAAAGTAATCATGGGCTGTCATGTTGCTCTTAAAATGTTCGTATTAACCCGCTCTACATGATCCTGGTGTTTTAATTCACTATTGTGTCTATAAATCAAAACATGAACATTAATAACAGACAAATCAGGCACCTTCTTTCCCTGAGGTTATTTACTGTTAACTTGGAAGTGTATGAAAGGCAAAGACAAGTTAATTCAAATGACGTTTTTAGATGCATATTATGTGTATCTTTTAGGTTTAAAAAATCTGTTCTCTGGGGGTGCATATTTTCAATATTATTAAATATTGCATTTTTTTTCTTTTTTTTTTCTTTATCAAATCACACCTACGACACTTTGAATATTATAAATACAAGTTTTATTCATTTTGGTCCACAGGTCAGAGTTTAATCTGGTGGTTCAACTTACGTCAAACCTCGCTCAACTTACCCTCCTGCTGGGCTAAGTTGAGCCAAAATAGTTTTTTCGTTATTATTTTGAATGATAATTTCCCTAAAACTATGTCAGAGCATGCTCGTAATAAGGTAAACAATGTATGTAGGGTACTTAATTTTGTTCAGATTTTACATTGTTTCAACAAAAACACTAATGCAAAAAGTGTCTCAACTTAAACCACTCTCCCTTAAATGTTACAGGTACAGGGCTTTATAATAAAGTCTATTTTTCAGAGACATCTCCAGGGATTCTCCCAGTATGACGTCTTCATCAAATGTAGCCATGTGCAGGCACTGAGTTCACACACTCTTTATCACCTTTGTGTCCTGATTTCATGTCACTGTTGTCTCATATGTGCGTGCCAACTCGGGTAGGTGTGTGTGGAAGATGTATAGTGAACATTCCAATCCCTCAGTACTACAATATGTGAAGTACTTTTCACGTGTGTTGCATTCAGGCGTGTACTGTATCATTCACCACAAACCCAACCTGTCTGGTGACTGCATTGTGCAGAGACAAGTTTACTTAAGTGAAGAGAGTAAGGCAAGGTCAATTTATTTGTTTAGCACAAAAATTAGCACATACACAAAAGAATTTAAAGTGCTTTAAGAAAAAAATGTTAAGCCGCTGTAGCAGAGTTTTACTTTAAAAATGTGAAAAACAGAACTAGTTCATTTTAAGCAGTTTGCAGTGGTCCAAAGTTATTCTTCATTGCATCACAAAAATGCGTCTTGTCCCAGTACAGATTTATTGTATAAGCAGCTCTTGAGATCAAAATAAGTCCACTGTGTACTGTCTTATTTTATCGTCTGATAATCAGAAAGGGCATGTTAGCATGTTAGTTGTTGTTAGCTTTACCGTGATGGCAAAACTCCACTCTAGTCTCTGAGAGTTGCGAAAAGTGCTTATAAACTCATTGTGGTGAATAATTAGGGTGCTCTGAATGGTTGGAATGCTTTACTGTTAACTTGGACTAGTTCTGTTTTTCACATTTTAAGATGATACAACATTACCTTGTAAAAAAAAAAAATCATGTTGCATATTACATGCCCTTGAAGTACATTCCCCATGATTCCTCAAAAGCAGTTCCACAGTGCAGTACTTGAGAAGTAGTAGTACAAGTACAAGTACATTGTATAACTGTGGTCATGTTGCTATAGCAAACACTGTCCTGGAGGAGTGTCCTCATGGCTTCCTGTTATGTTTCCACGGCAACATCTTCATATTTATTTTGATGTGTGCATCATGCTCATTACCCATGAATCATAGCGCCTCATATCGTCATCACTGTCGCAGCTCTGACCTGCTTTCAACTTGATTCACATGTTTCCACTACATATGAAATGATGCTATAGGTTGTGTTAATGTGACATTACAACCCTGAGGTTTTCCTAGGAGTGTCCAGACTGGGCTCTAATGTGTCCCTCAGACCAGTTTGCATTGGTCTTCAGGCCTCCGGCTGAATTGGCCAAAATGATCACTGGCAGTAGTTTTCATTTAGTATTAGTGAGTATACATTCATAACATCACTAACAAACACTGCATTGTAATACAAGCCTAAAATGGATGTTCCAAATCTTATTCCAAGGTGTTTGCTGTTGAATGCACCCATCTGGTCCACTCACTGAATTAATAACAGTAGTAATGTTATGGAAATATATACAGCGTCTTTCAAAACACCCTTTACAGTGAACTGTTCATTCACTCCACTATTATAGCCACAGCTGCCCTGGAGCAGATTGACAGAAACAAGGCTCCCAATCTGCACCATGAACTACCACTAAAACATAAACACACCACTTTCATACTAGGCTCTGTGGGTGAAGTGTCTTGCCTAAGGACACAATGACAGAACTTGGTCTGAGCGGGAATCGAGGTCTGTGGCCCTCATCATCATATGATTCATTATATGTCGCTCTGTGGAAACAGTTTGGATAGCTCTGCTCTATAGTTTAAACTGAGTTGGAGGACAGGTCGGACTTCTGTGGGGAAATTAGCTGTTAAACTGTCAGAGTGCAGATTTATTGACCTGGTTTATGGTTAATATCTTTGTCTCGCTCACCCTCCCTATCTCTCAGCCCCTTTCTCTCTTTCATTGTTTCTGCTTCTCTCCTCTCTTTCTCACCCCCCTTTTCTCTCTCTCTCTCTCTGGGTTGGGTTACAGTGTGGTGAATGATCCTGTGACCTCCACCCTGCATTTATACTCCCAGTATAAGTACTTCCAAGTACTAATCCACATTATAAGAAGTACATTTTACCTCCCAATATTACTTTATCATTCAAAAAAGCAACTGTGGCAGCAAGTTTATTTATTCACAGTCTACACTCCAAACCATACAATGCAACACTACTATTATATAATATTTACAATTATATATATTATCTCAAGTGGCACCACCAGATTGTTACAGGTCACGTCTGTGGAGAGGCTTTAAGCAATAAAAACACTACACACAATGAATACTTGCAAGATAATTGGTCTAATGCCATTCTGTGGAACAATATAGATGAATCAGAGGCATTCCCACGAGACAAGCAGTCAAGGGATGAATACTGTGATTTAAAATGTGCAAATTATAACATAACAATCCATGGGCGTCAAAGATTATACTATATAGCACACCCAAGCATAATATGTCTTCTTTAAAATAGTTTACAAAGCAATATTAGTCAGTCACTCAGTTCATTGGTTTTATGAGCTGTACTTTGTCGCCTTACAAAGTTGTACAATATAGAGGAGGTAATAATAGAATAATAATGTTATCAGAATGCACTCAGCTCCAGATCATAATGCACAAGTCCTATCAAACTCACGTCAATCATTCTACCATAAAGGCTTCACTGCTGCCACTCAGCACACAGGACTCATGTTAAAGCGCCAGAGCCAGGCACAATTCACAAACAAATACTGTTGTTTTATCATGAAAAACAACAAGTTCATGTTAAACAGTTTGCAGAGGTCCAAACTTATTCCTCACTTACCTTATGCATTCAGAGCATCCTTATTACTCACCGTGAACAGTTTACAAGTGCTTTTCACAACTTTTTAAGACCGGAGCCTCATTTATAAAAGATTGCATATGAATTTTCCTAAGCAAGTGCATCCTCCTAGTGGCCACTGGAGACGTACTGCCCGTAGACTCTATAAAGAAGTGGACTAAGGGAGTGTGATGTCACCCACAGCGTTCGCCTCCAGTCATTTGAAGCTCGCAGTTGTAGGGGCAAATTTGGAGCCAAGTTCCATATTACAAATTCCGACCGTGAGTCTCATAGCAACCAAAGAGCCAATCCGGAGCGAGGCTGTTGAAGGTAACGCCCCTTCCGCCTCACCGCTGGTTTAGCAGGGAGCAGGTGCTTAGCAACGCTGTCAATCAAACCTGTTGCTAATGCTAGCGGGAGCAACCTTAGGGAAAGAAGACACCTGATTTGTCTGATATTTATGGTCATATCTTGATTTACAGACACAGACGAAATAAAAACACCAGAATCATGTAGAGCAGGTTAATATGAACATTTTAAGCCTGACAGCAGCAGTTATAGAAAGAGGGGCGACAGTTTTCCAATGGAAAGTGAATTGGCGCCAAGGTTGATGGAGCCGGAAGCACACCCATGCTCACTATCTATTTGGAAGCTGGAGGCTTGTGCACACCAAGGCGCTGCCTCGATTCCATCCCCACCCCTCCTCCTGAGCCCAGTCACAGCAAGAGGAGGCTGGGATGCTCCTGGGGCAAATGGTCTTTTTCTGTTGGCCTGCATATTGGAAGTCACCCGAATGATGCCTGCCAAAACAGGCGGCAAGATGTTACTGAACAACTGTGAAAACATAGGGTCTTTGTCTGGATCTGTAAGAAACACAAACAGACCCAGGAACACAGCTTTTCAATAGACATCTATTGTCATGTGACAGGAGATCAACCAGGTCTCCTTTGACACACCTGTATAAGGGCACCAGTTTAGACACTGTTTTTAATGTGATTGGTTTAATGTAGGGCGTACTCCAGAGTTCCAGCTGGAGCAGAGAGAAGCAAAGTACTGCATTGATAGTGAAATATGGCTCAAAGGGCAAAAGAAAGAAGAAAAAAATCCTAGAGAACCTTTAATTTTCCTGTGTGAACTACCTTCCAAAATAAATGAATGACATCGTACAGACACCCTGAGCTCAGTATGTGGTCATGTCATGATTATTTTTTATATCTGGCCTTATGGTGTGATCTCAAACAGTGACTCAGGCACTGAGCTCATGGCCCCGCCCATTTCAACTGAATTCTACCAAATGGCACATGCACAATGATAGAATATGTGAAACATTTAAAGCTCTTACACTCTGGTAAACTAACTTTTAAAACCGTTAATGTTTGAGGTCTTCTTCAGGAAAGAATAGTGGCAGCCCGAACCACACTCTTTGACAAGACGTTACATAGACGAGTGGGTAATTGTATCCTGTCTCTCTGATATCAGTTGCACATGATTGACAGGTGGACCCTATTTGTGTCAAAACAAACATGGTGGTGAAGAATTCCTATGTATTTGAGTAAAGTCTTGCCCCAGTGCAGATATATTGTATAAGTTGCTCTTGAGATCAAAATACGTCTGCTGTGTACGGTCTGCATCAAATTATAAAATGTTTTATAATTCAATAATCAGCAAGTGCACGTTAGCATGCTAGTTGTTGTTTGCACTGGTCTCTGAGAATGCTTATAGAGTGCTTATAAACTCATCATGTTGAATAATTAAGAGGAGAATAAGTGAGGAATAACTGTTGACCACCATGTTTATTTTGTCTGTGATAGTAGTTCTTTATATTTTCTTAAATCACATCTATTATCAAAATATAGAGCAGGTGACTTGTTACAAGTATTTGGGGGTTTATTTTGATTCTCAGCTTAACTGGAGCAAGCACATAGAATTTGTTTGCTCACAAATCAGTCAGCGCCTGTACTTTTTAAGAAGATTGAAGATTTACGGAGTGGACAAAAATGTAATGCTTCTTTTTTATCGAGCATGTATTGAGTCTATTATTCGTTATGGGATGTCTACCTGGTTTGGCAACCTATCTGTCAAATTGAAAGCTCAAATCTTAAGTTTGACTAAAAGGGCGGGTAAAATAATTGGCATGGCCTCCTGTCCTCTTCAGGAGATCTTTCAAGAGATACTAGTGAAACAGGAGTAAAATATGTAATGACCCAACTCACATCCTCCACAACCAGTTTGAGTTAATGCCTTCAGGAAGAAAGTACAGGGTCCCAACCAGCAGACTAAACAGGT
The DNA here is from genome assembly GCF_009829125.3 of Periophthalmus magnuspinnatus. Classification (NCBI taxonomy): domain Eukaryota; kingdom Metazoa; phylum Chordata; class Actinopteri; order Gobiiformes; family Gobiidae; genus Periophthalmus; species Periophthalmus magnuspinnatus. The sequence goes on from NC_047139.1 coordinate 14,870,708, forward strand.
TTAAGCACTCATTTATTCCCCTTTCAATTTCTGTGCTGAACTTGAAGAAATAATGCTCTACTGTATGGCCATCAGGGACTGTGCAATACTATATGTACATAGGCTTTGGGAATATGCAATACTGCTCATAGGTAGGCTCCAGGGAAGGTGCACTATCTTTGGGCACTTACAGTGAGTAGGCTTCAGCGAGTGTGCAATGTCCTTTGGCACCTTAGGCAGAAAGGCTCCAGGGAATGTGCAAATGTGCTAATTATGGGAATGGTGCAATATTATCAAATGTTGAATGGTTGTTGTTTTGTTGTTTTTTTTCTTATGAACTGCATTCATTGATGTGTCCACTGTGTGTGTGCTGTATGTTATATGTTTCTATATGTGGCATGAGTTTCCTTGTCCCAAGACAAATTTCTCCCAAGGGAGACAATAAAGGCTAATCTATTGTGAAAAATGGGCTTTTCAGAGCTTTTAACCATGTTATAGTTGTTTTCCCCTTACCATTTATGTATTATCTTTGAACAGTCTTTAATCGCTTATTTTCAAGACACAATATTGCCAATCAACCTCTGTTTTCACCACCAGCGGCATACGCCCTCTGCTCTGTACTGTGTGTCAGTCTCCAATTTAATTTTCTTAATTGGTGATACATGCAGGATTAAGCATCACATAGTCATTTTGGTACAAATGAAAAAAATCTACTGCTCCTAGCGTGATCTGCAGCTATCCATTGAAGGACTTGTTTCTTTTATTAGATGAATATTGCAATTTAAAATGAACAAATTATAACATAATGATCCACAGGTGTCATAGACTATAAGTGTATAGCAGACACAAGCACAATAGGTCTGCTTTAGTATTAGTCAGTTGTGAGGTCAGTGTGTGACTCAGAGGAATGTACAGTCCTGTACACCATGTACTCCTCCTCATTTACCAAGTATATGAGAATGACCTCTCTCTCTCTCCCTTTACTCTCTCTCTCTCTTTCCCTTTCTTTCTTTTTACTCTCTCTCTCTTCCTCCCCTCTCTCTACCTCTCTCTGTTTATCCTCTTTTTACTACTGCCCCTCTCTCTCCTTCATCTCTCTCACTTTCTCTTTCATCTCCCTCTGTCCCTCGCTTTGTTTACTCTCTCCCCCTCTCTTTTTCTCTGTCTCCCTTCCTTATTATTTCACTCTTCACGTCCTTTCCCTCCATCTCTCTCTCTTTCCTCTCACCTGGCTCCCTGTTTCTTCTGTCTTTACTGTCCCGTTCTCTCACTGTCGCTCTCTCTCTCCCTCCTTTCTCTTTCTGTCCCTTTTCTCTCACTCTCTCTTTACTTCCTCCCTCTCTCTCTACCTCTCTCCTCCATCTTTCTCTGGGTTGGGTTACCATGTGATGTTCCTCCTGACGTATCACATGACATCAGTACTGCAATTAGTACTGCAATTACGCCCTACAAGTACACACTTTGAGGTACACACATACATTCTTAATCATATGATAATTATGTGCAAAGACAGAGGGATTGCCCGGTATGTCTGACAAAGCCTGTCCCTGAAGTATATTAAGAGTTGGCAAGTTATTTAAGTTATTTAAGAAACATATTTATAGAAAGGCACTCGGGACACTCATGAGCAAAGTATCCTGTGAATTTGAATTTGATGTAATACGCTGATGAATTTTCCATGTACCACAGATTAAAGGAAGTGTATGTAACCTTGTTATGGCCCTAGGCCTTAAGTTCTTTTTTTGTTTATATATTATGTTTCCTGTGTTAGTCCCTGAGTCTTCTTCCTTCCCCATAATTGTGGCTGTTGGACCCCTTGGATGTGATTGGAGGACTGTTTTCCACCTGGCCAATCAAGGGGCCCACCTTCAGCCGCCTCCCATGTTTAAGAAGATTGGGGACACCTGTTTGGGGCTGCTGGCCTGGTGTGGCCAGTATGTCATTGTGCTTGTCTCTTTTGGTCTAGTCACTAAAGGGGTAGTGGCTTTTTGTGATGAGACACTTTGTTGTCAGTACTGACTGTTTGTTTGTTCATAAGATTTTGTTATTGTGAAATTTGTGTTGTAGTCAACTTTACCTTTGTTTTTGTTTTAACCCTTGCAACGTACCCTTTGTTTATACATGTTTAGCCCCTTTTTGTTTAGTTTACCCTTACCATTCCTGTTAATTAAATTACTTAATATTTTACCATTTTTCCATCTTGGTTTTCTTTTTGTTACCTTTCCCTAGCTGAGCTGGGTCGTAACAAGCCTGTGCTCAGTATATGGACAGCCCATGCCTCATGTGAAAGCTCCGAGCTGCAGAGGCTGCACTAGCACTGATTCATGATTGGCTGCAGGTGCTTGGGTTTAGGTAGTGACTATTCAGGTTAGAGAGAGTTTAGTTTTAAACCAACTGGATTTCAGCAGTGAAACTGGCAACCCAAATGACAGAATCATATCAGGCTCATTCTGCTTTCTGATTGAATAATCATCTTGAGAACCAAAACACCAAATAATAAACAGAATAGTGCAGAGCTGGTTTTTGTCCCATAAACTTCTACAGTCCATGTTGTTGACCCTGGTTGCCGTGACGACCAGTCCTGATGCCTCTGTTTAAATGGCTCAGACTTTGCCCTCATCGTGTGGGTTATAAAGTGAAAGAGGACTGATTATATAACGCCATATCAGCGGCAAACACCTATTTGAAGAGCAGGCCTGTCCTGGGTCAAAGGTCATCACAGGGTCATCAGGGGGGTCACATACTTGGACTTTCTGGTACATGTTCTGTCCTTAAAGAAGTTATACTGTACTTGCGTCTGCCACATGGATCTAAAACAACTTTCTAAGATGTTCTCTCATCAAAAACATGTCTGAAGAGGTTTTAGATGTTATCCATACATATGTTTGAGTAATTTAGTGAACTCTCCTAGGCTCTGTTCAGACCCTCCTTACAGTTAGCAGTAAGATTCTGAGCAATGCTCAGCCCATAAGTCTATGTCATCCATCCTGCACACGACAATTCTTCACAATTATACAAAAACCTGATGCAAAACAGTACAATACAAACCTGATGTGATGTGCAGCAGTTTCATTAGTGGGCTGCACGGTGAAGGGGGAGTGACTTAGCATGGAGAGAGCAAAGGGAGGGGAGACTCAGAACATCAAAAATGAAAATGAAACACATTTGCACAAATTAATTTAAAGGTGCTGTCTTAATAACATGAAAAAACAGTTTATTCCTCATTAACTCTTTTAAATGTGTTTTATGTGTTCTGTCTGATGCAGCCATCAGTATTGCTTAGCTTAAATATGTTCATATCAAAGTTTGACATTTTTATGGAGTTTGTTCTTAGAATTTTCACAGACTTTCAGCAGGTATTTATCAGTAAAACAGTTTATTAAACAAATCTCAAAAATGAGATTTGTCCAAATTATGGTTACTTTAGAAACTTCAGCACTTGCGTCAAAGTATCTTGGCATGCTGTTTTAAAAAACATGCCAAATCAAATGAGGTTTCAAAACAGGCAATGACAGACCTATCACTGCAATGCTAAGAACAACTAGCAGCTGGCATATTTTGACTTCAAGAGCTGCTTATACAATATATCTGTACTGGGGAAACACACACTTTGCTCAAATACATGGGAACAAATTGGGTATAGGCCCTTTAACTGACACATATCGCATCACATCAGATTTCTTTTGTCCAATCAGATCTATTTATTGGGTTTGCTGATTTTTCTAGTCACCTAGTTTTGGCCGGACATTTAAATGTAGCCAGTGTTTACAAAGCAGAGCTGCTTGTGGAAATATCTCTAGTGTAAACAGTGGCAGCAGCCTGCCCCCAGCACGGAGGCACCCGCAGCACAACCTGCCACTGGAAAATACACTGTTTTGGCATCAACTCACTATTCTAGAGAGCTCTCATGCAATTGCACTGCGGTTCATTCATCATTTTACACTGTAGTAGGAGTAGTAGTAAAGTATATGCAATGGATAACGACCACGTGTTTGCACAAGTAGCAGTACCAGTATTTAGCATATTTGATCTGAACATTTTGTCTTGTATTTGAGGACACAGTTAGGTCATGTTTAAAATCTAAATCTTAAATACAGTTCCCTCAAAATATAGTTCTACAAAGGTTAGTAATTCCAAGTACACGAATATTGTTAAATTGTGCACAGAGGTTGGCAGTACTTGTAGTAGTGACATTTATTTTTACATTTAATTTTTGACGAAAGAAGTTTTCAGACAGGGCTACTTTTTTACTCTTACTCGAGTTATTTACTCGACCTTTTACTTGAGTAATATTACTTTGAAGTAATGTTACTCTTAAGTATCCTACATAGTTTTGCTTTTCTGTCCACCTCTCATTGTGCAGGACTGCAGTAGTAGAACTAAACACAGTAATAGTAGTATAAGAAAAGCTAATAGTAGTGTAATAATAGCAGCAGTAGTGTTAATAACTACACCCTCATTCCTTAATATAGCATGAAAAATACTTAAATTATAATGAGCAATAGTTTATCAAGAATGAGTCAGACTTCATAACTACTTAACTAATGGGTTAGAGTATTCATTAAAGATACAGTAGAATATGTGACTGTTTGAAGGTCTCACCTGCCTGATTCCATGGAAATAAAAAACTAAAACCATACTTAGGAATATTCTCCTTGGAGAAAGGATACAATTTATGCCATACTGTGCATTATAGTTACATTTCTATGGAAACAAGCAGGAGGAGGTCCTCCTCCAGGCCAAAAAAGAGTTAGGTTTGTGGAGATGCAAGCCTGCTCAGAGTAAGGATACATGTTATAATATTTTTTTGTTCAGTGCAAAAAAAAAAAAAACACCAAAATGAAAAACATGCTTTTATTTTACTCTGTTTCTAGGTTTAAAAGTTACATGCTGTAGTTTTAAGTAATTACTAAGCCTGGATCATTATTAATTAAATGACTATTGATAAACAATTTATTGATTATGCTTTATTAAGGCTATTAGTGTATGGTGTTACATGGTAGTAGGCTAGTAGTAATAGTTGTAGTAGTAGTAGTAGTAGTAGTACTAAACCTAATATTAGTCAGTTGTTTTTTGTTTTTTTGTTTTTTTTGTTTTTTTAACACATTGATATGGAAGCCCGTTTCCGCCATGAAAAAAAAAATAAAAGCCCCACAGAAAGTCGAAATTACGAGTTTTAAACTCGTAATTATGAGTTTTAAACTCGTAATTATGAGTTTAAAACTCGTAATTATGAGTTTAAAACTCGTAATTATGAGTTTAAAACTCGTAATTATGAGTTTAAAACTCGTAATTACGAGTTTAAAACTCGTAATTTCGACTTTTAAAACTACTAATTATGAGTTTAAAACTCGTAATTAGGACTTTTAAAAGTATGAATTATGAGTTTATAACTCGTAATTTTGGGAATGTAACATTTACAAAAAGTGAACCTCATCAATTTTGATTAAATGAATTTGGTATTTTAATAATTTCCTCAATAAACCAGCGGGGTTGTGACCAGCTGGCACTCTGCTCAGACCAGGAAAACGAGCGCTCACAGACACAGAGCACAGCTCATGAGTGGTCAGAACAGCACTCAGGGCCCACTGATTTGTTCAAGACGCCAGAAACTTTACTGGAGCTTAATTTATTCATTTTTTAAAAGTATGTAGGTGATAAACATAACAGTCCTCCTCCTGTCTCCTCTGCTCTGTACACTCAGTTGCAGTGTGCTACAAGCTCAATTAAGACTTTAAAAGTTCTAATTACGAGTTTTAAACTCATAATTAGTAGTTTTAAAACTCATAATTACGAGTTTTAAACTCATAATTAGTAGTTTTAAAAGTCGAAATTACGAGTTTTAAACTCGTAATTACGAGTTTTAAACTCATAATTACGAGTTTTAAACTCATAATTACGAGTTTTAAACTCATAATTACGAGTTTAAAACTCGTAATTTCGAGTTTTAAACTCATAATTACGAGTTTAAAACTCGTAATTTCGAGTTTTAAACTCATAATTACGAGTTTAAAACTCGTAATTTCGACTTTCTGTGGGGCTTTTATTTTTTTTTTCATGGCGGAAACGGGCTTCCATACATTGATACATTTCATTGATATGTTTGCATTTCACCTCATATGTTAAATCTGCACAATTATTTGCAATGTCCTGTCTTATATCATGTGTCTTGGTCGCTTTCTTAGAAAAGTTAATTAAAAAATAGCTTGCACTTACGCACGGCGCACACACCCATTGTGTCCCACAGCCCTCAGACGCAACACGTCGCCTTCAGGGACGTGTAGAGGCGGGGCCTGTCCTTAAAACTCATCTCCATTGAACTTTCACATCATTCCACGCAGACGCACTGCTCCACCGTGTCCACACGAAAAGAAGAACCCGGTACTAGCTCACCTCCACCGAGCCCTTGGAGCGAAGCCATGCCGTCTCTGCGCCATTCGTACACGCTGACGGACGAGCCGAACGCCGCGGTGTCTCCGGAGCGGGCCGAGCAGCGGAAAAAGAGCCCGTCTCTGTCCCGCTCGGCGCTGGTGTCCACGTTCAGAGGACTCATCATCAGCCAGAACAAGGTGAGCAAAGACGCTGCTACCGTGGATCTCATTTTGGAGTTTGCAACAGCATATTTCATGTATTTTATAAAAGCAGATGAGGAATAGTTGCTTAAATGCGTGGACTTAAACGATATATTTTGATGGCGTTGTGATATTTGTTTTTGGACTATGCAGTAATGAGGCAAAGTACATGGGTATGGGACTATATCTGTGCGTAAAATGTGTAATCCGGAGAAGTTTTGGTTTTGCTTTTCATATGACTGCACACATTGGAAGCAAAGACTGTGAATTTGATTTGATTTACTTCTCTATACTGTTCACATTTGCTAAAATGTTTTTATGGCCTCGTATATACCAAAATATATCTTAAAAATGTATTCTTAAATATACTAATTGTAACATTGCTCCTGACAATCCATTTAAACGCTTTTGTTTATTTCAGTGACAAAGAAGCTCATTGGTCACTCATTTTCAACAAAATAAAACCTCTCAAAAATTACAGGCCTGGGTCTACAGGGGTATAAAGGGTACATTGCACTAGAGTAATTGTCTAATTGTTTAGTCTACACCTGTACAGACCTATCAAATTAACAGATAAGCTTCTTTTTTTTTTCTCAAATTGTTCAGCCCTAATAATTTAGATTTTTCAGACAAACATTGAGACTGCGATCAGATCCGTGATTGATGTTTTAACAAAAGTATTGTGTTCAAAGTTCAGATTTTAAACACATCCACATGAATTTAGAAATAAACTGAATTATGAAATTATCAACTAATACAAGAATCACCTACATTTCAGAATATGACAGAAAAAGACAGAATATTTTGCTATTTTAAGAAAATGATGGTACTTCAAAAAATATCAGTCTTTGTGATATGCTTATTGTGTCAAATTGTGTTTTTATGTGCTTCGCTCATGTCCCTGCGGTCATGTCCAAACACATGACCGCTGGGCCCATAACTGCCCCTTATCAGATACTCGTGTGATAGTGGTGCCACTGTGACTTTGTGCTGTGTGAAAGCTGTGGCTGCTACAATGATTAACAGCTTATTATGAACTGTTATGTATGCAGTGAAATGCAAGAAGGTGTTTTTTTCCCCATTTATTTGAGCAAAATTTGTCTTTCCCCAGTACAAATATGTTGTCTAAGCAGCTCTTGCGGTCAAAATAAGCTTTATATTGATGGCAAAACTCGTCTCGTCTCTGAAAGTTATGAAAAATGCTCATAAACTCATTGCCTACTCACAGTGGTAGTGGTCCAAAGTTATTCCTCACTCACCTTATGCATCCTAATTATTCACCTCAGTGACCTTATAACCACTTTTAACAATTTTCAGAGACCAACTAGCATGCTAACCTGGACTTCCTGATTATCAAACAATAAAACTCTTTATAATTGTAAACATTCACACATTTCAATAATAGATTCCAGGGATGGTTTCATTACTGTTCCCGCAATGTATTGTTGTAGTTTAGGTGTGGAATGTCTCGGCCTGGTTGGAGAGTTTAGGATAATAAGCTTTGCAAAAAAATGTTTAGACAGATTATAAATCCACATATGAACATATTACTTGAATTAGAATTAGATAGTCTGTAAATAAGTTATCTTGTGAAATAGAAAAGGTGTAGTGTGAAAAGTAATTAGAGTAGTAAGTACATGAGGTTTGAGAATGGATCTTGCACTCTCCAGACAGAATATGATGATGATGATGACATGTTTTCCACTTCTCAGAAATTTTGTCCATGTTATCCAGTGATTTCCACTTCAGTTGCTGATTACTCCTCCATGGCGCCAGCGTCTAGTACTACCCTGTTAGCTAGTATATGTATTTGCGTCATTAGCGTGTGTGCTGTGTCATTGGAAACTTACGTGATTTGGCACGTTTTTAGGACTGCATGTGCCCAATTACTTTGCGCTGAGGTTGCTATAGTGACCACACTTTGGACAAACCACATTTTTTAGATTAAATCTCTATAAACTGTTAATAAGAAATAAGCATTAAATAACAAGGTGTGCGTTATGCAGTTATTAGTGTACGAAGTGGAGTCATAGAGCACTATGACATGTAGAGAAGTACTATTAGCGTGTGTGCTGTTAATGAAAGTGCAGTTAGCATGTGTTCTGTTTGTGTTTGCACTGTTTAGTGGAGTGCTGAGGCTTAATAATGCTAACCAGGCCTATGTCATCACGTTACTCTGTTACTAGCCGCGCTCACTCATTCACTGGGTCACCTGTACAAGCCCATGCACAGGCTGCTGTTTAGTCCTTGGGCAAGACACTTGAATGCGTTTGATTGTGGCGATTATTAAGTACCTAACACTAACTAAACATTCTCAGGTTTAGTATTCAAGTAAATTAAATAATATTGAGGTTCAGATTACATCATGAAGTCCAGTGCATTCATGGGTTTCCTGTTTTAAAACTCTTTCTGAGGACTTTTAACCATTAATAATAAAGATATAACTTTTTTTTATTGTTAATTGCTATAGCAAATTTCCCATTTTTTCAACAAGCTGCAGGGTTTTTGTTTTCTTCTGTTGCTTTTTTCTTTTTAATATATACATTCTGAAAAACAATATACCCTCTTACAAACTGGAGACGAACCCTTGCGTCTGCTCTTTCAGTCAGGGATCACGGGTGACATCAGATAACACCACATGACACCTAATCCCCGCGTATCCTCCTCTAGATGTTCCCAGAAGTTCTTTGGTGTTCTATGCTCTTCCTGATTTCTATCTGACCATTGTTTTTGGCGTATCACATGTTGGAGTGATGCTATGGCGGTGAAGCGCTCTGATTGGCCGATGACTGGGTACTGAGGAAGGGGAGAGCACAGCGGAACATTCTGATTGGGCCGCGACGGAGTAGATTCTCAATGGTGTGCTCACGGGAATGTCACGTTGGATGTACAAAGACTAGTTTTTAATGTTATACCAATTACTGAAGCCATAAATAAGAGGTAAATTCTGAAGTAATTTTAATTTACATTTGTTCTGCCCTGACAGAATAAAACTTTGATATATTTTAATGTATACAGTTTAGCTTTTCAGTGTATTTTTTGTGTGACTCACCGCAATGAGTTTATCAAGCAGAGTTTTGCATGATAGTACTATATATACTTTTTTTTTTTATTTTAGACTGCATACTTGACAGAGTTCATTGAATTTAGCATATCTATAAAACAAAACTCAGACATATGGCCTATCTCTAGTTTGACATACATTATCATTAAAGATTATACTTATCAGTTTATGTATTTATAGTGTTGTTATTGTTAGAGCCCTAGGCAAAACAAAGTGTACAGAGGATGTGTACAGAGGATGTGTACAGAGGACATGTGATGTATGTAATAGGACTGTAACAGCAGATGAGATGACATAACACGCTCATAAAGTTATGTCTTCCGCACATAGTCGCTCCTTGACCCACTTACAAGTGTAATTCACCTGTCCTCATGAACCATCTAAGTATTGTGTAGGTTTTAAAGAACATTTATTATGCAGAATTGACTTTTTTGAGCTATCAACCCTGTTAAATTGTTGTCCCCTCATCAGAAACATATCTGGAGTTGTATTTTTGCTTCATCCATGCTTTTATTAATCCATTCATCAAAACCTGTCTTCTCTGAGCACTCAAAAATGCTCATTTCACATTTTGCCCGTTTAGTTGCGCCACAGATAAAACTCTTTTTTTGGTTTTTAAGTTTTTTAGCCCACAAACAATAAGTGGATTTGTTCTGTGGTCAAATTGTTCACAACAAACACATGGCACTATAAAATGTAATTTATACTTTGAGATAGAATAAAAATGTTGTAAGTTGCTTTTGAAATCTAATAAAAATATTCAATATTTCAACAGAACAAGACTCCCCAAGGCCTGGTAGGACTGAAGAACCTGGGCAACACGGTAAGAGCTTTTCTCACATTTAAATAACATCCCTATGGGCAATAAGACTTTATAATATTCCAATTACATCTTGTACAAGTTGGGATTTTTGTTATTTTTTTGTAATTTGTAATTTATGCCACTGACACATTAACCCTGAAGCATGATTTACCCCCAAAAAACTATTCTAAATGTGCTTATAGTTAAAAAAAAAAAAAAAAAGTGGAATAAATGTGTTTCAGTATTACCTTCTATATTTTCTTTAGCAATACATCACACTAAAAATGTGTTCTGGTGATAGGCCTGTTCTTATTTCTTTGTGTTTCGTTGCAGTGCTTTATGAACTCGATCGTGCAGTGTCTGAGTAACACCACAGAGCTCAGAGACTACTGCCTGAGGAGCGCACACAGACTGGACCTCTGCAGCCAGCGTAGGACCAGCAGCACCGCGCTTATGGAAGGTACAAATACATGAGAACATTATACCACAAACACTACAGTAAAAGTCAAATATGTGCTAGTTAGCGTTGTTGATATTGATACTAAGGATTAGACACTCAGTACCGATTACTATCTGATTTTTGATACATAGTACAAGTAGTCAAATATGGACTAGTAACAGGCAGTAACTCTTATGTGTTGTTTCTCTCCCACTACAGAGTTTGCGTCCCTAATCCAGCGCTTGTGGACTTCAGCCAGCTCAGACACCCTTAACCCGGCAGAATTCAGGAAACAGATCTGTCAATATGCCCCCAAGTTTGGAGGCTGCAAGTGAGTCTGAATCTGCTTTTTATTCACTGCAGTTATATCATATTTAAGTGAATATGACAGCTTTTTATGTTTTGCTAATTCTGACTTGGTTTGGTGGGATAGTACCAGTGGGAAATATTTATTATAGTTAGTTAAGTGGCACTTTGTGGGTTGAGGTTGAAGGCTGAAGAAAAAGGTTGAAGGCTGAAGAAAAATACAAAAAGAACAGAAAATTGCAAAAATCCAGAGATGTTTTTTCAAACAGTTTAAACCTTCATTTAACAAAATAAAGGTGTTGTCATTTATCTTCCATTTATTGTATTAACTAGTCTCTTCTTTTGTTTGCAGTCAGCAGGACGCCCAAGAGTTCCTGCGCTTCCTATTGGATGGTCTGCATAACGAAGTGAACCGGGCGATACAGAACCCAAGGGTGTCGGTGCAGGACTTTGACCACCTCTCGTAAGTCTCTCTCCATCTGTTAAGACTCAGCACTACTGCGACCTCTCAATGAGTCAACCATTATGTTTACTGCACAATGCATGCAAATGTTTAGAACCAAAGAGTTATGTCACAAGTGCAAAATTAAATGTACATGAACATTCCACTGAAGCTATAGTATTGAAGTATAAACACAGTACAAGGACATAATACACAGGCATAAACAGACAATTTAAAAAAAGACTAACCTTCTTCTCCCTTCCCTTTCTTGACTTTATCCATTAAGATCCTCATTTAGCAAAGAGATACCCTCCCTGTGTCTCCATGGGGTCTTATTCTATGTAAATGCTGCTAACCCTGTAGTTTAGACCTCTACAAACATGTTGTATTAGATTACTCGTTCATACGTCAGTCTCCTCTCGAATGCGACAAAAGTAATTTTATACATTTCCAATGTATGTGACAATAGTCAGTCTGTATACTGTCATACTGTACAGTCAAGCATGATATCATTATAAAATAAGTTCAGTATGATTTGACTTTTATGGCCCTTATCATTGAAGTCATTTGCAAACTGTCCAGGTCAACCTCAGGTTACGGTTCTCCTGATCACAAACCTTGCACGTAGCTCATGGATCTGCTCCAAGTTAATATTTTTGCAATCTGATTCTTGAAAATATACTGGTTTGTGCATTACTATTAAATTTAAAAGCATACATCTGAGACATGATAGTCTCAGATGTATGCGTTTGTATGCAATGCCAAATGGATGCAATGCCCTATAACAAAATACTATCACTTTGAATCTTTTAGCCCTTGAACAACTAAATGCTCTTGAAGTAGCCCTAGGGTCTAAAAAGGCTGATAAACTCTGAAACAGATTGTAAAAGAGATGTGTTTGTGCTGCAGAGACGAGGAGAAGGGTCGACAGATGTGGAACCTGTACGTACAGAGAGAGGACAGCGCTATAGTCGGTAAGACAAGGACTGGAAAATATGAGAATTTATGAACACATGAAAAGCATCGTCAGAATTTCATTACAAAATATATACTTTTTTATATAGTCAACAAATTTATTTAACAAAAAATAATTACTCTTTTTTTCTTTTTTTGTCTTCAGTAATGCTTTTTATTTTGTTTATGATCAATTAGTATCAGTTTTGTCTAACTCTTCCCCCTCCCGCCTCTCCACAGATGTGTTCGGGGGCCAGTTGAAGAGCTGTCTGACCTGCTCTGTGTGTGGCTCCTCCTCCACCATGTTTGACCCCTTCTGGGACCTGTCCATCCCCATCGCAAAGGTACAGCACAGCCCAGTACAAAGTATTATGTTGACTGGGACACATTTTGCTCAAATACATGAGTAAAATTAATGCTCGTTTTAGTGCTATTTTTACTACCACATTTGAAAGTGTTTTTGCATAACATATGAAACTGTACTTTTAATATTACCAGGCAACGAAACATAGGTATTAATCTTATTCTTTTTATTCTAAGCCCACACAACAGTTTATTGCTTATATTCTTTCCTCATAAAAAGTATAATATAAAAGTAAACACTTTGTCTCTGTCTCCTCAGAAAAACGCCAGGGAGGTGACGCTCAGAGACTGTTTGAAGCTCTTCACTAGAGAAGATGTGCTGGATGGAGATGAGAGTCCGGTATGTCCACACGCTGTATGTCCAAAATACTGCAGTAATACCTGTCCTATGTTCTGACCATGTCCCCTTATGTCCCCCCCTCTCTGTCTATCCCCTCTGTCTATCCCCCAGACGTGTGAGCGCTGTAAAACCAGGCGGAAGTGCACCAAACGTCTCAGCATCCAGCAGTTTCCTCACATCCTGGTGCTTCGTATCCTTTTACCCACCTGTGTACACACCTATAAGGATGTTAAAGTGCATATTATAAGTTATATGTCTTTCTAATTATGACTTGATAGTCATATGCACTTATTATTATATTGTATCAAGCGAATTAAGCTAACTCAAATCTGATAGTAATTAAATATATAGAGATAGTCTTTTGATATGGATTTTCTTGAAATGTATATATTTTTATATTTGGAACGTTGTAGTTTTTTCCTTGACTCTCTTGTCTCAGACCTAAAGCGTTTCTCCGACTCAAACGTTCGCAGCTCCAAACTCTCCACATACGTCAACTTCCCCCTGAAAGAACTGGACCTGCGGGAGTTCTCCGATACCAACGGTCAGTCAGAAAAGTGTCTGAAAATATATTATACTTATATGTACCCCTATTTCAACCTCTCCCTTTTCTGGTGGTAGTAGAAACACCTGTCACATTGACTTTTTTAATCCTTTAACTATGTTATAATGTTATAATCCCGCATGATCTTACTCAGAGTTGAATAGAAAGTCAGAGTCAATGGACCTTTAAAGTGTTAGACAAAAAATTTTTGCCAAAACAAAGTTAACATAATTTTACTTTTTGTTTAAAACCTTGCCTGGTTTATAATGTGACTCACTGGTTGGACACAGTCAGCAGACGTGACAGACATAGAGGTAATTTCATGACTGTTACCTAGCAACCATAATGTAAACAAGGGCCAAAACTCCTTTAATTTGCACAATTGTTTTAATTTGACAAATAAATTAAAATTGCAACGTCTTTATATGGCTGAATGTTAAAACTGTCAGAAAAAACATATGAAGTTGTGAATTGAGCAGATTTTGTGCATTGGTGACATAGGTAGAAACTCACTGCTTTCTGTAATTTTTTTCCCCATGAATAATATGCTAAACATTTAATAAATCTGAAAAAACAACATGAAAAACTGTCATATGCACTTTAAAATGTTGTATTTGTTTAAGTTTTTCCTCTTGTAAAAGTGATCCCGTGTCATTTTTTATGTTGATTTAATATATTTAATTTACCGATTTATTAATTTATTGCTGATAATTATTTATTTTTTGTTTTCAGAGCGGGCGGTGTATAACTTGTTTGCCGTGTCCAACCACTCGGGTAGTGCTTTGGGGGGACACTACACAGCCTACTGCAAACACCCGGCACTGGGGGAGTGGTACTGCTACAATGACCACAGGTACGTCTCCCACCACGCCACTGAAGCTAAAGCTAACACAGGCTACATTAGCATGGCTTCTCATAGAATAAAATCATGAATCATTTCAGTGACCATGTACCTGATTTCTACTGCCTTAAAATCATAAAAAACAAAGAACTAGTCCATTTTAAATGGTTTGTAGAGGTCTAAAGTTATTCCCCACTTATCTTACGCATTCAGAGCATCCTAATTATTCACTGCGATGAGTTTATAAGAGCTTTTCACAACTCTCAAAGACCAATGTGGAGTTTTGCAATGACGGTAAAGCTAACAACCTGATTCTCTAACATTAAGTAGCTTTATAATTTGATGCAGACAGTACACAGCTGAGTTATTTTGACCTCAAGAGCTGCTTATACCATGTATCTGTCCTAGTGCAAGACAAATTTTGCTCAATACGTGGGAAAAATCGTTTAGATAAGATAAAATGATGCCATTGTCATGAGAACTATGCTGTATTCTCATAACTAACATTGCTTCGTTTGCCTTCTTTAGGGTGAACCCAATCTCCTCCAGCCAAGTCCGCAGCAGTAACGCTTATGTCCTCTTCTACGAGCTGAGCCCCTCAAGTACCAAGTACCAGACCTGCAGACTATAACAACCATACCCTTTACAACAACCGAACCTGTCGTATCAACCAAACCCTTTATAACAAGTACCAGACCTGCAGACTATAGAACTGGACAAAACCCAACTTTTTATTAGAGCCCAACCCTTTATAAAAATACTATAGCTGTAGCAGTGGTCTCTACCTGGGGGCGGGAACATAAACGCCACGTGCTGTTTATTTGTCTGGAATAAATGCTTGGTAGTAATAATTATTATATGATGTATTTATGGGGGTGTCAAGGAAAAAAGAATAGAAACCACTGCTGTAGACTATAGACCCTTCCCACTGTGATAGGGCAGCACAATATATTTCAAAACTACAAATATCATAATATACAGTATAAATCATAATACATAACGCAAAATGCTAAGGTTCTTCATTTGCTTGTAAAAACGTTTTGTTAAATGGGAAAATATATTCATTCTTTTTTTTGGTGCTGAATTTTCAGTTTTGGTTTTGGTTTAGCCTTTAAGTTTTATTTTGATATACTTTGACATGCAAATGAAGTAGTTCACACTTCTGTTGTAATTAGATGTTTGTAATTATATGGTTATCGCAGTATTAAAAAAGTACTTGAATATTACATTTTTCTAATATTGTGCAGCCCTAACAAGCACCAGACTATAAACTTGAACTGACCCCTTCTTCCTAAGTATTGGATCAAAACTCTGGGCAAGTCATGGAATTGTAATCTTGAGGAAACATCTCCCTCCTGTGGACAAACCCTGCCACTACACACAAAACTCAAGGACAAAAAAATATGCAATACTTTTTTATATGTGAACTTGCATTTTGTATCGTGTGCAATGAAGACAAATGAAGAATCTGACTGCAATATTTAATTTATTGTTTATTTAATATTAATGTAACATGAATGTAAAAATGTTGTTGGAACAAAACATGTGGAAAGAGTGTGCACAGATTTTTGTACAGTATTTATGTGATGCACTGTGAACGTATGTATGACAAAACACCAAATATATATATATATATATATATATATATATATATATATATATATATATATATATATATATATATATAAAATGTGTGTTTTTACTAAAGCAAAATGAAGGAATTAAAGAAAGTGACAGAAGCCTAAGACGAGTATTAGTTTTATTCATTTCATTTATTTTATTTCATTCAAAAGGCCATATTATTATAGTCTAACTCAGGGGCTCTCAAACATTTCTCACCAAGTACCACCATAAATAAGATGTGGCTTTTCGAGTACCACCAGATCTAAACCAGGTCTAAAAGTAGACTATATCAAAAAGTGGATAGAATTAACTCTAAATTAGGCAAACCACAAACTGAAAAAAACACCTGAAGGAGCTGTACCACAGTTTGAGAAACACTGATCTAACACATACTAAAAATATTAACAGTATAAAACATGTATCTGGAGTTGTGGGGCTCTGTCACAAAATCAGGCCCAAACTATTTTTATCGAGCCACTCCAACAAGCTATATGAAAATGAATATCAAATAACAAAAAATAAAACATATTCTACGTAAACATAAATGACCCAAGACAAATGGATACATCAGTTATTTTTCAACAAATAAAATTTAAATAAAGAAATAAGGGCAACACTACCATCTAGCGGGCATCTTTTGTCATTACATAATGAATATCTATTTCAAGGAGGTTAAATCTTGTATTAAAAGCGATTATAAAAAAAATATTTGAATTTAAAATGTATTGTAGTAATGTCTGGGTTATAACACACAGTATATTTTTTTTCAGCTAAATAAAATAAAAGCACGTTTTTCATTTGGTTTGTTTTTATTGCATAAAAACCCAGTGGATTCACCCTGCCACTTCATCCAACAAATCACTATGTGGATGTAAACCACTTTCTTCAGCTAAACTCAGAAAAGACTGAAGTCATTTTGTTCACAGAAACATAGAGAAAGTGTCAGCAGTCACCTCCAGTCTCTCTCTCTAAAAACTTCAAATCAGGCTAGAAATCTAGGGGTAATAATGTAGTCATACTTTTACTTTAACAGCCACATCAAATCAATAACATCTACAGCTTTTACCATCTAAAAACATTACAAAAATCAAATGTATACTGTCAAAACTAGACTTGGAGAGACTTATCCATGTGTTTGTCTCCAGTAGGTTAGACTACTGTAACGTCCTGCTCACTGGCCTCTCCAAACGAGCCTTCAGACAGCTGCAGTACATCCAGAACACTGCTGCTTGGGTTCTGACTAGAACCAGGAAGTACACACATAAGTCCTGTGCTCAGGTCTCTGCACTGGCTTCCTGTAGTTCACAGAATAGACTCTAAAGCAGCTCTGCTTGTGAACAAGTCTCTCCATGGCCCGGCACCAAAGTACATCTCTGACATGTTAGTGTCATATGAACCATTTCACACTCTGAGGACTTGAGGCCTTCTGCTGGTGCCCAGAGTCAGGACTAAACATGGAGAATCAGCTTTTCAGTTTTATGCAGCTAAAAACTGGATCAGTTTTCCTGAAGATGTGAGACAGGCCTCTACTTTGACAGTCCAGACTCAAAATGGTTCTATTTAGCCGTGTATATGACTGAACAGTTTTTTATTCTCCACTCTTCTCTTTTAATGTTAATTTTATGATGATAATGTATGTTTTGATTTGTTTGTTTTGTCATTTTAATGTCTTTCTTCTTTCTTCTTTGTGCACGAATTGTGCTATACAAAAAGAAAAAGAAAAAAAATGCAGCTGGGGCGCCTCCTAAGGAGCAGGGAGCACCGCAGAGGGGGACCCACCTCCATGATCTTGTTGTTCAGTTTGGTCAGGAGTATCTTAGCTGAAGGATTTGGTACATGTTTTTTTGGACTGATGGGGGTTAGCCACACAGTCATCATGGGATTTAAGTGTTTTTTTTTTTTTTTTTTGCTAAAACGACCTAAAGCAAAAATATTCATGTTGCTCTGTGGACAAACCTCCATATTTACTTTTGGGTCGGCCTTGTTCACATGTACTGAGCATCATTCACCCCAAACACACACTGATCCCAAACTTGTTTCTGTGACAACATGCTTCAAGCGGACAGAGCCTCTGGAACATGCGCGCACACGTTCACTTCTCTTATACGAGGTGGTCTTTCCTTTCACCTGTGGCTAAATACACTGCAAGGACTGTACACACTCGGTCGTGTAGGAGAAAAACCTTTTGGAATGACACACAGACAGCCCCAGACTCATCTGCGCAGAGGCAGAAGTTCTTTTTTACGTTGACTTACTTTGACCTAACTAGTGGCAGTGTGAAAACGGCCTTAGTCTAAAGATTGAGCATGTACACATTTGACCATTTGAAGTCATTTACACATTAAATGTTCAGTATTTTATCAATCTCCTGGAGTAATTAAAGTCACTGCCTCTACTTTCCAAACACTGTTTGTTCTTTGTGCATCAGTGTCATCGGACACTCTTTTAATCACTCTTACATGATCATAATTCATAGCTTTACAATAGTTGGTCTGAGTTGTACTCTATGGAAGAAGAGAGAAGTAGAATGATGTCCCTGTTATTGAGGTGTTTCTCTTTTGCTCATGTTCACAAACCTGGTAACATAAGTATATAATGTGTACTTAATGGACAGGTCCAAACTTCAGATTTTATAGCCTATGATACATTGATGGTATTGTATGTCCTCAACAACTTTTATCTGTACATGACATCATGAAACAGGAACTATGTTTATGCAACAGCCGTGAGCTGTAACTGGCATCATTCAACTTTTATCAATGTTTCTTTTTGAAATGATTCCTCCTTTGCATTTTATTGTCCATTACTGCCTGTGCCTGCCATTGGCCTGGCTCCACTTGTCTTTACCATGGTGGTTTATGATGGCTTTCAGCTGTGGAGTGGGTGGAGTGTTCACCCACAATCCTGAAAGTAACCAGTTCAACCATGTTCTTAATGGGGGTATGTTTCTGTTTCAGTGCAGCAACTTATTCAACTTGGAAAAACAGATAATTCAGCATTTTGTATTTGAACATTTAATGACAATACGAGAACTGTCTTAAAAGGTTAAGTGAAGATATAAACTCAACCTTCCCACCACGCTGAGCCTTTTCCAGGCGTCAGATAGGCCCGAGGTTATAAAGGCTACAGGTCCTGCTCCTCCTATGTTGACTTAACCAGGTAATTGCATATTGTAAAGCAGGAGTCTAGCTACAGACCAAAGTGCAATGATGTGAACCATCATAGAAGTACAATCAGATCTGGAAGATGAACCAAAGATGGCATTGTGTGGCCTGAGCTCATTGACATGGAATATTCAATTCAATTCATTTTATTTTTGTAACGCCCAAAATCACAACAAGATTTGTCTCGAAGGGCGTTCATGTTTTGGTTGATGGGGGAAACCGGCGTACCCGGAGGAAACCCATCCAGACACAGGGAGAAACATGCAAAACTCCACACAGAAAGGCCTGGGCAACCCGGAGATCGAACCAAACCTTCTTGCTGTGAGGCATGAGTGTTGCCACTCAGCCACCGTGCTGCCTACACACAAAAACAAACAGGAAAATCAAACAACAGGAAAAATCAGACAAAACAAGAAAAATCGGCCAGGCAAGGAGGAGGGAGGGGGGCGGAGGAGGGCCAGGCGAGGAGGAGGAAGACCAGGCGAGGAGAAGGAGAAATATCAAAAAGAGTTTTTGTTTTTTCCACATTACTTCGTCATTCTGACCAATCAGCATACCAGAGCAGGGACTGCAGTTAGGCCAAATCTTACAAAGCTCACTTTAGACGCTTTGAGGATTTGAAAATTTTGAAAATTTATGTTGTGAAGAAAAAGAATCCCTACAAAACCCAACCTTCATAAAAGCTGTGGATGTCCTGTCAGATGAAAACAGACAACCCTGCTCACAGAAAGAATGCATGTTTTTCAGGATATCTTTTTGATAACATTTTATTTTGTTTTATTAGTAGATTCCACAAATATACAGTCATAATAGAAATACACATGTTACTTGTTTAAATGTCAACCTTTCACATGTAAATATTTCATGTAAATAAACAGAAATCTAAATATTTTGCTTTGGGCCAACACACAGAAATGAAATGGAAAACATGTAGCATGTTCTATGTTTAACAGATGAGCATTTAACATTCATTCATTTGTAGTGTGGGCAAATATTGTTATTCTTTAGCTAATATTGTCTTAGTGATACACAAAGGTGATTTATTAATGATTAAACACCAGTCAAACTAGCTCCATCAAAAGACTGTGCACATCATTACATTCAATTAGGAAACAGAGGACCAAAGACTTACACTGAAATACATGAAACTATACTTTAAAATGCATTATACTATATATTAAAAATACACGACCAGTCAAAAGTTTTTTCATTTATTTTTCTTCTTTATTTTCATGATTTTTCACATTGTAGATTCTCACTGAAAGCATCAAAACTATGAATGACACGCATAGAATGTAGAAAACAAAAATAAACTCAAAATAACTTAAACTTAGTTTAGATTTTAGTTTTGAAAATACACCCTCCCTTTATTTTGAACTCTGGTTTGGACTTTTGGCATTTCTTGACCCTGACGAGGCACAGCTGTGAAGTGAAAACTGTTTCAGGAGATTTCATCATGAAGCTCAGTAAGAGAAGGACAAGTGTTTATGGCGCTGTTAACGGAGCAAAGGGTGGATACTCTGAGGATTTCAATATAACACACACACACAAAAAAAACATATTTAGTAGAGTTGTTATTTAACTTTCTTTGCTACATAATGCCATACATCTTACTTCATATATTTGATGTCTTCAGAATTTGTACAAAATGTAGTAAACATGAAGACTGGCCATGTAGATATTTAATTACAACAATAGTGTTTTATATTAGCCCGGTATCTCTTTGTTTCTTATTTTTGTCCTTGTAAGAATTATTTAAACACAATTTTGTTAACATTTACAGATCTTTCTTTCATTTGACATTATATTAAAATAAAGTCATTAAAGGTCCAATTGTGAGCTTTAAGCCTCGTTAGAATGTTATTTCCTCACCACAAACAGACCTGGAGTTGTGTTTTGCTTCATTCACACATGTTTGAGTAATCCTTTATTATTAATCTGCATTTTGTTTAGTTGAAATCGACAATTCTAGGGCTGAAATCATTCACATAAATCTAGTGAAGGTGTATGGAGTTTAAAAACACAGTAAATATATAGAGGATTTATATGTGAATGAAACAAAACACAACTCCAGGTATGTTTGTGATGAGGAAATAACATTATAACAAATCAGAAAATAGTGTAATATGAGGCTTTTACAGTATTCAAACGAAGTGAAGTCTTCCTTTAGGCCTGTGGAGTCATTGAACGCAGCATGTTTCTTCAGCGTACATGTACAGGTTTAGTACTTGGGCCTATCAGACTTTAGCTTCATGCATAGTCTCCACATTTCCACACACTTCCATAAGGTGTATCATTCAGTGCTATGGGCTGGTGCAGAGCCGGAGTTAGATTTTCCCAGTGTACTTCAATGCACCGTACACTCCGCCCCCTGCAGGAACAAAACACAGACATTTAGATTGGTCAAATTCACGTATAGATCTATAGGAAATATTGTTAAAAATTGAGATGGGTATTGGGAATTGTAAAAATTGTTGTTAGAGGAGACTAGAACCAGTAAAAAACGTCATTGTATTTCTGTTTGAGGGGTTAGTGTGTGGAACAACCTTGATGATAAATTAAAAAGCTCCTACACAATAGAAGCATTTAAAAAGAGGTATAAAACATCACTTTTTGAAAATTACAGGTCTCAGGAATGATTCATGTGAACTGTCGTGATTTGTAGTTTTTCTTTTGTTTACATATTTACTCATATGTTGTGGAACTGATGCTGCTTTTCTTTGAATTCTTGTGTGCTATTATTAATATGGGTTAGGCATTATAAGTATTTTTTTCTTTACTTCAGCCTAAACCCTTTCAGTCATGATAGAGATGTTATGTACAACCTTATACAAGTTGAATAATGTTTGATTTGAATGTAATGACTGAATAAATCTACACATACATATTGAGTAGAATCGACTTTTCAGAGCTTTTTTTTTGTTTTTGCTTTTGCGATTTTGTTACTAAGGAATGCACATGATACTCTATACCGACTATGATACCACGATGATAATAAAACCACTGGGTACAACGGGGTACTACTACTACACTTATTTTGACAACTCTATCCGCTCAAAGTTGTATTTAGAGTGATTTGTGCATGTTTGCGTAATCTTTATTCTTCTGTATTCAAGATGGCATTGCTCCGATCTACCCCTGTTTTCACCGTCACCAGTACACGCCCACTTCTGTACTTACTTCACTGTCCAATTTCATTGTCTTAATCGATGATACACGTAGGATTCGGCAGCGTCACGTAGTCATTTGGGCTTCACAGTTTCCCAACCCAAATATCAGCATAATTGTTTCTTTTATTAAGTTGTTTAGATCAATATTGCAATTTCAAACATGCAAATTATAATGTAATGTTCCACAGGTGTCATAGATTACAAATGTATAGCAGACACAAGCACAATATGTCTTCTTTAAACAGCAGATTTGTTCACGCGGTTAATATATTTGTAATTACTAGGCCATGAAACAAAACTGGCACAAAGTTTAATGTCCTCCCTCTCAGCACAAATTTACTTCAGATTGTGTTAAACAGAAAGAGTTTTAAAGAAGAAATACTGTGCTTGTGTCTGCTATAGTTATAATTTATGTCACCTGTGGATTATTATGTTATAATTTGTACATTTTAAATCGCAATATTCATCTAGAACAACTTGATAAAAGAAACAACTCCGCCGACTTCCGTGTTAGAAAACTGCGGTGCCCAATAGGAGCTGACGTCATCGTAATTGCCAACACAACAAAGATTTATAAAGTTGCCGGCACCTCCTAAGCAGCTAATTTGAAAAAAAAAATATATCAAAATGACTATGTGATACTGTTGAATCCTACGTGTATCACAACGTAAGAAAGTAAAATTGGAGAACGAAGTAAGTGCAGGGCAGTTAATAAGTATATTTTTATTGTTCATTAACTAAACCAAAGTACAATTGAGCCTGGAAGACACTGGTCAGAAGTACGTACACAGATTCTTTCATATCTGATCTGGAGTTAAACAATAAACTAACATCATCACCAACATATTGATCTAAAATGACAAACAGATCCAGAGATTTCCTGCTCAAAACTGCAGAACCGACAGACTCGGCTCTTCAGAGTGGTATTTCATGTAGCAAAGAGTCATCTTTGTAATAGAAATTGTACTTCTCAGAGTACTTTTTTATCAGTGTACTTTTACTCCTACTTGAATAATATTTTTATTGAAGTAACAGTACTCTTACTTGAGTAAAAATTTTGGTTCCTCATCCCACTGTGAGTCTACAAGTGACAAAAGCTTTTTCTTGGCAATGTGAAATGATTTGAACATTTGTGTTTCTTGCAGCGCTTCTTCAGGTATGATTTAGTTTGTCTCTTTTTTGTGTCTGTCCTTTGAAATTACCAGGTTTTGGGTTTGGGTTATTTAATGTTTTGTCCTTTAAATTACATTCATTTCAAATTATAAATCAGCTGTTAGGTTCCAACAGTAGTACTTTTCCCAAATGCTTGTTTACTCACTCACTTCACTCACTTACTAGTCATTTTTTGTACCACAACTTTGTACTTCTGCTTGAGGAATACTATTTTGAAGTAATGGTACACATACTTGAGTACAATTATTAACTACCACCTCCGCGCAAGCAGCAGATTTTCATTTATTGTTGACAAAAAATGTGATTTTTTAAAAACTCTATGCATATCCTATAAGTGCAGAGCAGTGGGTGGGGATAGGGGGTAGGTGAAAACTAACATTTTTAGAGCTCTCATTCCTCGAAAGCAGGACAATGTAGAATTATTTAAACTTTATGAATCAGACAAAATAGGATGCTTGTCTCCTTAGAGAGTTTACTTCTTTGCACAAAATATTCCACAGTATAGCATCAAACATATATATCCTCATGGAAATACGGCACCTTAAGGCCAAGTTATAAGTCAGATCTGTGGATATGGCTGGATATGGCTGGATATGGCTGGATATGGCGACCTTGCACTGGCAGAACACATATTTAAAAGCACAGTATGTAACTTTTTGGAGGCAGAACATTCTCCATGGAGATAGTTTTATGCCATAGTGTGGAAGATTATTGCCAAAGGTACAACATTTCCATGGAAACAAGGAGGAGGTCAAATAAGAGTCAGGTTTGAGGAGATGCAAGCTCACCTACCAAGTTCTCAGAGCAATAAAAACTCTTTTTAGTCTATGTGGGGCTTTATGAGGGACATTTTTGAACAATCTAAAAAAAGTTAATGTAAGACAGATAAGTATAATGCCATGCTGTGGAACAAGCAACGGCATCTCCATGGAGACATGAAGACAGTGGGCCCTCTAAACGGAATGTTACATAGTGCACCTTTAATGTTTGGTACTCGGGATATATCCGATTGTGGGTTTTTTTTTGTTTGTTTTTTTTGACAAATACTGTGATTGTGATCAGATTCATGATTTATATTTTCATAATAGGATGCTGTTCAAAGTTCACATTTTAAACACATCCAGATCAATTAACAAAAAGACAGAAATAAGAACTGACAATTTAATAGAAGAATCAGATTTCAGAACGTGTTTGTACAGATCTAGACTTCAGGGTTCACAGTTTTTATGCAGAATAAGACAGGAGATTTTGAGGAGGAGATTATGGTCCTTCAAAAATTCCATCTTTTTTGATTTGCTTATTTTGTTCATTCAGTAGTACTCACCCAGCAGCCCCGCCCCTGCGATACTCCCGATGACAATGCCCGCGATGGCCCCATCCGACAGACCGCTCTTAGGTGTAGGGGTGATCTCAGTGACGTTGTTGACCTGTGTTGTCATGGTGGCCGTGGACGTTGAGGGAGGGGGGGTTGCGGAGGTGGACTGGGTGCTGTTTGTAGTGGTGGTGGTGTTTGGGGATGGGGTTGAGGTCTGAGCTCCACAAAAAAGAACTGTAAAGCAGGAGATACATTATAGTCACGGTTGTATTTGTATAGAGTTGTTAAGTGATGATGCCAGTCCCATCAAAACCCACAGTTATAACCATAGAGCCATGCTTATAACCTCATTAACTTTACCTTTTCTTTGGTCTCTGAAAGTTGTGAAAAGCGCTTATAAACTCATCATGGTGAATAGTTAGGATGCTCAGATTGCATAAGGTAAGTAAGGAATAACTTTGGACCACTGCAAACCATCTCAAATGTTCTGTTTTTCACATTTTTAAGGCAGTAAAAAAAAAGTACAGCACCTTTAAGTTACTGTAATTGGTTTTCTTTTATATTTGGGAGAATTGTACTTGTTTAGTAGATTTTTAAACCTGCTTTCTCTCAACAAACACTAACGCACAGAGCCAGATCATGTGAGAAATGTGGTTTAAAACACCTCAACTCAGCATTAATTAACTGTTTAATTAATCAAGTTTTGCATAAAAGGCTGATTTATATTTGCATTAGTAACTACAGTATTTTTTTTTTTCATGTATGATTTTACTTTTACTGCTACACTAAGACACACACGACCTGTTCTACCTGCAGCCTTCTGGACAGAGGTACAGGACACTTCCGGCCTCTAACCTCAGGTAATCAGACTCCTCAATGAGCACTGTCCTCTTCTCTCCTGCCTTCCACCTAAGTCCCACATAACCCTCCATTCGTCACACCTGCCAACTAACTGTGAACTGGACTCTACAATGCTGTATCGACCTCTGCCTTTCACGCCATGTTAATGTGTCACATGCTGTAAGTACCTCAATAGTGAATATGTTTACACTCTGAGGATCTGCACTTTATGAATTGCACTAATACTTGCACTTTAGCCACACTCACTGTTTAATGCTCTAAATGTAATTTCGTTATTACTTGTGATAATAAATCCTTCAGTTTTTTACAAGTACAGATTTAGTAGCTGTACTTGTAATTGATCATTAGTCAAAACTCCAGCAGAGGGCACAATGCTGATATTACCCTGAAGGAGGAAACCATAATTGAGACAAGCCTTTTTTCCACTGGCTCACTTTGGAGCGGATTGGTGCGGGCCGCAAGTGTATTTTTTTGGCTAAAGTGAACCGTACCGCCCCATTTGAGGATACTAGCTCCCAGTGGGGGCCAGCGCGGGACAGATCGCTTCACTTAAGGTGTGGCTACACAATAAACGAGATGATTGGACAAGAGAGAATGCAGACGTATTAAGTAGTAATCACTCAACAAATGCTGGCTTGATCTTGTGACAAACTGCTGTATTTCCTGTTCTAAGTTGAGCTGATGTGCTTCACTAACCTTAACCCTTACCATAATACATCTAACATGAGCCAAACCCAAGGTATTGCATAAAGAGACACTAAAACGTGATGTAGAGTCATAGAGAAGTGAAATAAATGCAGAAAAAGGTCACAATAAACTGGAAGAAGTTAAGTGTTCACGCGACTTTTAGTTTTAGCCACACCTCACAGTGCCACAAACTGGGAATTACTAAACATCTTTTTGTGAACTGATGAGATCGGCCTGACGATTAAACCCCAAGTGAAAAGAGGAAAAAGTGGAGAATGTCATTTAGATAGAACTTTGAGCATCACAGTTGAAGTACAATAAATGCCCGAATGACACAGTGAAAGATGACGTTTTATTTGCTTATTTGAATTACATCCAACTTCCCTTTGATCTTTTTACTTCCTGTTCAAAGGTCACGGCTTGTCTGGTTGTCCCACCCCTATTCCAGTCAGCCAGGACTCTTATAGACCTGGTTTAGTATGGGGCTATTACTGAATAAATGTGTAGTTGTATAGTGATTTGGGGTGTACTTTTTTGAGCAGATTTTTAAACATGTACTTGTACTTGTGATTGACTATAGCCATGTAACTGTAATTACATTTTAAATCACTATAGTTACCCCATATTGCATTTGTGTTTGATTTTTTTCTGTTTATGAAATTTTAAATCAAATTCTTACAACCTCTTATTTGAGTAGTAGTTTCCCGGAATACTTTCTTGGAGCAATACTTCGTACTTCTACTTTCAGATCCAAACATGTCTGTAAATGTCTTGAACCTCATGTTGCTCCATAGATGACAAATGATGGCAATATGGCCTTGTGTTAATCATAAATGCACTGATAAACTTATTGATCTGGTTAATGCTGTCATCACCAGTTCTGTCATCTTCTTATCTATAACTAATTGAAGGTCCTATATTATACAAAATACATGTTTGATTAATCTTTTATTACTGGTCTGTCTATATCCCCAAAGCTCAAAATATGAGCCCTTTAAACTAGGGGTAATCTTAAAGTTCAGTTCTGGGGAAGTATTTGGACCACGTACCTGCACAGAGGAGGCAGAGAAGACCAGCTGAGACTTTCAGGTGCATTGTGGCGCAGTGGGAAAACTTCTCACAAAGTCAGAGAAAATCCTGACAAAGTGAAACGAGAATTACTGTACTGTCCCATTAAACAAATAAGATTATGCAATTTGAAATCTAGGAATGACCTTAAATAAATATATTAAAGTGCATATGACAGATTAGTTGTAGTAGTTAACATAATTGTATAAAAGATTTGACAAAATATTTTGCTTAGTTTTCTCTATTTCAACAATTTATCCTTTTACTTCCTGGTTGGACATGGGCAGGGCAGCAGAGAAGCAACTCTAGTTCAGTTACATAGCAACCTTAACGTTAAGGGCTTAAAGGGTCAAATTGACACCATAGTGATTATCTGACAAATAAAAACAAATGACAACTCCTTTATTTTGTCGAATCAATGTTCAATCTGTCAGAAAAATGTACATTGTATATATGTTTTCACTGTTGATGACAAAAGGTAGAGGGATTTTTTTTTTAGAACACAGTGCTACTTACTGCATTTTTGTACTTTTTAACCCTAACCCTAACCTCACCAAATCATGATTAGAAAAACACAAAAACCTCATATGCACTTTAAACGTATGTCATAATTTACAGTAAAAAAAAAAAGTATTAATTTGTAATCCCAATAAAATCAAACCTTCAAAAAAAACAGATTTTAATAAATATAGAAGTATAACTGTTGTTCACATGTTGTAACAAAACTCCATTCTACACTAACTACTAATACCCAAAATGGCCGACTTCCTGCTGCGTTTATGCCGAGGATGCGGCCATTTTCTTTTCACATTTCGGATCTTCCAGTAACATCTGATGAATCAAGAAGGTGGTCTGTGTTTGGAGATACTGACCATACTGACCGAGACTAGCTCAAGGTCTGGACATGGGTCCCAATGGCTCCTGACAGGTTGCCCTGATGGGTCAAATGCAGAGGGCAAATTTCTCTAAGGGGTAGCCATGTTTCAGCAGTGCCCCCTTCTGATAACTAGTAAAAGGTACAATACCTTTTAAAGCTGTTAACATGTCAAAATATCTCAAAGACCTGGAATTGTCTATTCTTAGAAAAGTTCACCATATTTATTTAAATTTCTGTGTCATTTAATGTAGTAGTTCGATTGTTCAACAAGCAGCATTCAACAAGTTTAAATTGCATATGATACGTTTTCATTTTTTGCTAATTCTGACTTGGTTTGGTGGGATAGTACCTGTGCTAAAGATTTATCCCAGTTTTACATTAATTAAGTGGCAGCTTGTGGAAAGAAAGTTGAAAAGAAAAGTACAAAAATACAGAAAGTTGCAGAATCTCTCTGGCTATGTAATCAACACTGAAAATTCTATTCAAAATACAGAAACCATTTAAGCAAAAGGAACACATTTTTCTGACAGTTTAAATATGAATTTACCAAAAATAAATGTGTTGTCATAACTATTTTGTAGTTTAGACCAGTTTTAGCCCATATCAACATTATGGTTGCTAGGTAACAGTTATATAATTACCTCTACGTATGTCATATCTGCCTCGCATGTCCAACCACGAAGTAAAATTATTTAAAAAATAAAATACAATGACGCTAACTATGCTTTAGTGAAATAGTCTAACCTGTCATGCGCACGTTAATATAATAAGATTGTGAATCCAAATCCTAAATCCTTACAAAAGTCTAATTTGTATTCCTTTTTAAAATCTCAGAATTTCACATTTTTGTTAACTACATCACAACTTGTACTTGTGTTGATGTGTACTCACCTGATGCTGGAGCGATGTGTTTGCGTCTCTTCCTGGACTGTCTTCTCTTGCCCAGAATATATAATAACCCCCCCTCCCTGCTCCCTCCCCCTCACTCCCCCACCCCACCCACTATTGCAGTGGACCAGGACTAACCAATGCGCGGTCATCCGGAGATTATCAATACACTTTACGACTTTCCATAGAGACTACACACACCTAGTGACAGTCGTGGAAAAATTACCACAATATTTCTTATTTGCGGCTGTACATATTTTTAATGTAAGAGTACACAGGTAAAAAGTGCCCATTCAAGATCAATGTCACATATTTAAAGGTCCTATATTACCCACGATTGACTCTTGTGAGGTAAAGCCATGTTATAATGTTGTTACTTCCTCTACATCTCCAAAGCTCAAAATACTCCGTTCCACAATTGGCTGAAATTATCCAAATGATTCTAGTGAAGGTGTATGGAGTATAAAACACAGTGGAGCACTTCTTCTATTACAACATGACATCACAACTCCAGGTCTGTTTGTGATGAGGAAACAACATTATAATGTAATAATAGTGTAATATGGGTCCTTTAATATTGAGCTCGGTGACACAGGAGGAGCCTAGAGTAGAGCCACTGCTCCTCCACGTCAAGAGGGGCCAGCTGAGGTGGCTCGGGCATCTGTTCAGGATGCCTCCTGGACGCCTCCCTCGGGAGTTGTTCCAGGCATGTCCCACCAGAAGGAGGCCCCAGGGAAGACCCAGGACATGCTGGAGGGACTATGTCTTTCAGCTGGCCTGGGAATGCTTTGGGGTCCCACCGGAGGAGCTGGAGGATGTGTCTGGGGTGGGGGAAGTCTGGGAGTCCCTGCCTCCGCGATGGGGCCCCAAGTGGAAGAAAATTGATGGATGGATCCTTCACAAGTCTAAATCTTAACACTTATCACTTTCATAATGATATTAAATGAACTATAGGCATTACACTCACAACTGAACCTGGGTTTTCAGTCCCTTAATCTGCAGATATTTTGTCATTCTCAGTGTGTGGTCATGCCTCATGTGAAAGCTCAGAACCTCTACAGGTCACTCACTGAGCTGCAGAGGCTACACTAGCACTGATTAATGACTGGCTGGATGTTCTGGGATTTAGGTAGTGACCAATTAGATCAAGTTTAAACCAAACTTTTTAACAATGACACTGACACTGGCAACCAAATGAGAGACTCGTGTGAGGCTCATTCTGCTTTCTGATTAGATAAACAAAACACAGCATTTTAAAATAAATACATGTTTTTGTAATCAAAAATCATAATTTCAATTGTTATGAGTCAAAGCTATATTTGATTTGAACATGATTATCTCACATGTGGGAATAAGAGATAGCTCATGTTTGCAAAATTTAAAATCAGAATCTTACATAGCACGTAAAATTTTCAACTAGAGCCTCCAACACACAACATGGATCACAGATTTCCACGGTAGGTGAAAATGTTACTATGTATTTTCTAAGAAAGGAAACTAGAAGCATCAGTCGGATCCGGAAGTCTTCTTATCTGTGCCTGATAACACGGACAACTGTCTGAACACAGCCCAAGGATTCTCAACAGGTTTAGGGGAAACGAATCTTAGACCATAAAGCGCACATATTACTTTCAACAATTACAATACATAATACTACAACAATACAAAAAGTTTACATATTATTCTACAAGTATTGGAACCTTCACTGTGAGATTAAAAACTATATACCTGACTATACCTGATTTTTTGTGTTTTATTACTGCTTAAAAACACAAAAATTTAACTAGTAGGTGAAGATAGTAATAAACAGAACGGACATTTTCTTAGCACTCAAGCCTTGAATGGAGGACAATATAGGATCACTCAAAATACAACTAAGATCATGATGCGCACTGCTATAACATGGGTAAAAGTGCAAACGTTGACTTTAAAGAACACATTATGCATTCTTGTGACTTTAATTCTCCTTTAAACTTTATGCTTGTGCCACCTTGGGATACGTATTTAACATTTTCCAATATTAAAATGTCTGCGTTTGAAAAATATACTTTATAAACTACACCTCTGTAGGCTTTTAAACTGTGCAGGAGAAATCTGGAGTTTTGCCTATGACACCACAATCCAGGTAAAATAAGAACAGATTATTTCTGAGTGGGATCGAAAAAGGATTAGGTAGTGGAAATCCTGCAATGGAAACAAAATCTTAGAGAACAGCACTCTCTTAGGTCACTGGGCTGACATCATCCACTCCTGGCACTAAAACTGGGAGTCTCGGAAAATGATCCTGTCCCGTGTCTATCTAGATGTTATAGATAAGATAAAAGTGTGAGGTCCATTAATGGCCCATTGGAAACCTGAGTTTGATCTGAAGTAAACCACACCTAAATAATAGGCAGAAGATTAACTGTATGATTGCTTTGCTACATGTGAACAACCAAAGGTATTGTAGAACTTGCTTTTTACTGTCTTCAAAACATAAAAATTAAAGAATTCATTTTAAATATTTGCAGTATTGCAATATTTTCTTACCCACTTTACTAAGACATTCGTAGCATCTTTGTTATATAACAACGTTTTCAATGACGTCAGAAGTCAGCAGACTGGTTTCTTTTATTAAGTCATTTTAGATCTTGTGATATTGTGATTTAAATTGTCAAAAAATATAACATAATGACCATAGATTATTACCTATAAGCAAACTCAAGCAATATCATATTTTTTGAGTTATGAGATTATATAAATTAAGTGTGAACAAATCTTAAAGATCCAGAAATCAGACTATAATCAGATTTTGGCGTGCATAAAGGCCAATGTGACCTGACTGTCATCACAACTGAAAAGACACTGAAGGCACAGCCATTTTTGATTTAGATGTATTTGACCAGAGAAAAGAGAAAGAGAGAGAAAGAAAGGAAAGAGAGAGAAGGAGAGAGAGAGAAAGAGAGAAGGAGAGACAGAGAGAAAGAAGGAGAGACAGACATAGAGAGAGAGAAGGAGAGACAGAGAGAGAGAGAAGGAGAGACAGAGAGAGAGAAGGAGATACAGAGGGAGAAAGAGAGAGAGAGCATAGGAGAGAGAGAGAGAAGGAGAGACAGAGAGAGAAAGAGAGAGAGAGAGAAGGAGAGACAGAGAGCACGAGAGTAGGAGAGACAGAGATAGAGAGAAAGAGGAGGGATAAAGAGAGAGTGAGAGAGAAAGGAGAGACAGAGAGAGAGGAGAGACAGAGAGAGAGAGCGGGAGAGAAGGTGAGGCAGTTAGAGAGAGGGAGAGAAGGGGAGACAGAGAGAGAGAGAAGGAGAAACAAAGAGAGATAGAGAGAAGGAGAGCCAGACAGTGAGAAAGACAAGGAGGGAGAGAGAGAAGGAGAGACACAGAAAGAGAAATGAGAGACAGAGAGAGAGAGAGAAGGAGAGACAAAGATAGATAGAGGGAGAGGGAGAGAGAGGGCGAGACAGCGAGGAAGAGAAGAAGAGACAAAGGGAGAGAAAGACAGACAAAGAGAGAAAGAGAGAGAGTGAGAGAGAAGGAGAGACAGAGAGAGAAAGAGAGAGAGAGGAGGAGAGACAGAGAGAGAGAAAGGAGAAACAGAGAGACAGAGAAAGAGAGAGAGAAGAAAAGACAGAGAGAGAGGAGGAGAGAGGAGGAGAGACAGAGAGAGAGAGGAGGGACAGAGAGAGAAGAGAGAGGGAAAGAGAGAGAAGAAGAAGAAGAGCGAGAAGAGACATTCACATATTACATTCACATTTTACATTCACATATATTCGAGTTAAACAATAAACACTCAGGCTAAAGCTAACATGTTTTCCTGCTGTGTGTTCTGACCTGACCATTACATACATAATGTAAAAAGCATTAGCCTACATTCTGCCCCATGATTTGTCATATTATCACAGCATCTCTACTATAAGTGACGCTCTCAGACGGGCTGACCGGACCATTATGTGCTGCACAGACCATCAAGACATTTTATACATTGATTCTTTCTCTATGGAGCACTGAGAGGCTTGCAGTCTCAACAATGGAGTCACATCTAAAAGGCCCTGTATCCGTTTTTTTCCTTGTATTTGAGCAAAATGTCTTGCCCCAGTACAGATATATTGTATAAGCAGCTATTAAGGTCAAAATTATTCTGCTGTGTGCTGTCTGCATTTAATTAATTTAATTTATTGGCGATAATCAGGAGCACCTTAGCATGCTGCTTGTCAGCAAAACTCCTCTCTGGTCTCTGAGAGTTGTGAAAAGCCTTATTATATGGGTTCGTTTATGTTAAGGTTACAGTTTAGCTGAAGTTTAGGAAAGTAGTAATTATTGTTAAGGTTAGGATCCACCTCAAATGTTAGGTCCCCACAAACAGCATGGAAAACAAACATACGTGTGTCTATGTTTTAGGATGATGGAGGAAACTGGAGTCCCTGGAAAAAACCCACCTACATCCAGAGACTGTATAAAGAAGTGGACTATGTGAGTGTGTTGTCACCCATAGTGTTCAGCTCCAGCCAAATGAAGCCAGTCAAGGTTAACAGTCGTAGGGATGTAATTTAGAGCCAAGTTCCGCAAATATCACAACAACCAAAGGATCACTTCAGAGCGAGGCTGTTGAAGGCAACGCCCCTTCTCGTCATTTAGCAGGGAGTGTGCACTTAACAACGCTGTTAATCAAAGCTGTTACTAACACTAGCGTGACATCAGGAAAAGAAGACACCTGATTTGCCTATTATTTATGTTCATATTTTGATTTACAGACAAAATAGTTAAATAAAAACACCAGGATCATGTAGAGTTGGTTAAAACTGACATTTTAAGACCAAAATGTTGCGGCAGCAGCAGTAACAGAGAGAGGGGTGACGTTTTTCATGAGTAGATGGAGCCAGACCAGAACCACGAGCTTCCTCAGCCTCCCCAGCTAGATCTGACAATATCTAAACCAAATCTGTCAGTCTGGTCTAACGTAAAGGAATGTACAGAAATGTCAAATAAACCCAGGTGCTGTGTGACAAGAGACTCTCCAGGAAGTTTGGGATGAAATAGAAATAGTAGCAAGGCCATTATGCAATCTGACTTAGATAGTACAATCTAATCTTGTGAATTTATACTTTTATGGGTCTTCAGATAAGGACAGCACAGGTACAGACAGCATCGGGACATCAGAGAGTTCTGCTTTTTGACATACTTGTGAAATTGACCTATGAGTCGGCCCCTTGGCATGGGGAATGGAAAGTGAAGAGAATGAAGAATTTAACATTCGGTTAAAGTGGAAATACATTCTTGTGGCTTTAGTTTACTTTTAAAGAGGGGGTCTTTTTTTTTTTACTTCTATGGCGTATTAACTGCTAACAAATTTTTATATTTAGCTCACCATGTGGTTGTGCACAGTTTTGTATCATGCGTTTGTATATTTATGGGGAATTGTTGTGTGGGAGCAAGGATGACATAGACTTGTGGGCTGAGGATTGGACAGAATCTTACAACTAATCATAAGGAGGGTTTGAACAGGACCCGGGAGAGATTGCTAAATTACTGACTGGATGACATCTAAAACCTCTTCAGGCATGTTTTTGATGTACAACGTTATAACATGGTAGAAAGCTCTAAATATTTTTGCACAATATTCCCTCTTTAAACATGCTTTTGGTCAGAGTGGCATTAGAATTTCATATTTTGTAACTTAAAATTATGTCTACATTTGACAAACACACGCTATAAACTACAGCCTTCATGGCCACTTGTCAAAGCCTGATCTCGTCAGACAGTGGGGCAGCAGTTGCAATTGTTTCCTTAGGCAAGACCCTTCACCCACATTGCCTCGTAGGAGTGTGGTGTGTGAGTGAGTGGTGGGAGGGGCTGTTGGAGCAGATTTGTAGTCTCCCTTCCATCAGTCTGTCCCAAGGTAGGTGTGGCTACAATAGTATAATGCAGGAATAATGCCCAAAATTGTAAAGGGACTTTGAACTTTGTCTGGAAAATCTCTATATGAGACGAATGTATTATGAGCCCTTTCACAATAACGCATATTTGAAGTGCAATACATAGGTGAAGAAAATAGAGACAATAAACGATAATATTGAAACTAATTTATGCCACTGACGCAATAACCCTTACCCCCACAAAATATTGTTAAAAACCTAAGCAGCAATAAATAAATTGCAGAATTAATCACTTAAGGAGTTAATTTGAACTTATAGTGAGTCATAAAAGTCATTTATTCAGTCCTCCACAACTCAAATCTATTGTAGTACAGAAAAATAACAAAAGGTCAGGCAATATCACTGACCCAGCTAACACCAGTGCCAGATGGATTCTCATCAGTTTGGAAACTCAAACCTCAAAACAACAAGAGCAAGTGCAATGTTACAATGTGAATGCCATGCTAATCGAACCATGTTTGTTCTGAACACAATTTGACCACAGAGACCAGTTCATGGGCTTAAAAACTTAAAAACTCTTTACTTTTTTGAAAATGTATAAAACTATAGCAATGGAGGACTGTTGTCATGCCAAATCCTGCAAATTAATTCTTGGTGGTTTCAGGCAACATAAATACTCTATGTGCAGACTGTCTTTAAGAATGACTCAATATTGACAAAAAAAAAAATAGGCTAAATGAGTATCTAGGCACTTCTCAATCTATGCCTGTTCTTAAAGATCACATTTCTGTTTTCCCACCATAGATTACAGTAGGCTACATCTCCAAATGTGTTGGTTGAATGTAATAAATACGTCATACTAAACTACTATCTGGTTAGTCTGATTAGTTATTATACCCTTTGTACTTCCTGATATGAGGTTGACATTTGCCATTTACAGGTCAAAAATTATAAACTTACAGACGGTAACTTTAAAAGGTGTGTATGTTCAAATCAAATATAGCTTTTATTGATCACAAATGTAACACTGATTCATTCTTAAATACAAAACACTGGACATGATATCTATTACACTATTTGTAAGTAACTTTGATATACTGTAATTACAAGTTTTTTCAAAGTTATCCATACACTACAAAGTTATTAAAAATGTAGGGATATTTTATTATTTAATTAACCAAGTATTAGTAACAGAAACTTTAAACCATGGATCTCTAATAAGAACTGGATAAGGCACTCTCCCCTCTGTCCTGATGCCAGCTCAAATATCACATTAGCATTTTATTGTGAATTATCAACATATATACATATTATTTGTAAATTACACTGGAATTAGCACATAAGTGTTTATGTTTACATCACTAGCCTAATCTCCACAGGGCTGTGTACTTTCTCCCCTGCTCTTCTCCCTGTACACCAACTGCTGCACCTCCAGCCACGACTCCGTCAAACTGGTTAAGTTTGCGGATGACATCACCCTCATCGGACTCATCTCGGACGGCAATGAGTCTGCCTACAGGAGGGAGGTGGACCGGCTGGTGTCCTGGTGCAGCAGCAACAACCTGGAGCTTAATGCCCAGAAGACAGTGGAGATGATCGTGGACTTCAGGAAAGTCACAGCCCCCCTGCCTCCGCTCACCCTGACGGTCTCCCCCATCACCACTGTGGACTCTTCCCGCTTCCTGGACACCTGCATCACCCAGGATCTCAAGTGGGAGCCGACCATCAGCTCCCTCATCAAGAAAGCCCAGCACAGGATGTTCCACCTGCGGCAGCTGAGGAAACGCAAGCTGCCGGTCCAGATGATGGTGCAGTTTTACATGGCCATAATTGAGTCCATCCTCACCTCCTCCATCACAGTGATGGTGGTTCGCTGGGGCCACTGCCAGGGACAGACAGAGACTGCAGTGCATTGTGCACTCTGCTGAGAAGGTGATTGGCTGCAGCCTTCCATCTCTACAGGACCTGTACGTCTCCAAGACTCGGGGGCGAGCAGGCCGTATAGCAGCTGACACTTCTCACCCTGGACATGGACTATTTGAGCCACTTCCCTCTGGCAGGAGTGTGTCCATTGGGACCAGAACCTCTCGTCATAAGAACAGTTTCTTCCCCTTTGCTGTTTGTCTCATGAACACTTTATAATATTTGCACAAAACTGGACACTTTATAATACCGGTCACTTTAATAAGTCATGTTTGCACTGCTGTTCTGATGCTGCTGTTGTATATATTTTCTACCTCTAAGTATTTTATTTTATTTTTTAAGCATATCTTTTTAACTTTCTGCATACCCTTATTTGTATTTGTATTTATTCAGTGTGTTTTATGTCGCACTTTATCACCAAAGTAAGTTCCTAGTTTGTAAACTGTGTGGCAATAAAAATCTTCTGATTCTAATTAGTAAAGCAGTAAAACATTTACACAACCTGGATGTTTGTTCAGTAATATTTTTTGAAGTAACATTGCCCTTATTGTAGGTGTCCCTAGACCACCTCAGATGGAGAAACAGATGTGAGGGCTCAGCAGAGAGAGCTACACAATTTTTCTTATCTTTTGCGAAGATATCTGTGTATCTTTTGTGTTAAAAATCCATCAGTCTTGTATTACTGTTCAGACTGACTTGATAATGTCATTGCCAACTGCAGCCTGTGTTTTTCACTTTCCAAGAATAATCATTACATTGACAACATCAAAAAGCATACGACTAAAACACGTGAGAGAGCAAAGGTGTGTGTGGATCATTCTAGATAATACTGTTCAATGTTATAGAGCAATAGTGTACCTAGTTATCACCACCAGAGGGCGCTAGAACATAACGATGGTGCTTATCCACAAGTCAGCCACAACTACAAAGGCTACTAAACATGAATACATTTATTGGCATATTGACAGAAATAAACATAAGTAAGTACATTTAGTATAAAAATCTAAAATTAAGTAACTGCTCCAAGCAATAAATGTAATAAATCGTGCAGAATTATGAGAAATTTACATGTCTATAATAATTAATTTACTTAATGGTAAACAACAAGTAAGGCGCAGAGCAATCCAATTAAAATAGTAAAAAACCAAAAGTTCTGATACACAGGACCTTTCTTAGCTGTTGGGTTTCAGGTATCATCATAACATGCTATAAAACACAAAACATTTGTAATACTGTACACATATTTGCATTGCTTTGTTAAAATGCAGATTTATTTTTGTTGAAATAGAGTGATCTTAAGAGGGTGGGCCCTCTGAATTTTCTTTATTTTTTCTATTGTATAATCCACCGTCTGATAAAAGGGAACTGTAACACTGCTGGACATTTGAAACAAGAAGGGAAAGCTGTAACCCCACTTATTTTCAGTCAAATCAACCATTCTGAGAAGAATCTGGACCAGTTTGTACTCCAAACCCACAAATAAACAATATATAAAATTCCCCAAAATATAATAGGGCTTACCTTTACTTATTTATTTATTTATTTATTTATTTTCACCTAATTACAAGCTCCTAAATCTCATTTTTAGTGATGTATGAACCGGGAATCTACTGCCTATCGGACGATCTCTCCAGACACCAGCTATACCTATTTACCCCAAATAATCTATCTGGGATTTGCAATTCCTCTGTGCAGAGGTTGTTCCCACTTATAATTAGAGTAGATCAGACAGAGGCCAAAACTACAGAGCCTCAGCTTCACACACAGCCATTTAAGTTTAGACACAGGTTCAATTAGAATTGGGAGTCATTATAATCAGGCATTTAGAGGAAAAAAAAGGCCACATTTGTAAGAGGTTAAGTTTCAACATTCCTGAATTTACCCTTTAGATCACATATGTCAAACTCAGGCCCAGGGGCCTGAGTTTGACATATGGGCAGTGTAATTATATTTGGCCCGTGCACCACTAATATTACAAATCCCAGAATGTGTTACTAGAATGCTGAAGGCGAGATCAGCAAGCGCCCTTCCTTTTCTGTTGACACTCATTAGCAACCAAGCTACTGGTCACTTCGGTCAAATGAATTGCTTCAGAGAGAGACATAATTTATTTTATTTATTTAAATAAGAAATGAATACTACTTATGTGTCTTTTATTTCAAATTTAATTTCTCATATGCTTGTAATATCAAGCTTGAGTTGTTCCAAATTTTGTGTTTAAGTAAAACTAAAGTTTGTTTCCATATGAAAAGGTTAAACATTACATGTCAGGTGCAGTCAGTTTTTCAGTAAACATTGAGAATTTGTCTTAGTTTTTAATTTTGGCCCACTGTGAATTTGAGTTTGACACCCCCGCTTTAGATACTTCTTATGAAAATACAAGGTTATGTGAAAAAAATGTTTCTTACCCGTTATTGGATTATCACATTTTAAAATCTGAAAACCACCAAAACCTCTTCTCTGTTTACATCAGAAATAACCTGTGCTGTGTTTACTCTGAAACTGGGGAGGAATGCAAATACTGTGCTGCTTATAATAATTACACTCTTATTATAAACTGGTAACTGTTAACAACAATTATTAACTTTGCAGTTATAAAACTATAATAAAACTAAATATCCCACAGTACAGGTAGTAAAGTTAATTCATTTCGTTTTATTTTACATTCCGGAAGTAATCAGAACTGTACTTCCTGCGACTTTTATTTTGATGGAGTGACCGGAAGTCTCACCGCCTCGTGTGCGCCAGTGCCGCGGCTTGACGCTGGTGGTGCTGCTGCTGAGTCCCGCTGCCGCTCCGTGTGTGTGGATGGAAGAACACAGCGCCCAAAGCTCCGCAGAAAATGCCTCGTAGCTGTTCTTGAAGGCCTCCAAAGTGTCCGGGGGGGAGACGTAGCAGGGATCCGGGCTGGTGTGCACACGAATCCCCGCCAGGATGTGGAAAGTTTTGGCTAGCGGTGCCGTAGTTTTCCCCGGTCTGTTCTTGGCGTTTCGGAGACTCCTGCCGCGCGTGTTCAGCCACTGGAGCGATGCCGACGTGGTGCTCGTCAGCGAGAGGTAAAAAACCCAATCGGACCTTTCCCATCGCCTTTTCATAACAGGACCTTGGGATTTACACCACGTGGTTTATTCTACGGTGTCGCAGTTGCATTTGGGGTTTAAGCTAGTTTTTGGCTAGTTGTTTTGGTAGCCTCTTAAACCGTTAGCCATCCGTTAGAGCTATGTTTCTGTCCATTTAACACTGTGCCTTTTCTGTGATTGTGTTTTTGCGTGGTGTTATAAACAGGTAATACCCGTGCAATAGACTGTATGACGAAAATTGGTTACATACATTGGTAAGTTCTGCAAGAAACCTGATCTGATTTGTCAGTACAGTACTGCACAAATACTCATGCGTTACGAGCTATGGAGTAAGAGAGGTCTGAGATGCTATGACATCTTTGTAGCTGAAGTTTGGACACAGAATTGGCACAGTTGTTGGTTTGCTCCATTTATTCAAAAGCAGTCATATGCCTTGACACACGTGACTCCACCCCTCTGAAATAAAGTTGCGTGGAAAACTAACTGTTTCTAGAAGAGGCATAAATGATGATAAAATAAGAGTGGTTGAGTCCTGAAGAAGTATAATGTACAATATTTGCCTTTTTTGTGAAAATCTCTGTGTTACACAATTTCAAATTCCACAATGAACTTATTTTTTGGAATAAGAGTGAAAATCTTGTCTGCAAGTTCAGTTAAACAGCCTAAGTAAACTAATAGATTCATACCCTTAGTTTCAATAAATAAGGAGGAACTGAAATATCAATATATTGTGATTGCAATATGATACTGTATGTATCATTCATATCAGACATGTGACCTATCCATGGGTTTCAGAGTAATGGAAAATTTGCACTGTTCCGATAGCAATTAACATTTCAAAACTAAATGTATCTTTTGAATGGTGGGGAGTCCTCAAAATGTTGCGTGTAAACAGGAAGCTGAAACCCAGAAATACGCCACCTTCAGCCATATTGGCTCTAGTTGTTAATGGAAGCGCATGTAAACAAAAAAGTAAAAAAAAAAAACCTGCTAAAATAACAGAACAGAACTCATCTTTGTTCCATGAGTTATGCATAAAATGCCAATCAATTAGCATTTGGGATTAGCATTCAGGTCAAACATAATGAACTCCAAAAAGTTCTAAGTTGTTGTAAGACAACTGAAACATGACTTGTAACCGTTTCTGGCAGTTATAATGCCAGCATAATGCCATGCACAAACTGTTGGCGCCGAAAGCCTTGATGTCTGCATTCACAGACCTGAGGTGATGCTAATCGGCAGTAACCGTTATATTTTGCCATGAGTAGTTTTCGGTAGTCTACGTTTTACAAAACTAAGTTCTGGCAGCACAGCATTTTTTTTGCCTAGAGAAAGTACCGGTAAACATTCATGTAATAAAGATGTCACATTCAGCACTGTATTCAACTGACAGCTATCAGCTCCTTGTGATTACACATTATCACGAGCTTTAGTGCTAACAGATATGATGTTTAAACTTTGAAATTCATCACAGGACAAAACATCTGACAATGTACTCTAAAGCAGCAGATTTTATTGTAGTGAACAATCTGTCCTCCAAATTGATGTTTAAATCAATTTATTTAAAAGGACATTAAATTAGCAAACAGTCTGCTTTCATCTAAAGCAGAGCTTGCCTAGACAATATCATTACAAAATGCACACACTAATTATAAAGTAGCATTTGGTGTCCACTGCATGAAAAATCTTAAAAAGATTTTCTTTCTTTGTCACTTTACAACACATGGAAAATTTTAAACCACTTTCATAGTCATACGGTGCTATGGTTCACATGATCTCCTGCACCGATACAAGCAAAATTTGTCAGAAGAAATATCAGTTATAGCGCCGAGTGGCATGTCACTACATTACACACACACCAAGAAAACCGGCTTAGTCCAAATAAAATCTATCAATTTATCAAAATGTATGTGAACCCATCAACTAAAACTGAGGTGTCGTGGTTCAAATCTCAAAGATCCCAACACATCCCAACACATGTACATTTTGGGTATTTTCCAGACTATAAGTCGCTCCATAGTGTAAGTTGCACCAGCGAAAAAATGCAGAATAATGAATTTATTTTCTACATTTCGAGACCAAGAACAGACAGTTTATCTTTAAAGGCAGGCTATAATAATAACAATAAAATAGAGAACAACAGGCTGAATAGCAGTACACCATGCTAACGTGACACATTCATATTTATTCAGCTACATGAACCATAGACAACGAATTGATTATGTGTCTGGTATGTTAACATAAGCTTAAAAAACAAGCTTACCAGACTCTCGACCTCACTCCAAATCACTAAATCCATTGAATTCTTCATTCTCGGTGTGGCTTCTGAACAACTCCGCCAACTCCGGAAATAGATGAAGCACTGCTTCCTCTTCTGCAGGCCTGTCGAACTGGTACACAGGCCTAGACTGTTAATGTGATAATAACAAATATGTGAGATTATATATTTTAATAATTTCACGTATAAGTCGCACCCCCTGCCAAACTATGAAGAAAAGTGAGACTTATAGTCCGAAAAATACAATACTTGATTATCGGCTGCATGTAACAGTGCAGTGCGATTACATACAGGACTAGGAGAGGCATTCAACTGCACAAGGTAAGAAACAGCTAGTCTTTGGATGTGTACTCACTAACTTTAGTTGAGCATCGTTGACAAACTACAGTCCCTCCTCTGTGGACTAGCACATGTTGT
Organism: Periophthalmus magnuspinnatus; assembly: GCF_009829125.3. NCBI lineage: Eukaryota > Metazoa > Chordata > Actinopteri > Gobiiformes > Gobiidae > Periophthalmus > Periophthalmus magnuspinnatus. Next base: position 14,913,742 of record NC_047139.1, read on the forward strand.
TTGTTTTGGACCACTACAATGAAGCAAAAAACTACCGTATGTTTATTTCTGCAGTGGAGAGCAAATAACTTGTGAGTAATACAGTTCGTAGCATGCTCAACGTTAATGAGACTTCGTTTATCTATTTCTGCCAAAAGCATGGTTATGACAGCTGTTTTTATTAACAGTTATAGCTGCACAGTTTTATTGCTAATGCTGAATAAATTACTAGACGCCCCTGAACACCTCCTAAGCCCTGTTCGCACCTATTAAGTTCTTTGACCTGCTGTAAACTGGGACAAGATCAATCTGATAGGTTTTGGGCCAAGGATGATTTGAGTTTGGTTGTTTAGTGCACTCAGAGTTCTTTGTGTATAGTAGTGACTGTATTTGTGCCTGTTTACTGAGGCCAGGGCTACATGCTAGCAATCTTTTTGAGCTTTGAAAGTTAGTTGATGAAAAATATGTCCTGTCGGCGCTGAGCTCTTTAGGGGTGCTCTTGTGTTTACTGTTGCTCACATGTTTGACAGAGATTGGCGCAGCAAGAAAAGGATTCACTCTTGAACCGAGACTTTGAAATAACAGACACTGCAGTTATCAATCACAGCTCGTCTTTGTCTGTACAACAGTTCTTAAGTTATTTCTTTGTTTGCTTCTGCAAGCCAAGCATTGCAATTGTGGTTAGATTTTCAATTCATAATAGGATTCTGTTCATAGTTCACATTTTAAACACCTCCAGGAAAATTGACAATATGAACTGACAAACTAATAAAAAAATCACTTTTAGAACATGTCTGTACAGATCTAAACTACAGGGTTAGCAGTTTTATGCAGAATAAGACTAGTTATTTTGTTATTTGTGGAGGAAATTATGGTACTTTTTGCCGCCTTTTTGATTTGCCAATTCCGTCCATTCAAATTGAGATTTCGTTTCGGTTGCGATTAATCTTGCAGCCCTATGACACTCATCTTGCACAAAAAAGTTTATACTTCAAAAAAGAGTAATGCAAATTAATGAATCAAAAACAAACCGAATTGTAGATTTGTTTGGTGTAAAAGTCTCAAACATAATTCTTGTACACCTTTTTTATAGCCCACACTCTGTCTGTCTTATATATGTGTATGTCCTTGTATCACATGAACACAGCCTAATGCACAGCTCTTCCTGGCTGTTTAATGCTCTTCAGTTTGTTACTTGGTTATTCTAATAATAGCTCTGAGGACTTTCTTTGCATAAGGAAGTAGCATTAATCGAAGCATCCTCTGATAATGGCTCCATCTATTTGGTTACCTCTTTTACAATATTCAGTCATATTTGTAAGAATCTCAAAATCATTAAGGAACATTCAATCTTTTCATTATTTGTTAAGAATAGCGTCAACAAATCCACCATATTAATCGTGGCTTTAGGTCTTTTCAGTTCACAACAATCACACAGTTTAAAGATTTGTGAAAGACTAATTTCAAATCACTAATTATGATTTGACCTTTAAATCAAATCTTAATTAAATCTACTCAAGGTTTATTTTGGTCCTTTCAGCTCATAACAATCACACCATTGTAACTGAAAAATTCCAAGACTCTTTGAAGCTATTGTGAAAAAATAATTTAACTGTATTTCATTTGTGCCATCAGTCAAGACATTAACCTTTGTAGCAGTTTTTATTTATTAAACATAAACCAGGTCAACCATTTGCATTTTGACAGCAAAAAGGCATATTTTAACATAAAATTATGACCTCTCCTCCATTTAAATTGTAAAGTGCATATGGCAGGTTAGACTTCTAATTTCACTAAAACATAATTAACACATTTATATTTCAGATTTTCTAAAACCTACCTTACCTAGTTTTTTTTGTGAAGTTAATAGTTTTACTTCCTGGTTAGACCTGGGCAACAGATATGACATATGTAGAGGTCATTCCATAAGTGTTAGCTATAGCAACTGTAATGTTACCAAAAGCCAAAGCTAAATTACACATAAGTTGTGATTAGACTAATAAAAATAGATGACAGCACCTTTAAGTGTTAGAATGCCTGCCTTGTGCATAAATTATCTCTGCATTTTGGATGGAATTGATGTTAGTTTATTTGCCTGGCAAATCCAGAATGATATCTCTTTGTATTTTTTATACAGATTGATACCACTCTGGTCCCCATGCCCTCCTTTACGTCTCAAGCCCGCTCAAATGTGATCGCATAATCAGATTCGTTCAGATTATTATTTTTTTTCTTCAGTGACACATGTGAAACAAAGGAATGCATTGCATATTTTTGTCTTAATTTTTTTCCAATATGCGTGTGTTCGATTGGCTAATCCACCTGTCAATCACAGCCACTTCAGATTCACCAGTTACCGGACTCACATCTTTGTAAAGTATTGAAGAAGTGTATATTCTGGACCCCCATGACATAGGTGGAAATATTCCATTTTAGAAATTGCAGCTGCTTTCTGTACTTTCTGTATTTTCAACTTTTTTTTTGTAACTTTTCTTCACAAATGGCCACTTAACTTATGCAAAATTATGATTCAAGAAGTAATTTGAAAAAATATATTAATCTGTCACACAAACTAAACCTAATTGGCCCCCTGCTTCTCTAGTGTTTTTATTTCACTCCACTGGTCATGAGAACACTCTCAGTCCTTTGCTATTGCTAATCCCGGACTGAGCTACACTTAGCACCGGCCACTCGCTGCTAGCTTGTTAGCCCGACAAATGCAAAAGTACTCACTCAGCCACTGGAATATCACTCCCACTAATTTACTAAAGCTCACTGAACGGAACATGTACTTACAGGCCACATCATTGCCGCAGGGCCAGTACACGGAGGAATACAGAACGGTTTACATGCTGCGGCTCAGATACGACTTCAGAGAGGTCGACTGTCAGGGTTAGAAAGGAGTGCATGTGAGATGAGCCCACAGACCTTGTTCAAACAGGAGGAAGCTGAGGAAACACACTGAGGGGGGTGAAGAATATTTACAAAAATTAATATCTGTCTATTTTGAGGATTTGTTCTAGGCATGGGCTGATATGAATTTTTTTGTGCCAATATTTAGCCTGCTGCTGTGATAATTTACCTTTTAAAATCCATAGCAAGGCTCACAGATTCAGTTGAAATAAACCTCACAATTTGTTTTTTTAATATGTTCTTGTAAACATACAGCCATATAACTTTTCTATTTCCATTTTGACAAATCTGATTCACTGAGGACAATCTGGACATGGCACCTGGGCACACAGAATGGGCAGCATAGGCCTGTCACGATAACAAATTTTGAAGCAAGATATATTGCTACAAAGAAATATATAACGATAAACAATAACATTGAAGCTACTTTATGCCACTGACACAAAGCAGGATAATCTTATTAAACCATTTTTTAAAAGTCAGTGTCAATTAAAGGCATGAAATGCAACACATAACGGCAGAATGAACTAATAATTAGCTAGAGAAGTTATTTTTTCAACCATCTGCAGCTCAAGCTCTTACAATTTTACATAAAATTTTGAAAAATCTCCCCACTTTTGCAAAGACTGAGCACCAAAATATATTGTTACATCTTTCATATATTAAACTATAAGTAGATATAGTAATTATCATCGCAGGCCTAGGGCAGCGCTAGAAAAAAATATCATTATTGACCAATACCGATATAGAAAGAAATTTAAAAAATCAATATTAACCAATAAGGAAACTGATATATCTCCCATTCCTAATTTTCATAATCAGATTTTTATTTTGTCCTTAAACATAGAGCTGCTCGTTTACAGAAAAAATAATAATCAGAAATGTGCAATCCCTGAACGGTCAAATTCCACTCAAGGAAGGAAGTCCATGTTAATAATGTTGATTACATATTTGTTGTAATCGATTAAAGCATTAATCATAACTGTAACTGAAATGTGGTTTAATTGCGCAGCCCTGCTAAAATGTGCCTGTAAATGTCTTGGTTGTGGTGTGCGTAAAAGTGAATAGACCGTGAATAGAAAGTAAACACAAAAGTGCAAAAATAAATAATAATAATAATAAATTATAGCCTTTATTTTAAAACTCTGTAAGTTTCATATATATTTATCCAATCATTTAAATGAACTTTGATTAATCATTTAGTTGATGAAGTTGAAGGATAAATTGAACTAGGAAATACCCCGTCCATTCACATCCACAGCGTTTAGTGGTGTGCCATGAGAAATCAAACTCCAGTGTGAGTCATTATGCAAAGCAGCTGAAGCCTGCACTATAACTGTTTTTCATGGCGGCTGTTGTGGAGGATTTGCATTTGTTTTTGTGTTGATCTCAGTATGGGGTTTCTCATTGACCTTTTACATCGTGTAGTGACACATTTGGTTAAAAAGCAACTTGGTACTTTGGTTCATTGTTAAGTAGAGGCAGAAGTGGGAGATATATATCAAAACATTGCTAATATTGCAAATGATGTTTTGAAGATATGCAAAATTAAAATATTGAGTCCAGTGAGGTTCATCTGGTCTGATCTAAGGGGATTTTTTTTTTTAGCAAAGTTAAATATTTGCAAAAAAATTGCGTCATGATTTTGTTAAGCACAGTTTTGACAGGTGGATTAGCCAATCAGGGACACACATTGTCTGCCTGTATCAAAACAAATATGGCTGCACAAAACATCAAAGGGGAGTGAAAAACATCGCCAATTTCTGCAGAATCAATGAGTGAAGCTCTAACCTGTTAATTTGAGGTGTAAGAAATTTGATTTTGTTCAAAATGATGGGTGACCAATGGACTCCTGAAAGGTTAAGAAAACTCCCGCTCATTGTCTCACTCTTGATTCACTTTTATTCATCATCTGTGATCAGCTTGGGTCGTTTTTTGATCTACAGCAAATCCTCTAAAACCATGTAGTTTAGAGCAGAGTTCTCAGTTCAAATATTGGAGGTATAAAATTTGTGTTAAATGGGTCTCAAATTAATATTGAAAGACATTTTAATTTGTTTTCAATATAGGAAAAAATCAACTACCGGTAATATGTTTTTGTCATGGTGATGCCAATATTTTAGAACCCTGCCAATGGCCAATAAGCTTCACCAATATTTTTTGATCAATATGTAAGGCTGATGTCATGATTTTACCCAAAATAAATGAATGTATTACAAACTTTGCATAGTAAAAGTATAATAAGAAAAAATGTCAAACAAAATGTGGAACTATGCTAGAGATTTAAGAATGAAAGCCCATACACCTAAAAGTGTAAAGATTGGCCTTGTAAGTCTTGACTATATTTTTTACCTTTTCGCCCAGCTCTAAATCTAGGTATCTGAGTTATTGACTTCTCAGCTCATCCACGCACTCCTAGGACTTAGCACAATAGACGTTCACAGACCAGCATGTCCCTGGAAGACTGGGTGAAAGAAAAGTGGAGCTCTGACACAGCAGGAACACTCAAAGACAACATTAGCAAAGCAACAGGCTAGCAACACGTTCTTATTAACTTTTCCTCCAGTCCCTCACACCACAGAGTACAAGCTGCCCAATGCTGACAAAAGTATTTTAATATTTTTTCTAATTCCTATTTTCCCCCACCCTTAGGCTGAAACAAAAAACTTAATGCCATAAACAAATATTACCAACAATAAAGTACCAAAATCTATATAAAAGAAAGAAAGGATTGAAAAATAAAAATGAAATGCCTTGGCTCAGGAAAAAAAAAAAAAGTGGATTTATAAATAATACACAAGTGCAGAAACATAACTTTTTACATGGAAGATAATTTTATAATTAGAATTTTACATGTTTGTGAATTTCACATTTACAATTTTTAACCATGAAAAACGGTTTTAAATAGTTTTCTTTAATACTGAATTTCATTTGCTGGATTCTGCAACATAAATTTTAACTTTTTTCAGTTTATAAAATATTCAACAGTCTAAGTTCAGTGTGTATCTGTCTATCTTAACCCTCTTCTATATTTTTAACTCTAAATTTACTAGTCCTTTAGTTGTTAAGTTGATTAATCGGTCAGTGGTATTTTAATCGACTATGTTTTTATTAAAATTAGAAATTATGGAGTTTTAGAATTGTGTTTCCACATTTTTACTCATTGAGATGTTCTTTACTAGTGTCTCTCTGTGTACATTGCAATTTTTGTGTGAAATCCTATGAATTTTGAGACTTGCATCATGTACCCTTTTAGTCGATTAATCAACACATGCACAAGGCATGTCCAAGAATTTCAACTATAGTCCTAAGCATTACTGATTTAACTTTTTTTTTTTAGATCTTTTTGCAACTTTTCTCCTTATGATACCAAAATATAAACGTGTATTTGTCGTTCTCATGTACATTGCCAGCCTCTACCCCTATGGCCCCAGCAGTGGGTGCACAGGGGTCAGTGGCAGCAGCACAAAGCTGGGCCTGTTGGGACTGGGTCTTGTGACGGTGCAGTGGTAACAGTGTGTGGTAACACTGTGCGGGTTTAGAGGGGCCGGTGGGACGGAGAGACGGGAGGCTGAAGGGGTCCACGTTGGAGTTGCCAGGTCCACTTTTTTATAGCGACTTTGGGCTTGTTGAAAATTGTAGGTTGTGTTTTTGGGCTTGCTTCCAAGTGGCATGTTCACATAGAAATTTAATGGCGTCAACCTGAAATTTTTATCAGTTGAAGATTTACAATTTATTATTACAACAGAAAATATATCGGCTGGTATATTGGCCATCAGCACCTCCTTTCAGTGTCATATTTGCCCCAAACATTCATGTTTTATTATGAAAAATCATGAATAATCAAAAAATCACATTATTTTTACTCACAATAATCATATCTTAAAATATGATATTGTGACATCCCTAGTAATTGCCATACAGCAATTACTGAAATGCAATACAGTTGCTGTTTTAAAACAGTTTTGAATGTGAAATATGCTCATAAAAATATGTGCATCTCAGTAGCTTTCAGCTGCAACATAACGTTTAACTAGTTGGTTCTCTTTGGGACTTCGTTTTGTAGGGCTTGTTGGGGTCGCTTGTTTTGGGCTTTTTCCAAAGGCTAGTCACTCTCTGAAAATCTGGCAACCTTGGTCGACGTGTGGCCTGACCATGCCTGTGTCATGGCTGCATTCCCATGGAGATGGGGCAGGTTGAATCAGGACAAGCACAAATACAGTCTTTGTGGCTGCGCTGTCGAAAGAGCCCAAGGAATGAGAGCCGCGCTGAGAGGCACTTGAACTCCAAAGCCTGGAGTTTCTTCATTTACACGTTAGAATGTTCAAAGCTAAAGCTACCCATGTTCTTGAACTTAAAAAATGCAGGCTGTTATAATATGAAAATAACTATGAAATAACTTTGAATACAGTATCATTAGGTGCTTGTTAAAATGTAGATATCTGATCATGTTTAAAGAGGGGATTCTTTACTTCTATAGGATATTAACTGCTAACAAATAACATTTATGTCACCTTGTTACCTTGTATTGTTTTGAAAATGCTAATTTCTCAGTCTCATTTCAGAACATGTTTGTATTTGTCTAAACTACAGGATCAGCTGTTTTTTTTGTTTTTTTTTAAAATAAAAAATAAAGCATGTTTGTTGAGGAAATTGCAGCCTTTGCAATTTGCCTATTGCATCTATTCAAGTTGCTATTACGATTAATCTTGCAGCCTTATATGTCCTATGCATCTAAATTTTAACAAGAGGACAAATGTGTCCTCCTCTGCAGTTGATAAATCCATCAATGCACATGGTTTAATTTGCTGAGAATGACCTCCAGATCTGAGCCAAGATACTGGTCATTATTACCTGATCTGAGCAATGTTCATGAAAAGTACCAACCTGGAAAAAAACAAGTGTGTGTTCTTGGTTGGTCATAGAAGTTACTATTTATTATTATTTAGGCTAGTATTTAAACACACTCAGTAGGCCTGACAAGATAACAAAATTTGGAAGCAAGATATATTGCTACAGAGAAATATAACGATAAACGATAATATTGAAGCTACTTTATACCACTGACAAAATTCCCATAAAGCAGGATGATCCCAGTAAATCATTTTCTTAATAGACAGAAAGCAGAACAAAGCAATAATAAATAAAGAGACTTATTCAACCCTCTACCGTTATAATAAAACAAAAACAAAATAAAATCTCCCCATTATTTCAGAAAATTTAGACAAATGCATACACGATAACTATTGGGCTAAAAATATATATTGTTTCAGCTTTCATATGATAAGTCAATATAATAATTATCATGACTGGCTTACCTCTCAGTTATATTCATCACAACTTTTACTATGTGGCTGTGGGCTTCTCCTAATAGACACTCATAGAACAGCAGCAGAGAACTACTGCCCACGCTTTTGCACTGTATACTCTCATTTACATATCAGTTTAGCGGCAGAAATTGACTAAATACTTTTTTTGTTTGCATGTATTTGTGGTTTTGCACCTGGACTGATAAATCTGGCCTACGGAAACCATGGTACTGAGGTTATGTAACTTGTGAAGCTTTGGCTGCAGTATAATGTGTATAATGATGCATGGGCGCTTGTTGTCAGACACTTGCTTTGGTCTTTGTGCTGTCAGATGGGCCCATGTGAGCAGAAAAGTGCTGCATTGTTCTCATTGAGCCACAGGCCATTTCCACACAACCCTGTAAAGTCCACTTCCACTGGGCAAGTTTTCTGTGGAGCCCTTTGCCTCAGTACAATCGGTTTATTCAGTACTGGTTAAGGCAGTGGGTTGGAAAGAAATAAAATGTGTGTTGAGTGAAAAACCAAGTAGTATTTTGACACAAGGGACTATTTAAAATAACTTACACTGATGCTCTGTGTGCAGGACTGGATAGCACTGAAATAAATATTTAACTTTTATACTTGTAACTAGTATGCGACTGCCATAAGTATGTCACGATAACAAAGTAAATATAGATGATAAATGATAATATTGAAACCAAACCCTAAAGCAGAATTATCCCCAAAAATCGACTCTAAATGTACAATATTGTTAAAAAATATTAACTGCTAGGCCTATCACAATAATCACTATATACAATATTTTTTGGGGGTCAGTATTTATCATGTGTACATTTTCTTTGCACTACTGGGAAATTTGTAGTTGTTTTTTTGGCTATATGATAAGATTTAAGCTATAAAAGATTGAATTAACAAGTTGCATTCCTCATTACACATGCAAACTAACTAGTAAACTGTTTCATTCTGCTATTTATTTATTTATTTATTTATTTATTTATTTCAACTCGTGATTTTTTAACAATATTGTACATTTAAAATAGTTTTTGTGGTTTAAATCTGCTGTTGGGTTATTGTGTAAGTGGCATAAATTAGATTCCATATTATCATTTATCATCTATATTTACTTCAGCAATATATTGTACTTCAAAAAATGTTACTGTGACAGGCCTATGAACTGCAATAAATAAATAAATAAATAAATAAATAACAGAATGCAACACTAGTAGTTAGTAGTTAGCTTGCATTTATAATGAGTCGTAGAAGTTCATAATTCAATCTTCTATAGCTCCAATCTTATCATAGAACAAAAAAACAAAATGAAACCAACCAAAGAAAAAGTGCAGATGATAAATATTGACCCCCAAAAATAATTTAACTTAAACTTAAAGTTGAGTTAAGATTCATTTGGTGAGCAGAGAAACCAAGAGTCTCCAAGAGTTCTGACTCAAACATTCAGTGTCTCTAGAAGCAACCCTTATGAATGAAATATAAAAAAATAAATTTATATATATATATATATATATATAATATATATATATATATATATATATATATATATATATATATATATATATATATATATATATATATATATATATATATATATATATATATATATATAACTGTCCCAACCAAACAGACATTAATTTGCTTTGAATAGAGAGAGATAAATTTAACAACATAGTGTGAAAAATTCATGACAAAGCTGTATCATCACCATGGAAACATTTAAGTCACAAGATGAATGTTGTGAGTTTGTAGTGAGGAGTCCCCCTAGACAAAATACTGTGGCTCTAGGCCTGTCACGATGTTAAAGTTCGATATATTGCTGAAGTAAATATAGACGATAAACGCTAACATTTAAACTAATTTATGCCACTGACATAATAACCCAAGAGCAGATTTAAACCACAAACACAATTCTAAATCTACAATATTGTAAAAAAAAAAAAAAAAAAAAAAAGCTGCAATAAGTAAATAGCAGAATGAAACACTTAAGTACTTACTTTGCATTTGTAGTAAGTCATAGTCATAGTTATTAATTCAACCTTTTTATGTCTTAAATCTGACCATATAGCCAAAAAATTACCAAAAATGTCCCTGTAGGGCAAAGAAAATGTACACACAATTAATATTAACCCCAAAAACTATTGTTACAGCTTTCATATATTGAACAATAAGTTGATATAGTGATTATCTTCAAAGGCCTATATGGTTCAGACGTTTTTTGATAGTTTTGTGTGAAAGAATGCCTCACCTATTGGCCATTGCCTTTCATCTACTATTTGGATGTTGGTAAAATCTCAGTGAACTCAGCCTGTTTGAGAAGAATAGCCAGATGTACTTGTGTTTAGCATGAGTTTTGTGGACTGGGGGAGTCCTGTGTGTGTATTTGGGGATGTCCTGCTCTCATATCACAGGTCTGTTTTTAGCCCAAGCACTGCTAATCCCCGGATCATCCTCAGCATCTGGTGCTACTTAAGCTCACCTGAAGACTCTCTGTTCATGGCAACACTAACTCACTAACCCCCGTCTAAGTTCATTGTGCTATTCATTTGGATTATTAAATTTAGGGATGGTCTGATATGGATTTTTGGGACAATACCGATATCCAATGTTTGGCCTGCTACTGTGGCTGATAACTGATTTTTGCAGATATTGATTTTTTGCTATTAAAGTCCAAAGGGTAAATGTATCTTATTAAAGTAAATATTAGAAATTAATGTTTCAATTTTGTAAAAATAAAAAAAAATAAAAAATGACACAATGTATTTATGTGGGATATAAAAAAAATAGCAAAAATATAATATAATGCTCTTCTATTTCCATTGTTACTCATGAGTCTGTCCTCAGTGCATCAGATTTAATACATGGACACACAGAGAATGAGGTAACAATCAGTTTATTATAAATGGAACAATCATTTTTGAGGTTCAGTGTTTATTGTCAGTACATTTTATTTTTAGTAGTGGTAAATCTGGTTATTTTTTCTGCCGAATGATAAGATTTGAGCTGCAGAAGATTGAGTTATGAACTAAGATTACACAAACTAATTACTTATGTGTTGCATTCTGCCATTCATTTGTACAGATCAACAATATTTAAATATGTTGTGCACTTTCAATTCTTTTTTGTGACTAATTCTACTTTATGGTTTGGTTTCAATATTATCGTTTATATTAACTTCAGCAATATATCGCAATTTAAATATTAATAAGTAACTTTACAACATTTTTTTTGCCACATTTCATATAAGAAATATACTCATTATTTACTTTAGAAACAAGGGGTGAAAGATTTTGGAAAATGTTTGAATTTATTTATTCATTTATCTATTCATAAAAGACTTTCTATAACAAAGACAATGGCATTATTTAATCAAACTATAAATGAGATTTTCATCAACAGTACATTTTATTTGTAAATATTCTCTATCTAGCAGCCCACCATATTTCAACTTTTATTAATATTGTATTCATATAGTAATGTATAAGTAATTACAGATTTTAAAAGTTTCAATACACAAGAGAAATAATCGTTTGACTTGTTGACTTATTGAAGAATGTATTGCTGACTAGTCGACTACAAAAATAATCATTAGTTGCAAACCTATTCTGTATTTACTGCTCCCGAGACCTAGTATAAGATTTGATTAGGTATTGGTAACAACTGTAGTCACAGTAGATATCTTTTTAGGGACTGTGTGACTTTCATATCTGAACATTTTTACTGTTCACTCTTTACTGTTTTATCTCTGCACTATCTATATCTATGGTATGACACAGACTGTATCCTTCAATTGTTATGTCTCTGCCAGCTTTTGTCTCACTGGCTGTGTCTCTGTGTTGTCAGGCTGGTGTCCTCGGTCCACGCACTCATGGCTACCGCCGCAGGAGTGGTCGTCGTGGCGTCCTGTTGGAACAATGTTATCCACGACAGGTAAGCATCATGCACATCACTGGAACTACTGCCAGGGGAGTCACAAATTCACATTTTAGCACCTGGGAGAATTGACAGAAAAAAAACAATGAACTGACTGATTAGAGAGAGCACTTTTAGATTTATACCAAATGGATTTCAGCTTTGAAAGTCATGTGTGGCCCATTCTGCTGTCTGATTGGATAATCGTCTTGAGAATCTTGAGAAGGGCTTAGAATGAGTCAGGCAATGATTTATGGACTGAAAAACAGCACAGAAGACCTCCATACTTTTATCTATGACGTAATAATTCTGGAAATTAAAATTTAGTGGAAAGTGACTTACTAAAAAGGATTCATCAAACAAGTGTGAACGGATAGATGAGGGAACAATATTATAACATGGTCAAAAGCTCAAAAAAGAACATTTTGCCATATGTGGTACTGGTATTGGTATCGGCTGCCAATTTTCAGTATCAGTATCAGTATTACAGACGAAGGGGGCTCTAAAGCCACTAAAAACATTATTAATGATAGAGACAGTATTTGTTTTAGCTCTGCGTTGTTTTCACAGAGCCTTATGAATGAAAACAAAACTTTGGACTAGGCCTGTCACAATAATTACTATATTGACCTATGAAAGCTGGAAATATATATTTTGGGGCTCAGTATTTATCGTGTGTATATTTTTTTGCAATATTGGGAAGATTTTTGTTATTTTTGTTGCTACAGGGGCTTGAAAAAGTAACTATTACGTCTTTTAATGATATTGTCTACTGAAAAGTGGTTGATTAGAATTATCTTGCTTTTTTTCTATTGCGTCAGCAGCATAAAGTAGTTTCAGTATTATCATTTGTGGCAGTATTTCTCTGTAGCGATATTTCGTACATCAAATTTTTTTATCATGACTGGCCTACATGGTGGAGGAACAAAGCTGAATGCGCTAACTTGTTTACATTAAGTAGTTTACGTTAAGTAGCCACGTGCTTTGGACATTCTCACAAATATATACATACAGGCCTATAATATGGTGAAAAAACACTGCCTTTAGATAGAAAGATATAAAACATCACCTGTCTCTGTCACTATATTCTTAAGCTGCTGTACTGTGGAAGACTTTATTATTTTACAATATTATAACAAATTAATAGGCTATTTTTAAGTAGCCTTTTTATATCTGGTAATAAAGTATTCCATGGTGAATTTAGCCCTAGTTGAATACAGTTATTAGGTAAAATTAAGGACAATTTCTCCTCAAGTACCACTCGCAAAGTAGCACCTTGTATGTCTGTGTATTCTGACCACATCCCCTGGCCTTTCCCCTCTGAAGCTCGCACTGGCACGAGCACTTCCTTCCTGTTCCTCCGGCACTAACACCACGTTAGCATACCAGAGCACCCCCATGTCTGCGCTCAGCGTGACAGACAGTAACATAATCCTGAGTCAGCGCTGGGACCGGGGCATCACTAATCTGCCCCTCCCCCTGCCCTCTCCTGCCCCTCCTGCCCCTGCCCCCCACACACACACGGCTTAACGCTGGTTGCTCAGTTGTGCGGCCCCGTTACACGCACCAGCTTATCACACACACACACGCTCCAACCACCAATACGCTAATACTCGGCAGCACAATCTGTCACTCCGTTTAGCCTCCCTGACCACATTTACTAAAGCTCTTTCCACTCAGGCTTCGGCTCCTTTGGTTAGCCTTTATGTGATCCTGTTAAACCATCACTATCTTTTGTTTACATCGACAATGTTTTGATCGCTTGGATTTGTTGACTTTGTTGACCGTTTGACCATGTTGTAATGTAATACCTTGTTAAAACTGGCCTAGGTGATGTACGGTAATTTACCTAAAATCAAACCCTTGTTTCATTCGCACATTTTTATTCTTCACTTTTTAAGTCTGTACACTATTACCGGACTCAATAACTCAAACCGCCGGTAAAGGGCCTGTACCAGATTTTTCCATGTATTGAGCAACATGTTTCTAGCCCTAGAGCCGATGTAATGTATAAGCAGCTCTTGAGATCAAAATAAATCTTCTATGTATTCTCTACTAAAGCAGTTTCTTGTCCATAAATGAGCAAGTGCATGCTAGCATGCTAGGTGTTGTTAGCATGTTACTATGCTCCCCTCTGGCCTCTGACAATTGTCAAAAGCGCTCATAATCTCATTGTGGTGAATTATTAGAATGCTCTGGATTCATAACATAAGTGAAGAATATGTCTGGACTGATACAAACCGTTATAAAATTAACTAGTTCTGTTTTTCACCTTTTTAAGACTGTAAAAATCTGGTACAGCTCCATTAACCCGAAACATCACATTTTTCAACTCTTCCAGTCAAATAAAAGTAATTATTGTTATTGGCTTTACCTTTAATGTCCTCGCTGTTGCCAGCAGAGGACACAGGAGCTGTGTAGGTTCCGTCTGTGTGCCGAAATAAAAAGTCAATTGCTGTCTTTTTTCATATCACATGCACAGTAAAGGGTAAAACATTAATATGTTAGGAATGTTCATGTTGTTATCTTATTGAATGAATATATTGTTAAATATGTAAAACAACAAAAAGCCTCCTCTCTATGAGTCATGGCGATAACTTAAATTTTCTTAATTGCCAAAATCTAAATCATACCTGAATTATACTTTTTAATCACAAGGCCAATCTCAGCAAGTCACAGAAAGATGCTTTGTCGTTCAAAGTGTGTGGTGCTGTGAGATGTGGCTAAAGCTGTGGTAGCCTAAACAAGAAACTACTTCTGATTAATTGTCGGCTAATATTTTCGATCCTTAGTGCCATGCATCGATAAACAGAAAACAGCTGTTGCCAACATATGCTAGCTTTGTTTTGGCTAAACATATGTTACATCACTGGAAATATGGTGGTTTATCACAAGTTCAACTCAGCGTTTGATGAGAAATTATTTTCTGTTTATATTTGCTTTTTTGCCGTTGCATGAGTCTGAGTCCTCTCTTGTACATTCATCTCGTTGCACTGTGTATCTCCTTACACTAAAGCCATCTGGGACCCAAAACAACCCAGACTGCTTCGGAAGCTCGTACTCAAACGCTTCACTTAAGATAGTGGAGACACTTTGGAACTGTACTGATTTGCCCCAAAGAACCAATAAACCAATGGAAACAAGGCCACAGTAGTGTGGGAGCCAGAGGTTATGCAGAATGATGATGACCTGCACAAAGTTTGAAAAAATAATAATTTTGTGAACAGTAAAAACCCTGATTGATATATTAATATGATATAGTAAAGAAAAGGGAACATTAGTCTGAATAATCTTTTGTGTATAAGAACCTGAACACTTCATTGCACAGCTAATGCATGATGTTTAGGGGAGATAAGTCTGAGCCACTCTGAGGGAGCCAAAGCTGGGCTCTGAGGTGAAGTTACAAGTTATAATGCAAAGATAACTGAAGCAATTATGTTGTGGCTGGACATTATTATGGGTGACTTATAGATCCACACATGTAAACTTTGTGTCTGGATTGCACCTGTTTTACATCTGATGAATGATATGGAATTAATATCAACACGATGCTACTCAATAAAGAACTTACTTCAATGTCATCCCAAAAATCGACAAATAATATTGGCCGGGACATGTTTGTGGTTAAATAAAGGTTAAATTTAAAAAAATAAAAATAGCTAACACATTATAACACTCACTCAAGACTAGATATTATTATGATGATTAATGTTTTAGACAAAAAAAAATGTTCCTGGGCTGCAGAGGAACTAATAACTAGTAATGATGCTTAATATGTGTCAAATAAAACTTGATAGGTTTGTTTTACTCCATCTTCAGAGCACCTGCATTTTTTCATTCATTTACAGTTGAATAGCCAGTAATTCTCATGAATACGTGGGATTTCCAAAGTATGTTGGCCAACATGACCGGTAAAGAAAAGTCTAGTGTAACCTCTAATGGGAACTATAGCACATTAAGAGTTTCCTTCTGTTACATACAGCTCTGTTACAGTCTCTGACATTTGTTATGCGTTATTGAAACCAGAAAGACGCAGAGGATTTGCTGAAGTACACAAACTTCCTTGGAATCTGCTTACACCAGCAGCCTGGGGTTAGAGGCTAAGTGTTACACGACTAGCTGAATCTTTACAAAGGTCCATTTTAATATTTGAACTTTGTCCTTGTAGTGTTTGGGATCAGTGAGTAGTGACCAGTGAACCTTCCAATGCCTTCAATAAAAAGCTAAGAGGGCAGCTGTGTTGTGCTTTAATATTAGTCCAGGAGGATACGTTTGTAGACTACTGTTTATCACTCTGCCCTCAACCTCACACAACCTTTATGAACAAAAGGACTGCAAATTTTGTAATGCAGCTTTCTGTTAGCACATTTGCTCAATCCTCAACCCCACTGCAAAAAGAAAAAAAAGGTCAGTAGACATTTTAGTTTGCAAAACATTTAAAGGTGTTTATTTTTACAGTCTTAAATCTGTGAAAAACTGGGCTAGTTCATTTTGCAGTCGTTATTCCTCACTTACTTTATGCATTCTGAGCATCCTAATTATTCACTGTGAAGAGTTCATAAGTGCTTTTCACAACTTTTAGTGGCCAGAGCAATGTTTTGCCATGATGGTAAAGGTAACAACAACTAGCATGCTAACAAAGCACTTCCTGATGAATAACAGTAAAACACTTTATAATTTGACATATTTTGACCCAAAGAACTGCTTATACAATATATCTGTACCTGGGAAAGACAAATTTTGCTCAAATAAATCTATTTTGTACTAAGATTGTGAGTGTGATGCATTTTTGAAAGTTTCTTTAAAAAGTGCTACACACAATTAAAAATTAATAGCACACAGGAAGGGCTAACTTGGCTTACTTGGAGGGATGCAGGTATCTGCTTTGATCCAGGAAAAGATACTAGATACGATCTATCTGTTCAAGATTTGTCCCAATAATTCATGAATTGAAAGGCTGTTTTTTGGTGGCTGTTAAAGGAACTGTACCCTGCGCAGTATACAGTTCTACAATACAAGGTTCTTATGAAATTTAAATCACAATATTGCATACAGTTCTTTAAATGTTGAACTTTTATATGCTTCTATAGTTACTTAAAGGATAACTCACACTTACATTTGGGTCAGTTGTGTAACACAATATTTAGAGTTATGGGAAAGAATTGCTTTTTTCATTCTCTGCTCTGTTAGTGGTTGATATGGTGTAAATAAAAAAATAAAAAAATAACCGGTTAAAAAGTTATCAATATCAGTTCATATTTCAATTGGTTTCTCACTTCTTCTGAATGTGTTTAAATATGAACTTTGAACAGAATTCTAATATCAAATCGCAAATCTAGAAAATCTAGTAAATCGTGCAGCCCTGCTGGGCATGTAAACATCCTAAGTGTCTGGCCTGAATATGCAGCCTGTTGCTCTCATCTCCATGTCCTGACCTTAAGAAGAGCAGAGGCCGCAGGTCAGAGGCTCAGGTCTGTCCTGCAGTCAGCTCACATACCTAACCCTCTCTCTCCATATGCAGGGCTCAGTGGCGTGCTCTTTAGGAAGCTAAGTTTACGTAATTCCAACTTAAAGGCACTGTTCCTCATTTTTACTGTCCTAAAAAAAGCAGTGCTCTGAAAGGGGAGTTAATACCCCATAGAAGTGGAAAATCCCCTCTTTAAACAATTTGCAGGTGTCCATTCACCGCAATGAGTTTATAAGTCCTTCTCACAACTTTCAGAGGCCAGAGCAGAGGTCGTCATGGTAATGCTAACAACAACTAGCTAACAGCGCACTTCCTGGTTCAGACAATAAAACATTTATTAAGCACACATCTTATTTTGATGTTAAGAACTCTTTTAGAACGGTATTTGTAGGGGCAAAACAAATTTTACTTTTTTAAATGAAAAAAATGTGCAGCCTCTTTAAAATCTCATGTATGGTGATAGCATCAGCATTACAACTGATGTCATCAACATTCCCTGGGGGTGTGATGCTAACTGAAGGCTCTGCTCTGTCTTAACTTTAATCTGAGCTTTATTTTAACATGATCTGACCATTAAGAACTTACTTAGTTGAAACTACAACAGGTGAGCTGATTTATGCTGTTAAACATGTCCCTCTCAAATAACATTACAGTCACAAGTTGGCTAGCATTAGCCAACAGTTTTTCAGTTAGTCACCCTCACCATTTTGTTGAAAATCAAACACTTAAATAGGACCGTGACTGCTCGTATTGATCACAGGCTCCTGAAAATGTGCTGATAAATTTAATTTAGTATTTTTCTTTTCAGTTTTCAGATGACCTTAAAACTTGTTTGGGTGTGTTTGCTAATGCTAATGCATTTTGTCACCATGGTAACTGCTGAACATTCCGCCATAGACATGTTTGTAGAACACCCACCAGAGTGATGTCACTGCAAAGTATCAACTGAAAATTTTGCAGATATTTGGTACTGATGTTTTTTCTGCACTGTACTAGTCATGCGTCTTTGTCAGTTTGTCCTCAATGCATCCAATGTCTCTTTTTGAGCGAGGATATGAATTGAGTCCCCATTACCGGTAGTGTGTGTAGTAATTATACACCTAACACGGCTGTTGAAACTGCATGTCTGACCTGTCTCACTGCTGCTGTCTGTTTCCTTTCAGGCACTGGCTGGTCACAGACTTCGTCATCTACTATGGCTGTCCATACATGACCTACGACATCTTTGCCATGTACCTCAGCCACTACTATCGCTTCCGGGTCAAAGGGCACGAGGAGTACAAGGAGCACTCGCTCAGTACGGTCATCTCTTTTTTGAGGAGGGAGTTTCTACTGGTGCTGCATCACATCGCGCTACTCACTATCTTGCTACCTGTCACTTTGGTATGAAATATATTGTTTTAGCTGAATTGTGATAGAAATTATGTTATGCACAAAGCATATAGTTTTAAACAACTGGCATTATTATGTCATTGTCTTCTTCTTTTTTTTTTTTTTTTTTTTCATCATGGAGTTAATGGAGTGACTGTTCAAAGTTAAAGTGCATACAACTGGTTAAACTACTTATTTCATTAAAACGTAGTTAACATCATTATATTTAAGATTTCAGTAAAAATCTTGCTTAGTTTTTTCTATTTTGTTTTATTGGTTGGACATGGGCAGCAGATATCACATACGTAGAGATAATTCCATAACTGTTACTCCTGTTTAACTCCAGTAAAAAATAATGTTTACAAGGACAAGAGTAGTTATGATTAAAAAAGTAAATGTACTTAATTTGTTCCTGCATTTTGGACGGGATTCTCAGTGTCATAGGTAGACATAACTATCTATGACAAAGGTAGAGGTATTCTGTTTTAAAACTCCTGTATTTTTTCAGTTTTCTTCTAAACTTTTTTTTCTACAAACTCCAACTTGACTGATGTAAAACTGAAAAACTATTTACCACATGTACCACCATATCAAGTAATAAGAAGAGAAAAAGTCTGAAAACCTACAACGTTTCACCTCATGGCACTACACTAGTATAACTCCAAGTAGACAAATAGTTGAGTTAGAGGTCAAATTCGAGGAGCAGCAAGTCAGGTCACAGTAAGCATGGATATTTTGAGGCACTAGTAAACAACTACAATTTAATCAATGATTGTCAAATTTTAATGCCATTCTGTGGAACATTCCAGTGAAAGAAAAAAAGCATCTCTGTGGAGACAAACCAGTGGCTTAAGGTATATCACAAATAGGGCCTAAATTTCTTTGCGATTAACTTAAAAAAAAGAAAGTAGTCAAAACAGTAATAGCCTAATGACATTGATAGCCCATGTTTTTGCTGACTAAAAACTAAACAAAAAGTAATTTATTCTGCAAAATATATTTTTCAGAGCTTTTAACCATGTTATTGTTACTTTCCCTTCTCATTTACCCTCTTGAAGTTGTATTTAGTTATTCATACATTTGACAGTGTTGCGTAATCATTTTGGTACAAATTTTAAAAATAAAATAAAATATGCTACTTTCTAGTGTGACATGCAGATATCCATATGAGGAGCCAAGAGCTGCTCCTTCTTAAGATGACGTTTACAGTGACATCAGCTCCCATTGGGCACCGTAGATTCAGTCAGTGGACTTGTTTCTTTCATGAAGTCGTTTTTGGATCAGAATTGCATTTAAAATGTCCAAATTATAACATAATGATCCATGGGTGTTATAGATTATAAATATATAGCAGACACATGGTGGCCAAGTTTCACAGAGGTGACAGTATCCTTACGCATTCTCACCTGAACAGAGCTGAGTGAAACAAAGGTCATCTGAACCACATTTGTGATTACCCTCTTCTCATTCAACTTTGATGATCCCGGCCAGGTGAGGGTAAGCTTAGACCAGCGGGTTAATGTCCACTACAAAGCTCCAGCTGTAACCCAACTGTTCTCTATCTGTTTGACTGGTCAGACGTACTGTTACATCAATACAAGTTCTGACTTATTTATTACATACACATGGGAATGTCAGAGCACAATTAGGACATTAATGAAATTGATAACCTTCTTTGAACTAAAGCTATTGTTTCTTTCAGTTGTGTATGAATAGGGGAAGAATGGCTAAGAATGGACAGGAAGGAAAAGAAAGAACATTCTAAGTAGCCTATAAGTGGTTGTGCACCCCCAATGCATCCCCGTAGCCTGGTTGGGAGAGCATTTCATATTTTACACTTACAGTAACTGTTATCATAGACTGTAAATAGAAATGGACATAGCTAACCTGTTAGCCTCTGCGTTCCAAATAGGAAGTGAACATGGGCAAGAAGTGGTTCCTTTGAGCACCCCTCTCTCAGTAACTGCTGCTGTGAGACTTCTCATTCTAGCTTTAAAAACACGCTCTACATGATCTTGGTGTTTTTATTTTGATATTTTGTCTGTAAATCAAGATATGAACATTAATAACAGACCTATGCGGCACCTTGTTTCTCTGAAGTAGCTCCCGCTAGCATAACAGATTTGATTGATGACTATCACAGCTCGTTATGCCTGCCCCATGCCAAATCAGCGGTGCGGGCAGGAAGGGGCATTACCCTCAACAATCTTGCTCCTGACTGGCTGTTTGGTTCCACACTTGAAATCCCAAATATGGGTGTAGCTTTCCGCTATAACTGCTAGACTTGATTGGCATCATTTGGCTGGGGATGAACACTATGAGTGATGTCACACTTCCTTCTTCATGCAGTCTGTGGTTGTTATACACACTGCCTGGCCAAAAAAAATGTCACCACCTGAATTTAACTAAGCAAGTAGATACAAGCCTCCTGCAGTTGGTCAGGTCAAGGTTCAGCAACAGCATGTGCTCAAAGAATGAGGTCAGCTGACTACCTGAATATACTGAATGACCAGGTTATTCCATCAATGGATTTTTTTCTTCCAAGATGACATATTCTCAAATATTCTCAAATTGTGAAAGAGTGGTTCAGGGAGCATGAGACATCATTTTCACACATGGATTGTCCACCACAGAGTCCAGACCTTAACCCCACTGAGAATCTTTGGGATGTGCTGGAGAAGGCTTTGTGCAGCGGTCAGACTCTACCATCATCAATGCAACATCTTGGTGAAAAATTAATGTAACACTGGATGGAAATAAATCTTGTGACATTGCAGAAGTTAATCAAAACAATGACACAGCGAATGCATGCCATAATCAAAGCTAAAGGTGGTCCAACAAAATATTAGAGTGTGTGACTTTTTTTTTTAGTGGCGACTTTTTTTTGGTCAGGCAGTGTATAAGAATGCTAATTTAAGATGCACTGTTTAACTGATCTGGCGTGGGTGCCATGTACCTGTCTTAACCAAGATCTTACTGCTTTGCCTGGAATGTTTCACAGTACATCCACCAACAAAGACAGTCCTGACCAAGATTAGATCTATATCTAGAGATGTGTCCCA
The DNA here is from genome assembly GCF_009829125.3 of Periophthalmus magnuspinnatus. NCBI lineage: Eukaryota > Metazoa > Chordata > Actinopteri > Gobiiformes > Gobiidae > Periophthalmus > Periophthalmus magnuspinnatus. The sequence continues at coordinate 14,935,764 of NC_047139.1, forward strand.
CTGCTCTTAACAGGTTGCCCCAGGTTTCATTCACACATGATTGAGTAATTATTATTATATTGGATTATTAGTCTGTCTACATCTCCAAAGCTCAGCATGCTCTGTTCCACCTTGTTATGTCATGAAGCGGTACTTTTCAAGTTAACAGCTACCTTTTATCTTTTTTTTTCAGTAGAGTTAGGAAATTCCAGGGCTAAAATTATCTAAATGATTCTAGTGAAGGCACTAGAGCACATCTTGTATTACCACATGACATCATAAGGTGAAACAGAGTGTTTTTATGAAACAAAACACTGTTCTGGATATGTATGTGATGAGGAAACAACATTATAGCATAGTTCGTAAAACAGTATAATATGGGACCTTTAACTGTACCTTAACGTTAATGACATATGGTGGTGAACCCGCCATCAGAAAAATGATATAGTCCACGTTTAAATGCAATATTCCAACTTCTGTTTAGTTCAGTATGAATCAATACAAATCAATATATAACGGTAACTAACATTTGTGATATTTCACCCCATAATATTAACTAAACAATGACACTATGAAAACCCTAAAATGTAGCTCTAATGATGATGTTATACCAATGAAACAGAAGTATCCTGAGCAGCTGCAGGTACAGGTAGAGGCACCTGTCGCTTTGCAGGCAGTGCTCACCCTGTCATGAGCAGGTGCTGTGGTAACCTGAGAGGAGGCGATCACATGACTCTACATTATTCACCTCCAGCTGCAGTCATCCAGACCCTGTAAACTCACCCCCTCTCCCCAGCATCACCCCACTATGGGAGGGCTGGCAACATGGCTACACTATCCCGCTCTCAACATAAAACCTCATTGGTGGAGTGATGAGATCCACTGACCCAACGGTTGCTGGTGAGATTCCAGCACCTAAAGATGAATGCTGTCGTTGTGTCAAGACTTTTACCACCCTCAGCCTCCGACCCCACCAGCAATGTCTGTCGTACACTGGTGTATGAATGAAAGAAAATAGTGTCGATAAACAATAATGCTGAATGCCATAATACCACTGACACCCCCCAAAATGATTTGATATATACAGTATTGTTAATGAACATTAGCTGGAATAAATAAATGAAATACATAGCCATAGAAGTTATTTTTTCAACTCTCTACAACTCAAATCTTATGTTCCATCTTCCATGTCTTGAACAATAAGTATTTATTGTGACAGGCCTAGTGGCACTCAGATTCCTCTGCAATTCAACTGTTTACTTGAGGCACTGTACCTGATTTTACTTTAAAATTAACTAATTCTGTTTTTTATATTTTAAACTGTTTGTATTGGGCCTTTTTTTTTTTTTTTGACTAGACCATTTTTTTTGACTAGACCATGTCGTTATATACAAACTTTAATTAGTGAATATTTTGGCATTGCTTTTGTAAATCCACAGCATTTCACATGTTCACACAGTCACACAAAAACTTTTATGAGAAAATTTCCATAACCTCTCAGGTTATAAAATTAAGAGCAAAAAGCTATTGCACTTGGTAATTTATTGAAGGCTTTGAATAATATAATTACTGTAACAATTAAACGCCATTCCTCTTCACTAGAATCATTAGGATAATTTTAGCTAGGGATGCACCAATCCAGCTTTTCCAGTTCCAACACAAACTTTGAAGTTAAGTATCTGCCAATACAGTGACAGAATATGTCAATTATTTCCTTAAAACACAATTATCTTATTACTCAAGATCCAGCTGAATAAAAGTTCAAACAGTATAAGCCGTTCTAGGCTAAACATCTACCTAAAAATAGTCTTATTACATCCAGTAAAAGACCAACCAGTATAACGGCTTAACCGTCATCATGGAACCGATACTCGACCCAGCTAGTTTTTCAGTACCTGTGTTGATATTTGATATCAGTATCGGTATCGGTGCACCTCTAATTTCAACCCTGGATTTGCCAATTTCTACAAAGCAAAAGGTAAAAGGTAGCTCTTAACTTGAAAACCGCTTCATGACATCACAAGCCAGAACAGCATTTTGAGATTTTGAGACGTAAGACAGACTAATAATGCAGGATTACTCAAACATGTTTGAATGAAACAAAAGTTAACTCCAGATTTTTGATGAGGTAACAACATTCTAACATGGCTTAAAGCTCACAAGAGCCCGTTTTGCCTAATGCAAGACCATGTGAATTCTGACAGAATAAGTAGTGTGACCTAAGCTTTAAGTTCAATTGCTTTGTATCATGCGACTTCAACAAAGCCAATTTCAGTGCAGCCAGTTTCCAGGAAAAGGTGTTTAGTGACAGAGGCAGGTACAGGTGTGGGAGGGGCCCTTGATGAGCAGATGGCTAGGGCCCCGGGCGGAGGCGTTCATGCTTTATTCAGATACCGCACACACACGTACACACAAGCACACACACAGACAGACAGCAGGCTGCCGACAGGGATGTTCTTTGTCTCCTGTCTTTTTGTCCTGTCCACTGACTCACCTATATTCTGATCTAACCACACCACCCACTCCCTATAATGGAACATCAAATAGTAGGGTTGCGTTCCTGGATGGTTCCACAGTTTAACATTATACGTATCTGTCAGGGTTGCACAACATGAGAAAAAGATGCGATAATTATTTTTGTATTGTCACAACTGTTTTATTGTGAGGTTTTAATATATTTTTGGCACAAAAAGTTCAATATATTCTAAACAAAAAATGTAGATGCCTTCAGTTATTAGTCAAACTGGGTCAAAATAAAAAGTTTTTTGTCCAACACAATACACTTCTGTGAAATGGAGCAATTTGTGTTGTGGCGATATATTTATTTTCTTGCTGTATCGATTATTGCATTAGCCAATATTGCATCTATCTCCATGGAGACAATTAATTAATTTCTGTGAGATTAATATTGTATTAGCTGATAATGGTGTACTTTTTATGCAGTTCTTCTAATGTACATCTGTTCTATTGCCATCTCCTGCCTCATTTAAAGTTTTATGACACAACAAGATAAACAGGGCTATAAACTGTGTATTTTGTTGCCTGAAGACAAATTAGAAACTGAATGCATTAATAATTCATTGATTAATAATGGATTCCAGTTTGTTCCATTGTTTAAAACACAAAAGATACGGAAGGCGTGTTTTGTGAAGCAGTCAAACTCAACATACATAAAAAATCTTCACAAAGGATCCTGTTTTTTTGATAACAATGTATTTGGAGAACTTAAACGCCCTGTACCTGATTTTTACCATCTTAAAATGTGAAAAACAGAACTAGTTCATTTTAAACTGAAGTGGTCCAAACTTATTCCTCACTTAAGTTATGCATTCAGAGCATAATTATTCACAAGAATAATTATTCATAAGTGCTTTTTTGCCATCAGGATAAAGCTCACAACAACTAACATGCTAACAATGCATTTCCTGATTATCAAACCATAAAATGCTTTAGTATATAATTAGATGCAGCCAGTATACAGTGGATTAATTTTGACCTCAAGAGCTGCTTATGGAATATATCTGTACTGTACAAGACAAATTTTTCTCAAATATGTGGAAAAATCATGAACTCTAGTTTAGATTAGGGATGTCACAATATAATATTTTAGTGTTACCATTGTTCTAGATTATTGACACCATGACCAAATAACTTTTTATCATTTTTTTTTTAAACTCCCATTGTCTAATACAATACCATGACCGTGATCAGCTTTATGAAATTATACTTCTTTATATTATACTAAATGAGAAAGTAAATGTGACATAAACCACCAGATAAAAAAGTACTTGTACATTTAGGTTGACTTTTTGGAATATAGATTGTTTTGAATTTGCCATTTTTTTCCCTCCACATTGGTCACAGTTATTTTAATGTGATGTTGCTGCATGTGTCCAGTCAACTGATTTAAACAGGTTTTAGTATCCCAGGTGTGTGAGAGTAAACCACCCTCCCGGTTTATAGTCCCATTTAAATCAGCTGACCGGCCATATCACAGTAACATCATGTGACCACTCTGAGGAAGACCGCTAGAGAGCAGTTGAAATGAAAACAAACTACCTTGGTCTGGAAAAAGAATCTATTAAAATAAATTAACAGAAGACCAGATGAACCTCACTAGACTGGTTAGACTATACCACAGACATAATAACCCTAAAGTAGGATAAGCACAGTGAATCTTTTTCTAAGTGAAACATATTGTATAAAACATGGCTAGAAATAAATTGCACAATGAAGCACTTTAGTTGTAGTTAGTTCTAGTACCTAAATGTGTGATACATGTTAAATACAGCTATGTTATCATATTGGCTTAATACTAGAAAATAAATTAAACAAAATTCCCAGCTAGCGCAAAGAAAAAAGCCTAAAAATACTGTACATTGTAATCGATATTGTGTACGTCGATAACCAAATCTAGCAATAGACCGATATATATCAGTAGGCTGATATATGGACTTTATCTTCTATCAGCCTTAAACCTCCAGCACAGGCCAACATTTAGTTTTGGTTAATTTGCCGCCTAAAACATACACACAAAGCTTTATTTTAACACTTTAATGCAAAGAGACAACCACACTAAATGTGATACACTGCTCTTTTAAAGGTTTGTTGGTCAGTTTGTAGCAAATTTAAATGACATAATTTGTGGAAAATAATCTACATCGGCCCAAAAATATCGGCAGAGTTTATTGGCCATCGGTTGCTTTGTATTCTAAGGAATCGGTATTGACATCGGATGATCTCTAACCAAATCATCTTGACATCCCTATTTTATACCTCTCCAAACATGTTCTGAAATGCATGTGATCCTTCAATCTCCTCTCAAATTTTAAAGCTCCTGAACTTATGTAAAATGCTCAGCTTGGCCTGATTATTGATTTTATTTTATTTATTTTCTTATTTTTAAATAAACCAACCAAATATCTCACATACAGTTAGTTTGAATGTCCCCACAGCCCATATCATGTCCAGAATGTAGGGCCGACCTTGGTTGCAGCTGTGCGTTCCCACGTCCTGTGACCTGTCTCCTCCCTCTATCATTTGTACAGGTTCTCCTTGAAAATTGGCTCGGATGTCAAGATATCAAGCTCTTGAGATTATTGTGAGAAACATTCTCACAACATTCAGCCTTTTTATTAGGATGATTCACAATTACTGACAACATGACCAACAGTAAATATACTGCTTATTTTTATTCAAAATGATGCTTATTGCTGGGTTTATCTCCTATAGGCCAGATGGGGGCAGCTGAAAATAATATTGTTAAAATGCAGATTTTTGTGGTAATATAGTGAGTTTTTGGATTTAGTCACAAATAGAAATGATCAAGTTCAATATTTAAGAGATTACCTTTTGAATATTTTATAGCAAAGTACTATATAAATCAATAGGAAAAACTGGCTCTTGCTCTCCATCTGGGAGTATGACATCATCCATCACATTCAGAATCTGAAAAAGATTAGCCTTGATTTAGTCATCAGTTTATCTCTGTTCAGTTTTTGTTTGAGAAGGTTTTGGTAGTATATTTGGGCATGTATTTTTCTGTTTTGTTTTTCTATAAATGAAATTAATGTGTCAAAATATTGTGATAATACAAAAGTTGCAGTACTGAACAGTATTGCTTATCACAGCAATATCATGCATCCCTAGTTGTTACCAAATACTTACAATTATTTATAAACCGATTAATCTTGACAGATTACAATCCAAACTGCATTTTGTATGGTCACAATGATCAAATTGCAAAAGGCTGCTTTTTTTTTTTTACATAGTCCCTTCGAGAGCAGCAAATTCTTCTTGGCTCCATTGGGTATTGTTGAACCTGCTAACCCTGCACTTTAGACCTCTTTAAACCTCAAACATGTTCTGGAATGCATGGGATTCTTCTATTAGCAGTTCATATTTCTGTGTTATTTTCTGTAAGATATGGATTCGAAGTATATGCCTTGGTAATTGAGGCCCAAGGAGAAGCTGTAAAACTACAAAGTGCTTGAACGCTGTCTTATGTGCTTCACAGTTCTTCAGGAAGGAACAGGGAGACTTCTTCATCGGCTGCTTGTTTCTTACGGAGGTCAGCACACCCTTCGTCTCCCTGGGCAAAATCCTCATTCAGGTGAGACATAATATGTGCATTTAAATGATTGGATAGGAGATAACCAGGGCCGCTATACTTCAGTTTGATTGTGTTAGCATGATTGTGGTTGACTATCAAATGAGTATCATGATATTTCATTGTCGATACTGATAGTTTGCTGCTGATGTCATCAACATTCTCTTAGGGTGTGAAGCTAACTGGAGCCACTGCTCTGTGTGAAGCTCTGTTACTTAACACAGACTTTAATCTGAGCTTTGTTTTAACACAATCTGATGAGAAAAAACTGACTTAGACTTATTTAACAGCACAAATCACCTCACCTGTTGCAGTTCCAGCTATCACATAAAACATTTGTGTTACTGTGGAACTGCTGAACCTTCTAGCATAGAGATACATATAGAACACCCCCAGAGCAATGTGCTGCAGTATCAATATAATGGCAATCCTTCAAAAATGCACTGCCTGTAAATGTCTTTGATTGATTGTTTCATTAGCCTTATTTATATGTGAAAATATCACCTAATTGAACAAATTTGAGACAAATAAATCTGTAAAATGCACAGAGGCAGGTTTTAATCTCTCACTTCATATTGTTGACATATTAGACACAGAAATAGGGAATATCTTAGTATTTGAGTAAACAAGTTCAAGTATCTTGGGGCCTTGTTCACGCGGGAAGGATGGAGTGTAAGATTGACAAGTGGATTGGTGCAGCATCTGCAGTGATGGAGCCGCTGTATTGAACTGTTGGGTGAAGAAGGAGCTGAGTTGAAAGGTAAAGTTCCCTGGGAAGGTATTACGGGCATGTCCCACTGGGAGGAGGGCCCGGGAAGACCGAGGACACGATGGAGGAACTATGTCTCTCGACTGGACTGGGAATGTTTTGGGATTCCCCCAGAATAGCTGGATGGATGGACAAATTTTACTAAAAATTTGCCTCAAATTTCAAATTTTGTCAAATTTCTTTTGGAGTAGTGGCTCACCTTAAATATTTTAAATGCTCTCTTTTAGCAGCCTTTTTAAAAGCCTTCATTACATACATTATAATTTTGCATATTCTCAACAATTCTATTCTCTAATTATAGGGCCACATTACATAATCCATTTAACCAGGGGTATTAGAAAACATGTTTTTACTCCTAAAATGCTATGTGGGTCTAACTTGAACAGCTGTGTGCTTAGCCGTTTAATGGCAGCACAAGGCTAACGCTGTAGCCTGATGCTAGTTATCCAGTGTACAGCAGCAGTGGGCTCATGAGTTAGTGGTCCATACTGTTCTATTGATCAGGCTTTGTCTACTTAAGAACACAACGTGCACTGTCCCGCGGGACTCATCGACAGCTCATCAATAACACTCTGTCATATGTATGTGGCATGTTCAAGGATATAGGCCTGGTTTGACTGTGTGTGTAAATCTCAACTTTGGACCTCATCTAATTTATCTGCAGAGTTGACTTCATCTTAAAGGCGCTGTACCTAATTTTTACCGTCTTAAAAACATGGAGAAACAGAACTAGTTCATTTTAAACGCTTTACAGTGGTCCAAAGTTATTCCTCACTTATTTTATGCCTTCTGAGCATCTTAATTATTCACCTCGGTGAACTTTTCCTAATTTTCAGAGATCAGAGTGAAGTTTTGCCATCCCGTAAAGCGAACTATTGCCATGCTAATCATGCAGACTTAATTTGACCACAACAGTTGCTTATATAATATTTCTCTATCGTGGTTCAATACATGGAGTAAAGGGCCATAAACAAACCTTTCTCAATTCTAAAGTGAAAAACTCAGTCGGTTTTACATCTCACAGTTTCCTCTCAAACGTCCGTGTAACCTGACCCGGGCCCTCTCCTCATGCGCCCTCTCTATAGTTGTAATGTTTGCTAATGCTGTGAGTAAATGTAACACTACCCACACGCTGTACTCCTGCCTGGCTGTCACGGGCCCTTCACTCTGCTCTTCTCTGCTCTGGAAGACAGCGCCTCCTCATTAGCGTCTGATACCATCTGTGGTCGAGAGCCAGAGCCGTACCAGGCCGGCCCTCTCAGCAGAAAAACGCTGCACTGCACACAAAGAGCAGTGCGAGGAAAAAGCCACTAAGCACCTTCTCATCCAGTCTGGCCAGGCTTGTAGAAGAGCTGACATCTGAGAGGGTAGCTCCAGTGACACAGACACTACTGAGTTAAAAAAGATTACTCCAGATATACTGTTTAACAATAGCTTTTAATAACAAAGAGCGAACATTTGGTGAAAAGCTCCTCTATGTTTTTAAAGTTCATATACCTCCACTTGACTGCCTATTTCTGTTCTCATATTATTTACACAGTACAGTTTTGGTTAGTTTTACAACCCCGCTGTTGTTCAGCGTCTGCCTGGATGACTGTCCTATATACACTGTTAAAGGCCCTACATTTTTTCATAGTGTTCTACTGAGCATCTTGCCCCAGTAGAAATGTATTGTATAAGCAGCTCTTGAGGTCAAAGTCAACTGTGTGCTGTCCGCATCTACTTAGAAAACATTTTATTGTCAAGAGAATCAGTAGGTATAAGTTAGCATACTAAGTGTCTTTAGCTGTGCCATTACCGCAAAACTCTGCTCTGGTCTTTGAGGGTTGTGAAAAGCACTTATAAACTCATCACAGAATAATAGGATGCTTGGAATGCATAAAGTAAGTCAGGAATAACTTTGGACCACTGCAAATTGTTTAAAATGAACTAGTTCTGTTTTTTCATATTTTTAAATAAGTAAAAATCAGGTACAGTGCCTTTAATGCTTACAGTTACTATTTTAGCCATATATAAACTCCATTACTTCCATGTTGCTCAGTCAGTACTTATTTGGACACTTCTCTATGAGCCATAATCGCAGAATCACTTTTTCCACTGTATACCGAGATGTCAAATCCATTTAGGTTCTCAAATGAAAAAGTATTCAACTATCCTAGAACATGTAAACCAGCTCTAAAACTGAACTATTCAAGGTGTAAATGGCTACAGCTGAGTAGTTCTAAACCAGACAACAGATTTTTTAAAATGTTTTGACTAAATTAAACCAACACAAGAAGTGCAGAGGACCTTCTGAAACATCAGGAGCTTTTGTACCTCCAGTGGTACAGATACCACCATTTGAAAACAATAGAGAATGAAGTATAACTTAGCTCCATTTAAATTTGGATTAGAAAGCCCACTAAAACAAGTCTAGTTTATGTTAAACCTGTTCTCAGTCTGATCCATGCTCTTCCATTAACCAATTTGTGCTGCCCTCTAGTGTCAGCAGAGGGAAAGGTCTGCTCTGTATCAAATGACACACCACTCTATCTGTGACCTGGACTGAACCATGGCAGGTGTATGGTTAATTTGTCTGTTCACTATTCTAATTTCATAGTAAACTGTTTATTTGTTAGTTACTTAAACTAAATGAATTGAGTAATCACATAAAAAGAATCATGTTGGTTAAACTTGCAATTTATGTATCATAACTAATGTGGTAAGTTTTACTAAATACTGCTAATAGATTTGCTGACCTTGTTTCAAATTTCACAAAGTCTCTGTCAGTATAAATAAACAAAAGTGAAATTAGTTTTTCACAATAGCTTCACATTCAACCTCAAAGACATGATTGAAGGATTTTGAACCATAAGAGAAATATGACAATTGTATGTTACTTTTTTTGGAAGAGATTTCTTCCAAAAACAGTAAATCTCATGTAATTTATTTTTATTTGAGCAATTTGTTACACAGTATAACACAAAGCATTTTTAAAATACAATAATTTAAAAAGAAGTGACACAGCAATGTACAAAAGGAATATGCAGAAGCAAAAGGCTTATTAAAGCCAACGCCCTTTCACATGGAACATTAGTGAAAACAGCAGTTTGATTGTTACATCCAATACCATACAAAAGAGAAAACAATACATTCAATATCCAGTTACAGCTGTGGATATGTATTCAGACGCAGAACTGCTCTTTCATGTTTATTCTTTTGTTATGTATTTGCTGTTTCTGTGCACCACCCAGACCCAAGCCCATACACACAATCCCCCAGAGTGATATAGGCCCCTGCTCTCAGTCTGAAATTATGACATTATCAAATTCTTGAACATGAACGCACCCTATTGATATGTGATGCTAACCATAGGCACTGCTCTATCTGGAGCATAAACTGTATATCTTTATGGTCTATAGTTTGGATGTCTGTTAGACTTTACTCTGCGCTTTGTTTAATGCAATCTGACCAGAAATTACAATAGGTGAGCTGATTTGTTCCCCTCAAGTCACATTACAATCTCAAGCTAGCTAGCGTTAACCAAGAGTTTTTCAGTTGGACACACTCACCTTTTTTGTTGAAACGGAACCATAAATGCTGGCATTGATCACAGGCTTCTCAAAATGTGTTGTTTTAATACATTTTGTATTGTATCTTTAGTTTTCAGGCTAAAACATCTCAAAATATATGGGTGTATTGAATCACAATGATAACAGCTGAACATTCCACCATAGACATATATGCAGAACCCCCTGGCATGATGTCACTGCAAAATAAAATGTATGAATTACCAAACTTGCATTTTTCACATGTCTTCCATAACCCTTCCCCTCTACCCCCGTCTCTCTCTCCACAGCTGGGCCTACAGGATTGCTGGATCCACAAAGCCAACGGCGGCATGGTGCTCCTGACCTTCTTCCTGTGCCGCATCGCCCTCTTCCCCTTCATGTATTGGACCTACGGGCACCACTACCAGCTGCCCCTCTACAGCGTGCCCCTCCACCTGCCCGCCTCCACCAACCTGGGCAGCTGCTGCATCCTGGCACCGCAGCTCTACTGGTTCATCCTGCTGTGTCGGAAAGGCTACCGGCTCTACCAGCGGAGCAGAGGGGCAAGCACACCACCAGGGGGCGCCAAAGACAACTGACGTCAGCCCTGGTCTACTCCGCGTTTGCAGCACACATCAATGCCTCTTTGCGAATCTTAAACAGACATATCAAATTAAAGTTTTATTTAATTTTTTTGTGAATGAATAGACTCTCCCTCTCCTGGTGATAAGCTGCTGAAACAGTCAATATTTATTTTGGTAGACTTTTTCCACTACATTCATTTTGCTATATATGGCTCAGGTGAGAGGATTTGGATGAGGAATGCGTAAAGTTAAGCTAGAAATTTTTAGACTGCAAAAAATATAATACCTAAATTATAATACCTACATGAATTCAAATTACAATCAATTATTGACAGTATTGATTTGAATCATTTTGGATAGTTTATTGGTTCATACTACTTGCTTGAACACCCGTGTTACTGTTTTTTTTCTCCCTTTTTTTCTTTTTTCTTAAAACAAATTTCTGCAAGTGGAGAATTTTGTCTTAAATATATGGGTGCAAATGTCATGCTCCACTGGCAGTAAATTTAAAATAATAAGAAAAAAAAAAGCATGGAAATTTCAAAAATTCAGTGCTCCCAAAAATTATTATATTTTTTTCTAATAGTTTTGAATTTGTGTAGTTTTAGATATTAATTTTTTGCAGTTATTCAACAGGTCAGTTCTGTCACTCATATCCTTTTTAATGTGATTTTATCTTTCACTTTACTGTAATGTAGGTTTCAAAAAAAAATTGAAACCATGAACTCCTAATGAACTATTTACCAGTTGTAGCAGTACTACTTTAGCATTTTTAACTACTAAGAAGAAAATTACAAATGGGTGCATAGCTATTATTTTTGAGTGTTTTGATTGATTTTTAATTGCATTCGCTGTCTATAGAGACTACTACACTAGTTTTTAGGGCTGCAAAACGAGGAAAAATGTGACAACTTTGTTTAATATCTTGATTTAATATATGATTTTGAAATTTTAATATACTTTTTGACACAGATAGTATAAGTAAGATCAGTAAATTTAAATTTACAAAAAAAAATATTTCTAAATAATGGAAATCTTCACTTTATGTAATATTTTTAAATTTAAAGCCTCCCCATGTAACATTTCAGCCAAAAAATAAACAAAAATGTACTTAATTGTGTGTATGTTTAGGGCACATAAAACCTTGAAAAGCATTTTGGTACTGTGAGCCAGCTTGCATCTCCACAGACCTGACTCATAGCATGGCAGAGGGTCTGTTACTCGCTTGTTATTGCTTTGCCTGAAGAGTCACACAGTACATGTGACTCTTCAGGCAAAGCAGGCAAAGATGTCTCCAGCTTATGTCTCCATGAAGAATTTTCCAAAGTATGTCTTTAAAGTGGGACTAAACACAACCACATTTCAAATAGATCTGTTGAACTGGGCAGTGCCTGGAGGACTAAAGAGCAGAGTGATCTGGACATATGAGGAAAAGTGTGATTGGTCAAACAGGTATCCCCTGCAGCCAAGTGTTTGTAATCAGAAACACCTGTCTTTAATCAGGGCCTAATAATTGCAAATGTGTCTGGGACCAGACACATTTGCAATGAGGACTGCACTCGCCCACTGGAGTGGGCGAGTGCAGTGCGAACGCGGTTGACCTTGGGCCAACCTACACAGTCCCTGTGACAGTAAAAGTGCATACAGTCCGCTGTGTTTAGCCACAAGTGAAAGAAAGGACCACCGCATATGGGTGAAGTGAGCAGGTTGCACACATATTCGCGGGGCTCTGTCCACTTGAAGCACGTTAGAAATAAAACTCATTTATCAGCTGATGGACTCTTGCAAGGCCAACCCAAAAGTAAAGTAAACAGATCTAACAGATCTGTTTACTTTACTTTCACAGATCTAACATGTGAAAATGACCTTAGTGGTTAGTTCCACTTTAACTTTTTATTTCCACTGAGTCACGTAGGTTGCGTGCCAGCTACCAGAAATGTTACGAGTTGGGGCTTTAATTTTCATGGCTTTAATTTTTCCATTTATTGTGCAGCCCTAAATTTTTGATGGAACACATTGGTATCAGATGGATGTCATGATACTACACCTATCATTACATGAGCCCTAGCATTAACAGATATGGCCCATTTCTCTTAAGTCTTTTTAGCACGTGGTTTTCAGCTGGTCTGATTTTGGTTGGGACCTTTACGCCTCATTTTACATGACCAACACAATATTGTAGTGCATTATTTTTGTAGATTATTTCTTCTTTTACAACCTTTATGGCTTATGTTTTTTACCATTTTAAACACTTACAGAAACTCTTTAAAGGAGACATATTGTGCAGAATTGACTTTTCAGAATTTATAAACATGCTATAATTGTCCCTTCTCATTTACCCTGTCCAAATTGTATTGAGAGATTCATGCATGTTTGAATAATCTTTATTCTCCTGTATTCAGGACGTCATTGCTCCAATCTACCCTTGGTTTTACTGCCACCGTTACATGCAGATATTGAACTTTTGTTTCATGTGGCTAGGACTTAGCAGTGTCACATAGCCATTTCGACGCAAAGTAAAACAAACCTACTTGCTAGCATCATCTGCAGCTATCAGAGGTGCTGACGTCATCACAACAAAGTGCTGCTGCTTACGGCGACGTCACCTCCCAATGGGCTCTGGACTTGTCTCTTTTCTTAAGTAATTTTAGATGAATATTGTGATTTAAAATGTCCAAATTATAACATAGTGATGCACAGGTGTCATAGATTATAACTATATAGCAGACACAAGCACAATATGTCTTCTTTAATAGTTTTTGTCTTTAGGGCTGATGCAAAAAAAATATCTTAGAGCGACATCTAGTGGTCAAGAAATATAAAGCATGCATTGATTAACAACAAGAATCCTTTGAATTAAGACCCACACATTTGTAGCCTAAAGATGTTTTAAAAAATCTAATTCAGCCCTAACTTTTTCTTCACTTACGGACATGAATGACCTATTTACGTGTGAATTCCATACAGTTGCACAAATATTTTGAGCTTTTTTCTAATTGTGTCTTCCATTGGAGCTTTGAGGTTAGAAGGCTTTATGTGTGAGGCTTAGTAGACACTGGTGGCTTGAGATACTGGATCAACTATCAGTGTCTGGCTTTGCAAAAGGAGTGTGGCGCTAGCAACTGATAACATAAAAATGGCCAATATTATGCATTTATGTACCAATCACCTATTTCTGATTTTTACTTCTTACAAAAATCAAAACAAAAAACAGAACAAGTTCTTTTTAAACAATTTGCAGTAGTCTAAAGTTATTCCTCACTTACCTTATGTATTCTAAAATCGTAATTATTTATCGCAATGAGTTTATTTGCACTTTTCACATTGAGTGGAGTGGATTGGAGTTTTGCCATGACACTAAAGCTAACAACTAGCATGCTAACACCCGCATAGTGATTGTTGGACAATAAAATGCTTTATACTTTGATGCAGACAGCAAGTAGCAGTCTTATTTTGACCTCAAGAGCTGCTCATAAAATGTATCTGTACTGGAGCAGGACACATTTGCTCAAATACATGGAAAAATAGGGTAACAAGACTTCAGAGGTGTTGTGCCTGATTTTTTTTTATAGTTTTAAAAAATGTGAAAAACAGCTAGTTAATTTTAAATCAGTCACTTAGCTTATGTATTCTGAGCATCCTAATTATTCACTGTGATGAGTTTATAAGCACTTTCCACAAGTTTCAGAGACCAGAGTGGACTTTAGCCATCACGGTAAAGCTTAAAACAACTAGCATGCTCAGTTCGTGCTTATTGAACAATAAAACACTATACATATATAATTAGATGCAGCGAGTACACAGCAGAGCATATTTTGACCTCAAGAACTGCTTATGCAATATATATAAACACTTTTCACAACTTAGAGGAAAGTTTTGTCATGGTAAACCTAACAACAACTAGCATGCTAATGCACTCTTCCTCTTTATCTGACAATAAAATGCTTTATAATTAGATGCAGACTAATTTTGACCTCAAGTTGCTTATATAGTACAATATATCTGTACTGGGGCGAGATACATTTAGCTGTGCTAAATGTATCTCGGAAATATATACAGGAAAAATCAGGTACAAGCCCTTTAACACTACAGTTTAGTAAAATAATACAATATTGGCCAATTTTGTGTTAATATATTTGTGCGTTATGGAATCCTGTTGGCACTTCAGAGCAATAATCCCATCATGCATTTCTGACATAGTAGTCATAGTATTCCAGTGGTGTGTGTGAGGTTTGTGTCTATGCAAAACATTATGACAAAGTGCAGAAAAGGGCTGTCACGAGGTACTGCCATAATGCTTTTTAATGCTCAAGATTTGACTGTATTTATTTCAAATGAACACCCTGAATATATCTTTAAAATTAAAATACAAATGATATGAGCTGGTGATCCATTCATAATTTGGTCCCGGTGAGATTTATAACACAAGCAAAGTTTTGAACCATATCTTAAACGGCCCATATTACGCTATTTTCAGATCTATGTTATGTTGTTTCCTCATCACAAACAGACCTGGAGTTTTGTTTTGTTTCATTCACATGTTTAACACACAGACCCTGCATGTTTAGGGGGAGTTCTTTTGTCAAACAGAAAACACTCTGTTCCACCTTGTGATGTCATGCGGTAATACAGGAAATGCTCCACTGTGTTTTTAAACTCCATACATCTTCATTACAGTCATTTGGATGATTTCAGTCCTGGAGTTGCCAGTCTGAGCTTTAGAGATATAGACAGATTAATGATAAAGGATTAAAACATGTGTGAATGAAACAACAGGTATGTTTTTGATGAAGCAAGTTATATAAGAGTCAGTTTTGCGTAATATAGGATCTATAACAAAATATATTTATCCCTAACATTATTTTTTTAGCATATCAATCTTAATGACTCAATATATAGTGCTTGAATTATTGAAAAGCAATATATGAATGAAAATAGTGTAGTGAATTTATACGTAACTGATAGAGGCGCCACTTTACTGAGGAGATGTTTGCCAAAAGGGCTATTCAAATCCATCAGTTGATTTATTTAGTTATAATAATTTTAATTTTGACATCAAAGGTGCACAGCATAACTTTTCTGGTGGGAGTCTGCCACCTGTCCATCTCCATAGCAATGTTATTGCTTTGTCTGGAATGTTCCACAGCACAGCATTAAACCACAGGTGTTTTTATTGCTTGATAATACAAAATAATAGAAAAACATTGTAAATTGTCAAAAACTTGTAATTTGGACTGGTGGTGCCATGTTCTTGTCTAAGGTGGAACTATGATGCATAATCGACTTTTTAACCATGTTATAGTTGTTTCCCTTCTCATTTACCCTCTCACGGTTGTATTTTTGAGTGATTTGTGCATGTTTGAGTAATCTTTATTCTCCTGTATTCAAGACATCATTGGTCTAATCTTGATTATTTTGGTGCAAATGAAAAAAAAAAATCCACTACTCGCTGATCTGACGTGCAGCTGTCCGTAGGAGGGGCCGATAGTTTTGTTGTGATGACGTTTATGGCGATGTCAGCTCCCATTGGACACCGCCATTTTCTAATGTGGAAGCCAAATTATAACGTAAAAATCCACAGGCGTCGTAGATTATAACTATAGAGCAGACACGAGCACAATGTCTACTTTAATGCCATACTGTGGAACATTCTCGCCTTAGAAAAGAACATCTTCTTGACATCGCCGGAAAAGTCCCGCAATGCACCGTTTAAAAGATGTAACCATATCCAAACACCTGCATGATGACGTCGCTATAAGCAGAACTTTGAAAAACACTGCCATAACATAAGTCTATTCTTCGTGCTTAAATATACAGATAATATTCTAGCTACTTGACATTGTTCGTACAGAAAGTGTGACTCAGGGCTCCATTCTCTTAAAGGGGAGAGCTGATGGAGTTATTTAAATATTCTATGAAGTAATGATATATTTAACCTGCTGAAGTTCTATGGTGATCTGAGGGGCATATTTCATTTTCACAGTTATGAAATACGCTAAAGGTTTGACCAAGAGCTCTGAATATGAAGATTATTGTGTTTGAAGGAAGCAGATCAATTAAAGGTCTCGTGTTGTGCTTAACGTTTTATTTATTTATCTAACTGTTAAATGTTGTTTCGTCAGCAAAAACATAGCTGGGGTTATTTTGGTTTCATTCACTTTGTTTCATTCATTTGTTTAAAGCTACCGTCTGTGAATACAACGGGGCGGGTTGGCCAGAATAATTACGGATGGTAGCTTTAAAGTGCCAGGTTATTTTGCGTCTCAAATTTTTGACTTCATTTGGTGGGATAAGAGCTGTTGCAATTATACAAAAAAAAGGCGCCTAAAAAAGGCGTGTATTTAGGCGACTACCTAGTGTGATGTCATGATTTCTAATGAGAAAGTCAAATTTTAAACCTAAAAAAATCACAAACTGGTTGATTTTAACTGCATTTTAGTAAAAAGAGCGATCTAACCTGTCATAGGCACTTTAATCCTGCATCTTCTTGAAAGCTGAAAACGGACTGTACTACCTTGTGATGTCATGAGGTGCTGAAGTGCCCCTCTGTGTTTTTAAAGTCCCTACACTGTCACATGACCGGATCGTTGAGTGCTCTCAGCGTCACTCATTTGTTATCATTTTTAACCTCATTTAATCTGCTTCCCACTCTGTTCTCGCTGTAGCACTACTCAAATGTTTTCTATGCATTCAAATCATAATATGCCACAATTTTTGCACACATTTATACATTTTTAAAATATAAAACATGACATATCAATCCAACTATATCCAAAAGTGTTTCAGTAGTTGGCATATTACGGGACCTTTAATATAAACTAAAAGCTCGTTTAGTTAATATTTTGCTGATAATTTGAGTATTTTTTGACTAAAGTGGATAAATTCAGATGAAATCAACAAAAATGACTTATTTAAATTGCTTGTATTCATTTTGAATGGTATATTTTCCTTCACTTGTACCTGTCCCCTTTAACATAACATTATGCAAGATTAAAAAAGAGAGATGCCTTCAAAGACCTGCTGGAAAATGGTTGATTTGAGTTTTAGAGCGTTTTATGGAAAGGGCTCTGATTTGAAAAGCTTTACATTTATCTTGAAAATGTAAAGGTTTATGTGATGTGTTCATGGTTCTGTTTTTGAAATTATAATTCTTTTGACCAAAATTGTGTGAAATTTTGGGTCATATTCTTGTAAAAATATGTGGGGAGAAAATGTATGATGAATGGTACATGTGTTGAAACCAGGGCTGAATACTTATTTTAATTATAACAAATCACAACTTCTCTCACAGATACTCCTATTACATGCTTTTCCAATTATTAATTTCAACATTTTAGATTTAATTTTGATTATTCAGCCCGGGTGGAAACTTTTAACACAAAATAGTCTAAATGTGTTTTGATTTTCACATGTTATGCTTGAACGCACAGGTCAAAAACACTGTACATTTGTGGCAGGGACACTTGGCCAGACTCTAGGGCTCCAGTGCCTTGTGAAAAGTGTTCTCAAACATATCATTGAATTACTATGGCAATACAAAACATACAGAGCCCTCTGCTGACCCCTGACAAAAGTTACACGTTCACTGGAGGATCTGCCGTCTCCCGTCTCCATGGCGATGTTATTGCTTCGCCTGGAAAGTTCTGAAACTATTTTAAATGAACTGTATGTCGCCAAAACTCTTACTGTTTTAAATTTACTACAGTCACAACTGAACCTGGTTTGTCAGAGCCATAACCTGCAGATACAGGACACATATATGTTTTTTTTCTCATTCTCAGTTTATGGACAGGCCTTAAGTGAAAGATCAGAACCTCCACAATTCAGTCTCTGAGCTGCAGAGGCTGCACTAGCACTGATAATGATTGGTTGAGAGAGCCCTTTTAGGTTTAAACCAACTGGATTTCAGCACTAAAACTGGCAACGCAAATGAGACCCATGTGACCCTCATTCTGCTTCCTGATTGGACAATGATTTCAAGAACCAAAACCCCAAATTATAACCTGAACATCTTGACCATCATGTCCAATGTTTTTGTAAAAGAATAAATCAGTATTAGAATATTTATCAGTATCAGGCCAAGTAACAGGTCAGATCGGTGGAGAGGCGGCCCGGCTCTCAGTAAGAATTTAACGTCATGCTGTGGAACATTCCAGGCAAAGCGATAACATCTCCATGGAGACAGGCACATGAATGATCCCTCATCTGAAACGTTACCATAGTGCACCTTTTTCATCATTATACTGATCATTTTGGAAAATCCTGGATGAAATGTTTATTCTTTGACACCCCAGATTAAAAAACATATATGTAATTAGTTTTCAGTTGCATATTTGCCATTAAAAAACTGTTTTATTTTGAGTGGCTAATATTTGTGGAGGGCTCTGTATCACATTGAAACACCTTTGTTGTTTTTCTGTCTGGACCTACACATTTACTGTTTTATCAATAGCATATGAATTGCTAGCATTGTACATAAAACATAGTCCAAATCTATTTTTTTGTTTAAAATGACAAATTGTACAAAGTTTTGTTTGTTTTTTCTGTTTGCCGTGCGGTGTTAAGCGTCTTCTTTTCCAACAGGAGAGAGTCCAAATGCAGCATGACGGCCACCTCCGCACCGTATCCCACATATTTTTATAGCATTCAGAGTTTTCATATGCAAAAGAAATAATGATTACGATTATTGAAGCTCTTTTGTAGTGACCAATTTGCTAATGAAAACGACTCCGTGTCCTTATGTCGCTGTAGAGATGTGTACAATATTGGCTGCTTTTCAATTCAATGACCCCTTTAACTCAATAAAATCATTTGATAGAAATGTTTTGGGTTGTTTTGTTTTTTTTAAGCACTGGATAACAGAAATAAAAGCTAGTGCTCTTTTGTGTTTTTAAAGAGGAGTATTACACTTCTATGGAGGTAAAAATTGTTAATTGTTGGAGGGTTTTTTGTTTGGAAAATGCTATATTCACCTAAAACGTTAGCATGTTTAATCTGTTTTATTTTCTTCCATTTGCTCCCTGTTCTATTTAAGTCACTCCCCCTTCAGTGACTTTTTAATGAAACTAGAGATGGATACAAGCGGCCGAAATGGGTTTCCTCCGCAGGGTGGCTGGGCGCTCCCTTAGAGATAGGGTGAGGAGCTCGGTCACACGGGAGGAGCTCGGAGTAGAGCCGCTGCTCCTACACGTCGAGAGGATCCAGTTGAGGCGGCTCAGGCAAGTTGATTGTTCTCAGCTCGTCTGTGCCACACATAAAACCACACCCACAACAACCAAAGATCAAGAGAAGACAATATGATGGGACAGGACAAATTATGTGATTTTGATCTAACTTGAAAAATGATTGAAGCACGATAGGCCAGGCAAGATGGGAGGCTAGCAGGAGACCCAGGACCTCTTCTGGCGATAAAAGGTCCTGCTCCCAATCGCACACATCACATATTTGCTTAATTAATCAATTAGACTTTTGATTTTGACATATCGCCACAGACCTGAGCACTCAGTGGAGAAAGTGGAGACTCCACCTACTCCAACAAAGAGAGTTCCTGTATTTGGTCCATGATTCATTCTGCTCACTCATTGATGAATCATTTGCATATTTCATCTGTTTAACTTGGATCAATAAATATTCATAAACCTTTGATTTGGAATGATTTTATTTCCAGGTATCAATGTAATGAGAAGAATTTACAAACCTTCAGAGCATTGTTTTTATTTTTTATTAAGATAACTGAATATATTTTAGGTTTAGGGCGTTGCACATATGGACATTGTGGGTTCTAACTTCCCTTCCTCAACTGTTTGCCAAATGTCTCTACCCTCTCTCTACCAGTTTAACTCTAGAAATGTGCTGTCCAATAAAGTTTTCGGGCCAAAAAAAAACAAAAAAAAAACAGAAAAACATACAATGACAAGTAATCAGAGCCTTGCTAAAGTGCATCCATCAGCAGAGAACCATGACGTCACTTCCAAAAACATCAGCATTTTTTTCCCAGAACATTTCATCACAAAAATTCAACCTCTTTTTAAAATATTAAATATTTTTAAATATTGTACCAACACAACACCAAAGCCTTTCATCATGCTCTGTTCATCCTAATCCTCTCCCGTGTGACTTCTCATGTGACTGTTCAGAGAAGAGCTCAAGTAAAATCGTATATTACAAACAGAACAGCTGTAACGTTTCTCTTCTCTGTGAGTTCTCATGTGTCTACTCAGAGTAGAGCTTGAGGAAAACCATTTATTACAGACAGAACAGCTGAAAGGTTTCTCTCCTGTGTGAATCCTCATATGACATTTCAGAGAAGCGTTTGAAGTAAACCGTGCATTACAGATTGAACAGCTGTAAGGCTTTTCTCCTGTGTGACTCCTCATATGACATTTCAGAGCATAATTTGAGGTCAACCGTTTATGACAGATAGAGCAGCTGAAAGGTTTTTCTCCTGTGTGCGTTCTCATATGAACTTTCAAAGAAAAGTTCGAAGTTAACTTTGTGTTACAGACAGAACAACTGTAAGGTTTCTCGCCTGTGTGAGTCCTCATATGAATTTTCACATGGCATCTTGAGATAAAGCTTTTATTACAGACAGGACAGCTGTAAGGTTTTTCCCGTATGTGTGTTCTCTTATGTTCACATAGGTTAGTCTTCTGGGTGAATGTTTTCTTACAGATTGAACAACTGAAAGATTTCACTTCTGTGTGACTTCTCATATGTCTTTTCAGATAATAACTTGAGGTAAACTGTGTATTACAGACAGAACAGTTGTAAGGTTTTTCTCCAGTATGTGTTCTCAAATGATATTGGAGACCAGTGGAATGAGTAAAACGTTTCTTACAAATTGAACAGCTGTAAGGTTTGTCTCCCGTGTGTGTTCTCATGTGTACTGCAACACTACTCTTTTGGCTAAATTTTTTCTTACAGATTAAACAGCTGTAAGGTTTGTCTCCTGTGTGTGTCCTTTTATGTACATATAGGCTTGTCTCGTATGTAAATGTTTTCTTACAAATTGAACAGCTGTAGGGTTTGTCTCCTGTATGTGTTCTCATATGTCCTACAAGATTACGCTTTCGGGCAAATGTTTTTTTACAGACAGAACAGCTGAATGGTTTCTCCTTGTGAAGTGTAACGTGTCTCTGAAAACACTTTTTATACCCAAATCTCTTTTTACAAACAGAGCACTTGTGTTTTTTCCTTTTAGCTCTTGTTCCTGACATGTCTCCATTGTCCACAGTGGCACTGGTCTCTGGTGCAGACTTGTTTTGTGGGGATGGTACAGTGGTGCCTCTGGCTCTGGTCTGAACTTGTTTGAAGTCTCCATTAGCCTCTGTTTCCTTCTGTGCAGCAGAACAACTGAATGGAGCTTTCCAGTCTTCATCGTTGCCACTGTCAGTGTCTGAAGAATGCTCTGTGTCTTCCTCAGTCTCTGAGTGGACTGGTGGCTCTGAGCTGATGTCCTCTCCCTGTGTGTCCTCTCTGTGCTCACTTTGTTTTTGTAAAAGCAGTGAGGACTCATCGGTCTTCAAATAAATAGCATTGGACTCAGGAACAGATCTGAAAATAAACCAACATAATCGTAGCAAAAAGGAGGGGGAAAAAAAAAAATCACATTTATAATAACTACAATATATTGATTAATAATAACTAGTGATGGGCGAATGGAGCCTCGTGAAGCACTGACACCTCAGTCGCAATATCGTCTCAAATGGCCTCAAATCGTGGCTGAGGCCTTGGAGAAACACTGACCTCTAGTGGACAAATTTAACCATTGCAAACCAGCACACAACCCACGATTTGGGAACCCAAAACTCTATTTTCTATTTTATTAGAAGTCATTATTAGTATATATATTCTATTTTGAACATTTAAAAAAGAAATACAACTATTTATATATCACATGTTTTTATTAAGAAATAGAAGTTTTTCCACAGTTGAAGGCTTTAGTCTACATCTTCTTCGGCTCACTAACTCACCAGCTTTGGAAAAAATTCTCTCACATGGAACAGAGGATGCAGGTATACAAAGATATTTTTGAGCCAGTCTCCACAGATTAGGATATTGTATTTTATGTGATTCCCAGTATTTTAAGGGGTCCTCGCATCTGGGAATATGTTGTTCCTTCAAGTATCTAGAAAGCAAGGCAGAAAGCATATAATTTGTACACCAGATATAACCTTGATGAATAGCACAAGTGTCTGAAACACTACCTTTGGATTTCCTCAGTGGCACTGTGAGATGCACGGCTGGTTTGCTGAGCAACAACATGGCTGTCCAGTAAAGCCCACAGATTGTTATCGTCACTTGGGGCTGGAGAGGGCTGTGGTTGAACTTCACCCTGAGTCCTGAGTTCAATCAAGCTGGCACATTCCCGTGACAGTCTTTCAACAGCAGCCTGTGCATTGGATGGGCTGCAAAATGCAACTTCTTTGAAACGTGGATCCAGTATAGTTGCCAACGACAGGGAGGTGACTTTCTCCAAGCCGCTCATTTTTTCTTTTACATTATTTTTTAGGTGGGTGGCTAGTATAGCTCCAACACCATCATCCATTTGGTTACACTCAACAGTAATTGCATGAGTTAACATTTTTGTAATGGGTATGACTTTAGACCCCAATACTCTGGCCTCCCCACACAACTCCGCTGTTGCTTGGTTGAATGGCCTCAACACCTTTAAGCACTGGTTTATTGCATCATAATCCTCAGCGCTAAATGATGTTAAATTGGACGTTGATGTCAGGGATGCAAGGGCAGCGCCTAGTGGTTCCCTCTGCTCATACATCCTTTGAAACATGGCAAAGGTGCTATTCCACCTGGTTTCTACCTCCTGGACCAGCTTCACCTGTGGCATGCCCATGTTGGATTGAGTGATAGCCAGCTTCTTCTTTGCTGTACAGCTTGATTTAAAGTGGCCAACAATTTTGCGAGCTTTGCTGCGCATTGTATCCAGCTCGGACGTTTGGGAAATAGATTTTTTTACAACATGATTCAACAAGTGAGCAAAACAATGAATATTTTGAATTGATAAACAATTGACACTTTCCACGATGTTGCGGGCCCCATCAGTAACCATGGCACACACTTTATCAGCTATTCCCCACTCGGCCATCATTGTCGATCCTGCTTCTGTAATATGAGCTGCTGTGTGGGTCACGGGAAAGTACTGTACCCCTAAAAGTATAGTTGATAATTCAAAGTTGTCAGAAAGATAATGACAGGTCACACCCAGGTATGCATCCATATTTCTGGATGTCCACATGTCTGCGGTCAAACTGACAGCAGAAGCTTTCTTTAACTCTCCTTCGGCCTTCTTTTTCTTTTGTTGGTAGCGTTCTTCCACCATTGTTTTTACAGTTTTGTGGCATGGAACTTTGTACAGAGGATCCAATATTTTTAGCAGGTTGGTGAATCCCTCTCCTTCAACCATCGAAAACGGTTGTCCATCTTTAATAATCATGTCAACAATGGCCTCATCTAACATCTTTTTAGACACTGTAAAAGAAGTGTGTTCATATGAGAAGGCTATACTTACTTAATATGTGGCCTTTATATTAAAAAACAATCACATAAATTATGGGAATATAATTGAAATAAATATATAACTTACTGTCAGGATAATGGCCACTGTTGCTGGGGCCTGTGGTGGACGGCTGGCTCTGGTCAGTATTGTGCCTGGCACGCAGGTGTCTCAGCATCGATGAAGTATTGTTAGTGTAAGACAATACTTGTGTGCAGAGCATACACCGTACCTAACAACAACAATAATAATGATTTAAAATAATATGTAAAGAGCAACAGAAATAGCATGCTGTAAATAAGAAAATCAGTTACCTTGTTAGGTTTAGTTAGATCAAAGTGTTCCCAGACCATGGATCGCTTTTTTCCACTTGTAGATGCCATCAAAAATGAAACAAATGCCAAAAGTCGCCAAAAGTCACCAAAATCACCACTAACGTCACACAATACTCCTCACTACCCAACATTTTTAAGAAATATCGCTGCATCTTTTATACTGTAGCTGTTTAGCGCTTGTCAAACCACAGAAGTGCGCTGAACACTCTGAACCAATCGCAGAGCAGAACATTCGCTGAGCCAATGAAACGCTTCGATTCACTGAAGCGATTGATCGACACTTCAGTCATGTGAGCGGCTGCTGCGAGACAAGCTCTGAGGCAGTGCTTCGGAGCAATTTGTTTCAGAAAGAACGAGACGTGCTCCGAGGCTCTGTCTCATTTTCCCATCACTACAAAATAATAATAATAATAATTGTTTCAAAATGTTAGAGACTCACAGCTGCAGCTGCTCTTCCTCCTGTTTGACGCTCGGTTCTTCTGGCTCCTCTTTAATCTGGAGAGTCCCAGGGTTTTCCTGGTTCAGAGAGGGACCAGGACTCAAAGGTGGGATCTGGACACCTGCAGGAGTCAATGTGAGAGTAAAGGTCATCACAAAAATAGAACAATGCGATGGGATTGAATCGTACATGTATATCAAGTAGACAAGAGATCATTTCATTTTTATCTAGCACTGCACAGTTCACACCTTTCTGAAGAAACAAGTTGACCTGGAAAAATGCAATTCTAGCAATTATGGGAAAGATCCAAAACAATGATCATCATATTGACCAATATCACGTCTAAATTCAGATAAAAAATATTTAAAGACTTGGCCAATTCAACTCTCACCACAAGTAATATATTTACATCAAACTGGATTTCAAAATGTACCCATCATTTTAGGCCAGTAGTTTTGAAAATGTTATTAAAGTCTGAGGTAAGCCCAGTCCAGTTTGTCTGTAGGTGGAGAAGATGCACAGATGATATTAACCGTCTCAAACACTTTGCACTAAAGCACTTAGAAGACCCTACAGCCTGTGCACATTTTAAATCAGACGTATTCTGCAAAATCTACTTTTTACAGCTTTTAATCATGTCATAGTTGTTTCCCCGCACCATTTACTCACCCAAAATCATATTTTATTAAAAATTAAATTCTGAAGAACCACCACTAATCTTTGTACTCACGTGTCAGGATCATGATGATCTGGAGCTAAACAAGTCAATTTTAATCAAGTTTTCCCCTAACTCTTTATGTAAAAGTGTAAGTAAGAGACACTTTGGCTGCATCTTGTGGTTATGTGTAAATACTGCAGAGGTGCAGAGTATAGTATCCAGTAGGGGGAGCTCTTTCACTGAAGTAAATGTAAAAAAAAATAAGTTATCAAATTTAATTAATAGTTCAAAAACTATAAGTGTGACATACGTGAAAAGTAATAGCAGAAAATAAAAATGTGATCATTCTGAGGAGGTATGTAATTCAAATCAAATGTAATTTTTGATTTAAGTGTTAAGTGGATTATTTTGAGAAAGGACCTGATGTAAGGCCTGTGTGTTTCAGATTAAATGAATGAATAAAATGGTTCTCACAGACTGAATAACTCATTGGATCTCCCCAGTCGTCATCATTGTCAGTGCCAGAAGAGTGCCCCGTGTCTCCCTCTGTCTGCGTGTGGACAAGTGTCTCTGAGCTGATGTCCTCTCCCTGTGACGACTCTTCTGTCTTCATACACACAGCACTGGACTCAGAGACAGACCTGAAAAGAAACCAAAGACACAACAAATTGTCATAAAAAACTGTAAAAATAAAAATTTGTTTGGATAATTGTTGTAAAAGTGTTACACACTCACACTTGCATCTGCTCTTCCTCCTGTTTGACACTCTGTTCTTCTAGCTCCTCTTTAATCGGGAAAGTCTCTGGGATTTCCTGCTTTCCTGTGAAATAAGCACCGTCTGGATTGATCTGTACAATTACAGTTACTTTAAAGATGGGCTTACACTGTGATTTTCAGGCTAATTGTGGCACAAATTGACATTGCATTGACTTTAAAATCAATCATCCCTGAGATCAGGTTGTTGAGGTCCCTACCTTCAACTTTCACCCAGATCCCTCCAGGGGCCCTGTAGAGGGATCTGGGTGGAAGTCGAAGTCTCGGACTTGAAGTTTAAATAAAGTTAATGTGCAGTGCTGAAGATGGCATTGCCAGTGTTTTGCTAATGCATTTCTCTGATGTTGTCTGTGTAGACCCTCTGTCGTCCAGGTCTAATCCATAGCAACAACAAAGTTAAATCTGTCAACTAGACAAATCTTGTAGGAGTGAAGACGTTTCGCTGTCCATCTAGCTCCTCTTTAATTCTGGTCAGATTGCTGGTGGCCACTGCCTTAAATCTATCTGAGGGGAGGGGCTAACCACACTGAAACTGTAAACAGCTATTGTCTCCAGTTTCAGATGAGACTAACCTATTCAGCCCTTAACGACCCTGCTATTATTCTCATTGTTCTGGGTCTGAGAATGGAGTTGTAGATGGGGGAGAGATTATGGCCTCCATTTGTGTTTAAGGAAGGATTCTCTTAGCTCTTAGCTTCTTTAACTCTCCTCCCAAACCATTTATTTTCTCTGGCTAAGATCTGAATTTCACTGTCTTCACTCCTACAAGATTTATCCAGTTGACAGATTTAACTTCGTTGTTGCTTTCTCTGATGTTGTGTGAGTTTAAAGTCGCTGTAAGAGCAGACAGAGGACAGACGTGTCCACAGCCTCTTCCTCTGGACACACAGGAGCAGATCAGAGGAGGAGCTCGGACTCTCCTCAGATTCAAGCACAGGGTGAGTCTGGGAAACATTCAGGACGTCTTAAACTCACACAGTGTAAGCTCAGAATAATCAGGACTAAATGATGTTGAGTTGTTTTCATTTACAGCACACGTTTAGCAGCAGTTTAACAGGATCCACACACTCACCCACGAGCTCCTGTCTCCTCTGGTCCTCCTCATTCTCCGCTGTCTTTGGTCGGACCATTTTACGCACGAAAACACAGCGGAAACACCGGAGGGAAACGCGCACATCTCACGGAGACAAACTGCACAGAACAACAGAGACAGACACCGCCATGGACCTGTGAAGACAACAGCACAGGGGGGAGCAGTTTGTTTAGCGGAAGTTCCGGTTTAAGCGCGTTGTTTTTCTTCTTCTGGTGAAGTTTTACAGCGGGTGACAAACAGAAAAACGCGCTTTACCGCCGCCACGTGGAGCTTGTGTGTCTATAAAGTGTTAAAACGTCCCAATGATCCTCAATTCCCTGTTCTTGCGTTTGTTTTGTTTTTTTGTTGTTGTTTTTTTGTAGTTTTACAAATAGTTAGTGTTTTATTCAGTTTGCACTTTGTCTTATAGCCTGTTGTAAGAGCTCAGGTTCTTAACTCTTAGCCTCGGCATCTTAAGGTTTCTCTATATCTTAACCATTTAACCTCTAGATCCAGTACAACATGCTCTGTTTTGTCCTTGTGCTCCTTTAACGGGTCTGAGCTGGTTTTCAGGTGAATGTCATCGTTATTTGTATGGTATAAATATGCTGTATGCACTGACATCACACTAGTGCCGATCGCTTTAATAAATCACTCTTTGATTTAAGGCAGCTTCTCAGTTCATTTTATTTTTAATTGTCTCTAGAAATTCCATAACAGTCAATAATTACCGTGCAGCTTCTTGACACTCACACAGATTTGACTCCACCCAACTGTTCCCCATCAAACTTTCCTAAGACATAAGGATCTGCACAGACACAGACAACACACCTACAACAAACAACTCCTCATGATCACATTCAACCATGTCACTTTTCTTTTTTTTTCTCTTCTTTTTATTTTATGACACTGTGTAGTTACTTCAGTTTAAGAGCACCCAATACTGACATTATGTATTTTTTCATCATCAGTAGTTTGGCTTTGTGAATGTAGCATTTAAATGAACGACATATTGCAGTTTTGGTGATTATGGTACAACATTAATAATATACTGTGCCTAGGCCTGTCACGAGAGCAAATTTTGAAGTACGATATATTGCTGAAGTAATGAATTGTTTTGTGTTTTTTTTTTTTATGTTTGTGACACCAATGACTACAGATGGAAATTAGCATTTTGCTAAATCTGGTGCAGCCATTTTTTAATGTATCTGCACACTGTCCTTCAAATAAATAAATATAGACGATAAACGATAATATTCAAACTTATTTATGTCACTGAGACAATAACCCAAGAGCAGATTTATACAGTGAATACTATTCTGAAATCTTCAATCTTATCATATAGCCAGAAAATAAGTACACACAGTGAATATTGACCCAAAAATAAATATTATTCCCTCCAACATATACTGGACGAGGAGTCAATATAGTAATTATCATGACAGGCCTAATTATGCTAGAAGTTTGTTATTATCTTATATTGTTATTAGATCATCTTCTAATGCGATGTTTTAAATTAATCAACACAACAAAAGCATATCATTGCTTTATTTGTATTTTATTTATTTATTTAGCTTTTTACACAATCCTTCATTTTGGACAAAAATCAAAATAGAAGTGTGGACTTTGGATCTTTGATAGATCCAATAGATCCATTGATGTAATTATTACATTGACATGAGTGATTTAGCTGCTGCGCAGGCTGCACATTAGAGAACATCATTTAAACTGTCAATAATCAGTAAACGTTATAGGTTCATTGCTTTATAATAAAGTGTATTTTTCACAAACATCTCCAGGGAGCCTTTCCGATGATATAAGGTGAAAAGTAAACCAGTTATACTCTTTAAAGTTACCATCCGTGTGACTGATTTTTTTTCTACCGGTAGATAGTTGTGAAAACTTTTTGCAGAGTAGGTGCATTTTAAGAGATGCGACTGGAGTCATTGGGTAAGTTCAAGGTGCACACAGTGCATATATGTGTCCAGCTTATTTCTCTCCTGTGTGACTTCCCATATGTCTCACCAGAGAAGACTTCAAGATAAACCGTATATTACAGACAGAACAGCTATAAGGTTTATCTTCTGTGTGACTTTTCATATGTCTCACCAGAGAAGAGCTCAAGGTAAACTGCTTATAACAGACAGAACAGCTGTAAGGTGTCTCTCCTGAGTGACTCCTCATGTGTCTCTTTAGATTAGAGCTTGTGATAAATTGTGTATTACAGACAGAACAGCTGTACGGTTTTTCTCCTGTGTGCATTGTTCTATGTGCATCTAGGTTAGACTTGCGAGTGAATCTTTTCTTACAGGTACAACAGCTGTAAGGTTTTTGTTCTGCATGTGTTTCCTTATGATGTTTGAGACCACAGGAATCCGCAAAATCTTTCTTACATATTGAACAGCTGTAAGATTTCTCTCCTGTGTGACTACTCATGTGTCTTTTTAAATGAGCATTTGAGATAAAGCATTTACTACAAACAGAGCAGCTGAAAGGTTTGTCTCCTACATGTGTTCTCATATGTTCACATAGGTTAGTCTTGTGATTGAATACTTTCAGACAGAAAGAACAGCTGTAAGATTTCACTTCTGCATGACTTCTCATATGCCTTTTCAGATTATAGCTCTGGGTAAACCTTGTTTTACAAACAGAACAGCTGTAAGGTTTTTCTCCTGTGTGTATTCTCATATGTACATTTAGAATCATTTTGTGGGTGAAAGAGTTCTTACAGACAGAGCAGCTGTAAGGTTTCTCACCTGTGTGTGATTTTTTATGATATATGAGACCAGAAGAATGACTAAAACGTTTCTTACAGATTGAACAGCAGTAAGGTTTGTCTCCTGTGTGTGTTCTCAAGTGTACAACAAGATTATTCTTTTGACTAAATGTTTTCTTACATATTAAACAGCTGTAAGGTTTGTCTCCTGTGTGTATCCTCTTATGTACAAAAAGGCTATTCTTTTGGGTAAATGTCTTCTTGCAGACTGAACAGCTGAATGGTTTCTCTCTTGTATGAACTCTAATGTGTTTTAGTAAATCATGTTTAGACCCATATCTCTCTTTACAAAAAGAGCACTGGTGTTTCTTCCTCTCAGGTCCTTCAGCTGTTCTTGGCATGTCCCCATTGTCCACAGTGGCACTGGTCTCTGGTGCAGACTTGTTTTGGGGGGATGAACTGGAGTTTGGTACAGTGGTGCTTCTGGCTCTGGTCTGAACTTGTCTGAAGTCTCCATCAGCCTCTGTTTCCATCTGTGCAGCTGAACAGCTGAATGGAGCTTTCCAGTCTTCATCATTGTCAGTATCAGAAGAATCCTCCCCGCCTCTCTCAGTCTCGGAAGCAGCACTGGACTCAGTGACATGACTGAAAGCACCCAGAGACAACATGATTGTAACAGAAACAGAAAATCACATGTTTATAAAAACCACAGGAAATTACAAAAAAAAAAAAAAAAAAATTTATAATAATTGCAGTTGTTTCAAAGGGTTAGCGACTCACACTTGCAGCTGCTCTTCCTCCTGTTTGACGCTCTGTTCTTCTGGCTCCTCTTTAATCTGTGGAGTCTCAGGGATTTCCTGGTTCAGAGAGGGACCAGGACTCAAAGGGGGGATCTGGACACCTGCAGGAGTCAATCAGGGCATAAAGGAGTGAATTCCTTACACATAAATGTGCAGTGATTAATATATCATTTTGTCCTGTGAAACACTCACTAATTTTGTCTCTAATTTACTTTAAGGGCTCACGCACACTAGGCTTTTTGAAAAGTGTTGTGCTTGTGCAGAGGCTGTGTCAACAATGGAGAGAGATGGGAAACTTATTCAAAGGGTTCAATCAAATACTTGGGTATATGGTTCAACCATCATCATCCTAGATTTAAAATTCATATTACAACCATAAAACAAACAAAAAAACAGCAGCTATCTGAGTGCATATCTGCTTCTCCAAATGTGTTAGTGGGATATTTGAGATTCAATCAACACCTCAATTCTAATTCCTGGGTTTACATACATTTTGATGAATCGGTTTCAGTTGGACTAGGTCAATTATGCAGTTTTCCTAATGTGCATGTGAATGTAGTGACTGACAATCTGCAGAAAACAACACCGGTACTTATTCATTTACAAAGCCTTAATGGGGATATTTCCATAGTACCTTAGTAATCTCCTTAACATCAATTCATCACCTCCCACCAGTTACTTTTCACTGAGCAATAATATCTTCATGGAGACAAGCCGCATCTTTAAAATCAGACCTATTCTGCAAAATGGACTTTCCAGAGCTTTTATCCATGTTATAGTTGTTTCCCCTCACCTTTTACTCACCCAGAATTGTATTTGGAGTGATCTATGAATGTTTAGCAATCTTTAACTTCTTATTTCCGTTTATATCATATTGCCGATCAATTCTCATTTTCACCTCCACCGGTACATGCCCACTACGCTACACATCATTGTCCAATTTTATTTTTTTAATCAGTGATACATTCAGGATTTGGCAGCATTGCATAGTCATTTTGGTACAAATGAAAAAATCTGCTGTTTACTAGTGTGATGTGCAGCTGTCCATCAGAGGTGCCGACAACTTCACAGCTTTTTGTTGTGATGACATTTACGTCAGCTCCCATTAGGCATCTCAGTTTTCTATCGCGGAAATCAGCAGATTTATTAATCTGCTGATTAGCGCACACAAACACAATATGTTTTACTTAAAAGACACTTGACAAGTTAAAGAAAAATGTAAAAAGTGAGGTGACCTTTGTGATGTGTACATTTTTCTTGAGAGCTGCAAATGTTTTTACAATGTCATATTTTGTGACTTTCCTGTTCGCTGCTACCTTGGCCTGGTCTCTCTTGTAATAGAGATTCTGAATTACCGTGGGACTTCCTGGTTAAATGAAAGTTAAATAAATAAATAACTAGATGTAAAGATACTAAATGTCCTGGTGAAATTGAAACTGCAATTTCTTTCCTCTGGATAGGCTAATTATAGAGACATTAAAGTTCCTGTACCCAATTTTTACCCATGTCTTGCCCCAGTACATATATATTGTATAGCAGCTCTTGAGGTCAAAATATGTCCACTGTGTGCTGCCTGCATCCAATTATAAAGTGTTTTATTGTCCAATAATCAGAATGTGTGCATTAGCATGCTAGTTTTTGTTAGCTCTTATGATATTTGAGACCAAAGGAATTAGTAAAATTGTTTTCACAGATAGGGCTGGGCACCGATAATTGGTTCCAAGTAGGAACTGACCGAAAAGGTTTGGTAAGTACTGGTACCAAAAAAAACACCATTCATTTGGTGCCAACTTTTTGCTTCTTTGGCTTTAAATGACAGCATCAATAAGACAATTAAGACACCGCACTGATTTAACAGCAGAGCAGATGTTCACGCATCATGACTGTGCACAAACAAATGGCACTCACATTTTAACATAAGCCACGTGTCCAAACAAAGAGCAGTGTATCATCTTATCGATAAAACAGAAGAGCTGAACAACCACCGTGCAGAGTTTCAACTTATCCACTCAAAAACACATCAAGTCTCCAGCACGGGGCCTTTGCAGTATCTCAAAGTAAGAGTGTTGTCCCTAATAATAAACCCAGATCCAGTCACAGTCTGCAGTGTCCACGTAAAGCTGAAACCAAACAGATCATTTGAACAAAACCTCACCAAAATCCTCCTCCTCCTCTGTAAAAGCGCAATTCCCAAGTAATTGTGGTGTAAGTATCCAGTGTGGAGCATGTGTGTGTAAAGATGTACGCAAGTGAGTCCACGTAAAGTTCTCCATAATCCTCCTCTGTCCAGGTAACTGCGTAGTAAAAGCATAAACTCTGGTGCTCTGGTTCATTTGCATGTGCATTTGTCTTGAGTTGTAACATCGTATAGCCTAGTACTATGTTTTAAAATATGAATTAACATAGTATATAACGCAATTCAAGGTTACAAAAAATGATCTTCATAATATTGGCCATTAATTTACACTTACAAATAATTCAGGTACTGAAAAAAGAACCGTTCAGGACCTGGTATCGAAAATGAGATATCGTTAAAGTACTGGTATAGAAAAAAATCAAACGGTACCCAGCTCTACTCACAAATTGAATAGCTGACTGGAACTCCCCAGTCGTCATCATTGTCAGTGTCAGAAGAGTGCCCTGTGTCTCCCTCTGTCTGTGTGTGGACAAGTGTCTCTGAGCTGATGTCCTCTCCCTGTGACGACTCTTCTGTCTTCACACACACAGTACTGGACTCAGAGACAGACCTGAAAAAAAACAAAGACACAACAAATTGTCATTAAAAATAGTAAAAAATAACTATAATATAATATATATTATAAACCTCACAGCTGCAGCTGCTCTTCCTCCTGTTTGACGTCCTGCTCTTCAGGCTCCTGTTTAATCTGGAGGGTCTGTGGGATTTCCTGGTTTCCTGTGTGAACATGTTTGTACTGTAGTTTACTTCAACAGGTACTATACTGCACAAAATTGACCCTTGTGACCTTTAAGCCATGTTATGTTATCTCCTCAAACACATACCTGGAGCTGTGTTTTGTTTCAGTCACATATGTTTGAGTAACACTTTATTATTAGTCTGTCTACATCTCCAAATCCTCAAAATGCTCTGTTCCACCTTGTGATGTCATGAAGCTGTAGTTTAAGTTAACAGCTACGTTTTACCTTTAGTTCAGTTGAGATTCCAGAGCTGGATTCATCCAAATGATTCTAGTGAAGGTGTATGGAGTTTAAATACACAGTGTTTTCTGTTTGAGAGAAGAACTCAGCCTAAACGTGCAGGGTTTGTGTGTTAAACATATGTGAGAGAAGCAAAACAAAGCTTTAAGTGTAGTTTTTATGAGGAAACAACATAACATAGATGAGAAAATAGATATATACAACCTCATAATATTAAAATATTTTGAGGTTGTATTTAGAGTGATTAACATATGTTTGAGTAACCTTTATTTAAAACATCATTGCTTTGATTCACCCCCATTAAAAAATACAAATAAAAAAGCCATATTGTACACTCAGAATATATTTGTGTTCATAATTCTACTTTAACTTATGCATAGTGATTGTACTGTTTTTCCCCACTGTTGAATATATTGTTTTGCATTGTTTTGATTTTATTCAAAAGCACTTTGGTCACTTTCAGGTGTAAAGGGCTCTAATATGGACTGACCACAAGATGAACACAACTGTGAGGAGATGGACACATGGAGCTCCTGAACAAAGTACACGCAAAACGACACAATACAGCTAATATACAAGGCTAAAGTTGGCTAAAGGGTTTGCTCATGAGACTCCGTAGTGTCGTGTGAGTTTAAAGCCGCTGTAAGAGCAGACAGAGGACAGACGTGTCCACAGCCTCTTCCTCTGGACACACAGGAGCAGATCAGAGGAGGAGCTCGGACTCTCCTCAGATTCAAGCACAGGGTGAGTCTGGGAAACATTCAGGACGTCTTAAACTCACACAGTGTAAGCTCAGAATAATCAGGACTAAATGATGTTGAGTTGTTTTCATTTACAGCGCACGTTTAGCAGCAGTTTAACAGGATCCACACACTCACCCACGAGCTCCTGTCTCCTCTGGTCCTCCTCATTCTCCGCTGTCTTTGGTCGGACCATTTTACGCACGAAAACACAGCGGAAACACCGGAGGGAAACGCGCACATCTCACGGAGACAAACTGCACAGAACAACAGAGACAGACACCGCCATGGACCTGTGAAGACAACAGCACAGGGGGGAGCAGTTTGTTTAGCGGAATGTCCGGAAGTTCCGGTTTAGGCCCTTTCAGTGTAAGAGCACACAAGACTTACATATTTATTTTTTTTATTATCAATAGTTTGAATAGGAGTTTACCTCTATAAAGTTTGGCTGTGTGGTATGTGAATATGGTATTTGCCCAGTATTGAAAACAATTTAAAAACAAATTGCAGTTTTGGAAGTATGTGAGAAGTCTGTTATTATGTTATGACAATTAAAATGTATTATTACCACATTAGCACGAGCCATAAACCCCGAGCCATAAACAAAGTAATGTGGTCTGCTCCATTCAGTGTAGTGAAGAGTGCAATGAGAGTTACATTGGAGAAACTAAACAGCTACTCCATAAGAGAATGTACCAACTCCGTCGTTAGAGCTCCTCTGGACCCCAGTCTGCAGTACATCTCCATCTCATTGAGAGGAGAGTTAAAGAAGCTATTTTTGTTAGGAAAGACAATCCTTCCTTAAACAGGATCATCTATCTCCGATTTATAACTCCATCCTCAGACTCAAAGAAAACAAAGGAAACAAAGAGAACATTAGAGCGAGCCATTAGGGCCATTAAGGCTGAGTGCAGGCTCATTTAGGCTGAAGCTGTAAACAATAGATGTTTACAGTTTCAGTGTAGTTTAGCCCCTCCCTTCAGATAGATATAAGGCAGTGTCCACCAGCAATCTGACCAAAAGTGAAGAAGCGGCTTGGATGAGCAGCAAAACGGCTTCAGTCCTACAACTTTTTGTCCAGTTGACAGATTTAACTTTGGCTTTTACCATTTATCGTTTTGCACAATACTTTATTTTGAACACTAGACAGATTCTTTGATGCATCCTGTGGCAGTGTTGTAGAATAAAATGTATAAATCAGGGGTCTGCAACCTTTAACAGCATTGATTCCTTTCAAACCAAATTGAAGTTCAAAAGAGACATGCATGCAATCTCAATGCTAAAAAAACAAAAACACGAAAAACTAAAAAACAGGACATAAAATGACTGTAAACTGAGTAGGTCAGCTAATAAATATAACATTTTGAATTGATTAACTTCAAACGTGGAAACATTTGACAATTATTTATAGGTAATTTTCTGCATTTGGTGCGTTTTATATGAAATGTTTATAATTCAGCACCGGTGATTTTCCTTGAGTTCAGATGGGTGTGATTGACAGGTGGGTTAGCCCATCAGGGTAATATGGCTAAATAAGGCTGTTTGTATACAGTTTCAGGGAATGGGAGGGATATAAGGGTAAAAATCGTTCTCAAGGCATTTACTGTCTGTTGTTATTTGTTGTATATTTTGATATGACTAGTTATCTGAAATAAAAAGATGCTAAAAATAAACAAACAAACATTGACTTTAAATAATGTTATAATACATGCACACACAGGCTAGGGTCCAGAGATTTACCCAGGAGCAGCTGTTTCCTCCAGTTCAGCTCATGCTCCACTGTCGTTGGTTGGATCATTTTACACATGACACTTTATTATTTTATTATATTATTTATTTATTGAAAAAATAGAGTGGTACAAAGCAGTGGCATAACAAACTGATTATAAATGTTTACTAATAATTTACTGAAAACAATATTAGGTGCAACAGATGTAACCTTGTGTGATGGGAAATAGGAGAGCGAGAGAGGGGGAAAAGAAGGAAAGAAAGAAAAAATGTTAGACGGGGGTGGGGACTACAGTTTGTAATTTTCAAAAACATTGTAGGTTTTTATGGCTTTTGGTGCTATGAGCTCTGGATGGTTTGTTTGTAATATTGTATTTCATTTTGGAATATTGAAAATATGGGTTTCTGGTTTCAAAGTTTGGTTTTGTGAATATTCTCCCTATTCTTGAAGTTGCCGTGGGCACTGCCATCGTCAATGGGGTTAAGTTCTACAGGGACTACAAAGCCGTTTTAAAGCCTCCCAGAGAATCACTGCAGTGTTGACTTGAACATTGAACAGTTTACACAAGTCAGCATGCTTTATATCAGATTTTAGTGGTGAAACATTTCCCAAATTCTCCACTGAAATGAATGTGATTCCC
The DNA here is from genome assembly GCF_009829125.3 of Periophthalmus magnuspinnatus. NCBI lineage: Eukaryota > Metazoa > Chordata > Actinopteri > Gobiiformes > Gobiidae > Periophthalmus > Periophthalmus magnuspinnatus. The sequence goes on from NC_047139.1 coordinate 14,973,328, forward strand.
GCTTAACCGGAAGTGCCAGCACAAAGAGAGCGTGGTTTAGTAGTAAAAGTGGGCAGAACAGAATAAGGTCCATAGAATTTGGCCAAAATAATAAGTAGATTTAGTACAAACTGTTTTTTACTTTCAAAACACCTAAAGAGTATGTCTTTGTAACAGAGAGTGAATGCTTTTGAAATAATGGTCGAGATGTATTTGACAATCTGTTTCCAGAAGGTGGTGGTACAGGAGCATGTCCAGAATAGGTGAGTGGCAGTTTCTGTGTTAAAAAAAGAGCAGGAAGTGTCTGTTAGTGTCCTGAGGTGCTTGAGGGGGTCGCAGAAGTGAAAAAGTTTGTATGTATTTGTTTGTACTTATTTGTAGGGTAATGTCCAGACTTTCTCCCCTTTTTCCACAAAAAATTATATAACATCTTATCAATTGAGTTGCTTATTTTTTGGGTCAAGATTTAGAGCCATAGCTGAATAAATCGATCTGAACATTTCTTCAATATTTGTAAGTAGCATTCTACCATTTAAAGACAAATGATGGAACCTTTTCTTGGCTTTGTCAATGACAGGTTTGAAATTGAGGATAGCACTCCCACAATATCTTATAAATATGGTGAAACAAGACTTAATACGTTTACTCGGATTAATAAAGTTGATTTGTTTGTAATCTGAAATTTAATTTTAAAAAGTTAAGAAGCCTGCAATGTAATTTTATGGCCACACAGAAGTGCTACAAAGAAATTATCTTTACATTTACAATGGTTTAAGTTTATGTGACCTAAAATCTCACAAACAGTTTGTGTAACAGGGTAAGTTCGTACTAAAGAGTCATAAATATGTATATGGTGTTATTGTGAATAAATGCACAATTCAAGTACAGGTAAAGTAACAACTAGTTAAAAGAATGAGCTGAAAATGGTTCAGAACAAGGACAAATTTGAGCTGAAGTATGTCCCTGTCACAGCTCTCCAGCAGCTGCATACAGCGATAAAAACACTTGATCAGGCCTGGCCCCGCCTCCTGTTTGACCTTTGCCACCTCCTTTATGTCCCGAAATACAGCAACCAGCCACAGTCACGACCTGTGCTCTACAGCTCAGCTACACTTACCTCAGAGAGTCTGAGCAGAGGGGCTGCTGCGAGTGTGTAAGAGTTCCGCTGACAGACTTTGTTACACTGTGGATCTCTAAAGCAGGTCCTCTGAGGAGCTGCAGAGCCTTACCAGCAGAGAACACGAGTGGCACCCATGGACCAGACCATGGAGGCCCCACGGGACCCAGCAGTGAGCCAGGCTCTGGTCCACTTTGAGTCCACCTTACAGGCTGCTGTGCGGGAGGTTCATGTGGATGTGAGTGCGTTCAAACAGAGAATGGAGCAGAGGATGGAGAACATGTACATGTCCCAGGCCCCACTGGCTGAGGCCGTGTCCAGGCTCCAGGAGGAGAACCAGCAGCTCCGGGCCAAACTGGAGGCTCTGAGCCGCCTGGTGGAGGGTCTGACTAGGCTGAAGGCAGACCTGAACACAGATCTGCACTCACACAATGGACACGCAGGGACAGAAGAGAAAAGTGACCCCGGAACCACAGCCTCTGATAGCCCAGGAACCAGCATGGCTCCTGGATGTGCTCCTAACAGCTCTGCACCTCCTCCATGGAGGACCAGGAGACACGGCGACATCAATGTGAGTGCCATTCTTCTCTGACATGCCAATGCAGTCACATAAATGCCAGCAGCAGTGGGTTACACATGACTAATGCTTAATGCTCTACCGGCACATTAGTTTCAATGAGACAGCGACCCAACATGAATGATCACACTTACAGTAAACAAGGCACTCACACTATAGCAGCGTGTGGCAGCACATACCTGAACACAACACAGTACAAACTTGGTTGCTAACTGTGGTAACTCTTGGTTGTTATGGCCATATTACAGAAATGGAACATCATGTTTATGCACTAGGATCCTTAGTTGATCTTTGGGTACAGTGGTGCTCATTCAAGAAGCTTACCCTACCATAGCATTGTGTCTACCATTTCAAATCAAGGGATGAGAATAATGTGCAGTATGTGGGGCATGGAACTGAGCCAGGCTGCTTTTAGCCTGCCACATTCAGACATGCTGGAGGGTGCATGCAGTGTGCGCGTGTCATTAAGCACTGCATTCTGTTTGATTGTGACACTAATGCGTTTGCTTGGATCTGTCATCAGTATTATCGCACAGGCAGCCCCCTGAGCCCTCGTGAGCCCCACTTAAAACGGCAGGCCCTCCAAAGGCCAAGAGTATTTTTATCTCAGAGCTGTGAGACGCTGCTGTCTATCCTTCCTTACCTCTGCTACTGTTACATAAGTCAAACAAAAGAATGCTATTTATAAGAAAGCACAAACGCATCTATGAAGTAGGTCCCATTGGAGCACTGTGCAGTTTGCTGCAGTGACAGCTGTGATCTGGGTGAACAGTAGACCTGCTTTGCACTGATCTTCTCCATGACGTAATGAGCCCGACTCTGAAGCCTGGTTATTAATACTTGTGCAGCCCATAATAAGAAACCCAGCCAAGCCCTTCTGAAATCTCCTGATGGAAAGTTGCTTTGCGTTTTGCCTGTGGCTCTGTGTGAGTGGGCCCAGCAGCTGGTCTGTCACAACGGAGCAGTGGAGCAGTCTGCATTCATGTGCCGTGACATCACTGCAGCTCTGAAGCATCAGAGGCCATCACTCACACCTGACAGACACCAGCATCTCTCCCAGGGTTTGCTGCCAGGGCCGACTCTGCCAGGTTCTACACTGTCAGACTATGCACACTAAAGCTTGATTTATGCTTGACATGCGTACACGAGGGTCTGCACGGCCAAGTTTCGTATTTTTTTGAGTCATCTTCACTGACCTGATTTTCCGTGTTAGCGTCTCAGGAAAATCTGTAACTATGCGGACAGTCGACGTGGAAATGAGTGGGATTCCAAAGTAGCTACTTTCAAATTCAAGTATGTGCAGCTGAATGGGCAGCACAAACGATAAATACTGCCAATGTTTCCTCTACTAATTTCTGTGCGGAAGCTACATGTAGAAATCCAAACTTGAGTCTATATGCTCTAAGGCTACACCAAAGCTTTATTACATGGACATAGCTAGCCCACTAGCTGCAACGCTCCAAGTAGGAAACAAACATGAGTGCAAAATGGTTCCAGTTCACTTTCTTCTGAACTGTTAATTTTAACCTGTTCTACACCATCCTGGTGTTTTTATCTCACTATTTAGTCCATAAATAAGATATGAACATTAATAACAGAGCAATCAGGTTGACCTTTCGCAATAATAATTATATTGACTTATTGTTAGATATTTGAAAATTAGGGCTCAAAATTTGTCGTGTGTACAATGTCTTTGCAAAAATGGGGTATTTAGGGCTATTTTTGTTGTAATAAAAATGAATTTGAGCTGTAGAAAATTGAATAAGTGACTTCAGTGGCTAATTATTGATTCTTTCTGCTATTTATCTGTTGCAGCTCAGGCCTTTTAATGATGCTGTTTATTTTAAAAATGGTTTACTGAAATGATCTTACTTTTCTGCTATTGAGTCAGATTTACCACAATATCTCTGGAGCAATATGCTTCAAAATGTGTTATTGTGTCAGGCCTACAATCAGGTTCCCTCTTTTCCTGAGGTCAGCTCCCTCTAGCAATTAGCAACAGGTTTGATTGACAGCTATTGTGCCTCGTTGCCCCTTGCCAAACCAGATGTGCGGGAAACAACCTCTCACCTTCTAAGGCAGGGGTGTCAAACTCAAATACACAGTAGGCCAAAATTTTTAATTGAACAAAGCCGCGGGCCAAGATTGAACAAATTAACCTTTTAATATGGAACCAAACAAGTTTTGATTTAACAATGAATATTGAACAAGCAAGGCTTATATAACTTTAAAGTGCAGGCATGCAAAATCGAGTTGCTAATAATACTACTACTAATAATAGTAGTAATAATAATAATAATAATAATAAAACATATCAATGGCATATTAAATAAGATTTAAATAAAAATTGAATCCTTTCTGTTTGCAGCCTTCTGAGTTAAATGTGAAAATTAGCTTCTTACGTAGGCTAATACATTTCAAAATAAAATAACATAACAACTATGAATAAATAAACCATTCAGGCCTTGGAGTAGCAAGAAAAAGTGCATAGAAAATGTATTTACTGCTCATTTTGTGACACACTGATCTACTCTGATGCGTCCAAGCCAGATACCTGGCATCTTTTCTTGGATGCCAATTCATCAGTGTCGGGGCTCAGGGTTTGAGCTGAAGAAACCTTCATTATTGAACAAAGGTGTTCATCAGTTAGACGTCTCCTGTGAGACGTTTTTGTCATCTTCATTGAGGAGAAAAGTTGCTCACATAGGTAAGTGCTACCAAACATGGAGAGCAATTGAGCAACTTCGGTGCGGAGCTGAGGCATCGTGTCAGGGATGAACTGTGGTAACTGTGCGGCCCCAACAGCATCAAATTTTGACTTCAGCGTTTCATCACACTGGAGTTCAATCAGCTCCATTTGGAGGTTAGTCTGCCTCTGTCCTAACTGATGCGCCAAAACAACAGCAGAGCATTATGGGATTTGTAATATAAGCGGTGACTGCGGTGTTACAGCCCTGCCACCGTATAATACCGGTGGGCCAGCTCTAATATTAATTCGAAATTGCCTTGCGGGCCAAATATAATTACACTGTGGGCCAAATTTGGCCCGCGGGCCAGAGTTTGACACCTATGCAATAAAGTGACTAATTAAAAAATACATCTGTCCCATTGATGTTCATCAAACACATGGATAAAAATAAACTCAGCAGAAACTCCCAATGTCTCAAACTTAAAGGTAAATATACAGTAGCTGTGTTTTTTAATATTGGAACATATCATGTGCACTTTTGCTGGTATTGTTCAATGCCATAGAGGCAACTGTCTGTCTGCATGTATGTTTCAAATAAGCCATAACACAAACACAAGTTATTGTACTCTGCAGTTCACCCACACAGTGAGCACTAATGGCTATATATTTTATAGAAGTACCAAAAAAATTATTGAAAACGGTGTGCCTCAAGGCTTTGTGTGGGTCCTCTGAACGTCACAAGATGCCCTTGAATGTTTGCAAGTTAACGTTAGATTGTTTAACTGTTGTAAAACTACATTTAACCAGTGTATAACATTTATTATTTATTATATAGAAGTATACAGAATCAATGAAATTTTAACCACCATTAGGGGTAATCCAGATTTTGAATAAGACTACAACAATATCATAGTAGTTCAAACCAATAAATTACCCAATGGCGGACAAGAATGTGGGCATAAGACTTTCTGGGACCATATAGAACACAATAACTGACTTCAAACTGCAATGTGCTGTAGTTTTTATTGAATGAATCAAGGTGAATGTGTCTTAGTCTTCCTCCTGGAAAAGAATTTTCGAATCCACCGGGTGAAGCGGGAGATGGCAGATCTACCCCTAGATCTGGGAGGCAGGGGCTCTGTATGGACTCCAGGCTCTAATGTATGAAGAGTCTCTATTGTGTCAAGAGTCTCTATTGTGTCCACTGTATCAGAAGGCTCCACTGCACGAGGCTCCATCGTATCAGAAGTCTGTACTGGCTCCGCTGCATGAGGCTCCGCTGCATGAGGCTCCGCTGCATGAGGCTCCGCTGCATGAGGCTCCGCTGCATGAGGCTCCGCTGCATGAGGCTCCGCTGTGTCAGTAGGCTCTGCTGTGTCAGTAGGCTCCGCTGCATGAGGCTCCGCTGTGTCAGGAGGCTCCGCTGTGTCAGTAGGCTCCGCTGCATGAGGCTCTGCTGCATAAGGCTCTGCTGCATGAGGCTCCGCTGCATGAGGCTCCGCTGTGACAGGAGGCTCCGCTGCATGAGGCTCTGCTGCATGAGGCTCTGCTGCATGAGGCTCTGCTGCATGAGGCTCTGCTGCATGAGGCTCTGCTGCATGAGGCTCTGCTGCATGAGGCTCTGCTGCATGAGGCTCTGCTGTGACAGGAGGCTCCTCTGTGTCATGAGGCTCTGCTGTGTCATGAGGCTCCGCTGTGACAGGAGGCTCCGCTGCATGAGGCTCTGCTGCATGAGGCTCCGCTGCATGAGGCTCCGCTGTGACAGGAGGCTCCGCTGCATGAGGCTCTGCTGCATGAGGCTCTGCTGCATGAGGCTCTGCTGCATGAGGCTCTGCTGCATGAGGCTCTGCTGTGACAGGAGGCTCCTCTGTGTCATGAGGCTCTGCTGTGTCATGAGGCTCCGCTGTGTCAGGAGGCTCTGCTGCATGAGGCTCTGCTGCATGAGGCTCTGCTGTGACAGGAGGCTCCGCTGTGACAGGAGGCTCCGCTGTGTCATGAGGCTCTGCTGTGTCATGAGGCTCCGCTGTGTCAGGAGGCTCTGCTGCATGAGGCTCTGCTGCATGAGGCTTTGCTGTGACAGGAGGCTCCGCTGTGTCAGGAGGCTCCACTGTATGAAGCTCCACTGTGTCAGGAGACTCTACTGTAACAGAAGTCTCCACAGTATAAAGAGCCTCCACTATATCACGAGTCTCTTCTGCTTGAGGCTCAACCATATCAGGACTCTCTACTGCATTAAGAGTCTGTACTGCATCAGGCTTCACTGTGTCAGAAGTCTCTAATGCATCAATTTTAGGGACTGTCTCAGCAGGTTGCTTCTGCGGCTCCTCTGAGTGTTCCTTAGGGAGTTCACTGTTGAGGTGCTCAGATAAAAGGAGAGCAGGTGACTCCTGGTCTCCAGTGGAGTTTGGAAGCTCCTCAGTAAGTATTTGAGGAAACAGCTGACAGATTTCGTCTGCTGTGGCAGTGGTGATGGCCCGAAGCAGACTTTTTGAACAGGAGCTCAGATGTTGAAAAAGTTTTTGTCCTGGAAACATCTGAAAGATTTTTTCCATGATGTTCTGGACCATTTGATCTGGAAAACGATGATAATAGTAGCACTGCTGGACCATGGAAATGTCAGATTTTTCAAGTCTGTCCAGGACAGACTGGGCCATTCCAATGGCCAGAGAGTTCATCTCTCTTGGTGGCATATTAATATATGGAGCATCCACAGGAGGCCTAAACAGGCTGAAGATCAGTTGAGGGATCACCTCCAGGACCACCTCCCTGGGCTGGAGCAGACGGGGCATGTCCTCTACATTCTGGGACAGCAAGTTCGCAAACCTCTCTGCGATTTGCAACAGTTTTGGGTGCCTTTTGTAAAAAAAAAAAAAAAAAAGTCCTAGTTAGTTTTGCAGATAATCAACGGTAATTAATTCTGTTCATTGAGAGACTCACCTGAAGGTCTCTGGGATGTTTTTTGGTGAAATCACCAATCTTGCTGCCTCAAGCACAACATTGTAAACTTTAAGGCGAATGATGACATCCCAGGCCTGAAACAATGAGGAGACAAAGGGTTAGTGCACAAAAATAAGGGCATGCATAAAAGTAATGTGTACAACAGAAACAGACTGAATACACATATAAAATATGATTATTTACCACATTCAGAAGAGGTTTGTCGCTGTCCTGAGCTGCCTCTAACTCAAGGTGCCATTGTCTGAAAGCATACACAAATTCAGTTTGCCTTGTACATGTAACATGTTAAGAAATATTACACTGGTAAACAGCTTGTCACTCACTGTACATGGCTGAACCTCCTTTGCCGCTCCAGCAGTGCCCTGACCATGTGCCCCGTGGTGACTGCTCGGGACATCTGGCCCAAACTCTTCAGCCGAAATAGCTCCACGACCAGTGCCATCTGAGTCACAAAAGGAAAAACAAACCGTGTTACAGTTATATTCTCAAACATTTATAAAAAATAAATAAAGTGGTACTTACATCGGTTTCATAAGCAGGCACGTACCAACAGGACTGCAAGGCAGAGTGATATAGTTCTGTCCCAAACAGCTCCTAAAACATGGCCAGAAAGAAATGTAATTAGACAACTACAGTACTGGAATACAGTTTAATATTTCAAAATATTAAGTTTCAAATATACAGACACACACACACAAACACATATCTACAACTTTATCTACCTTAATTGGCTTGTAAACACCCTTTGTTGGTGCAATAGCGTCCATAATGCTTGTTTGTTTTGTCTGATAAGACACAGTGACAAACGGACCAAAAAGACAGTGAAATTCAAGTTTTGACGACAGACTGTAAAAATGCACCCACACGGTTGAGTTCAACTCTCGAAATGAGCCTGAGATGTGCGGGAACTTCACTTACCACCTTCCACAGGTGTCACACCGTGACATCATGTTTGAGTGATGTCATCGCCCCATCACCGTGGTGACCGGTGATCTAGAAGCCTCATGTTCTAGAACAGGGGTGTCAAACTCAAATACACAGTAGGCCAAAATTTTAAATTGAACAAAGCCGCGGGCCAAGATTGAACAAATGAACCTTTTAATATGGAACCAAACAAGTTTTGATTTAACAATGAATATTGAACAAGCAAGGCTTATATAACTTTAAAGTGCAGGCATGCAAAATCGAGTTGCTAATAATACTACTACTAATAATAGTAGTAATAATAATAATAATAATAATAATAAAACATATCAATGGCATATTAAATAAGATTTAAATAAAAATTGAATCATTTCTGTTTGCAGCCTTCTGAGTTAAATGTGAAAATTAGCTTCTTACGTAGGCTAATAAATTTCAAAATAAAATAACATAACAACTATGAATAAATAAACCATTCAGGCCTTGGAGTAGCAAGAAAAAGTGCATAGAAAATGTATTTACTGCTCATTTTGTGACACACTGATCTACTCTGATGCACCCAAGCCAGATACCTGGCATCTTTTCTTGGATGCCAATTCATCAGTGTCGGGGCTCAGGGTTTGAGCTGAAGAAACCTTCATTATTGAACAAAGGTGTTCATCAGTTAGACGTCTCCTGTGAGACGTTTTCGTCATCTTCATTGCGGAGAAATGTTGCTCACATAGGTAAGTGCTACCAAACATGGAGAGCAATTGAGCAACTTCGGTGCGGAGCTGAGGCGTCGTGTCAGGGATGAACTGTGGTAACTGTGCGGCCCCAACAGCATCAAATTTGGACTTCAGCGTTTCACCGTATAATACCGGCCACCGTATAATACCGGTGGGCCAGCTCTAATATTAATTTGAAATTGCCTTGCGGGCCAAATATAATTACACTGCGGGCCAAATTTGGCCCGCGGGCCAGAGTTTGACACCTATGCTCTAAGGCTATGAGCTCTCAGGCTGTATGCTCTCTAAAGCTAATCGCTCTCTAAGATTATATTCTCTCTAAGGCTTTATGCTCTCAGGCTATACATTCTCAGGTGTACACTTAAAAGCTTAAAACTTATAAGGCTCTAAGGCTGTATGGTCTCAAACTATACGTGCTCTAAGGCTATTTGGTTTCTAAGGCTATACACCAGTGTTCCTGGGGGTAGGCCTTTATCACATTAAGGCCTTTATCATTTGCAGATGAATTCTGAAGTTAGTTGTAGTGTGCTTCTGAATAAAAACAGTAGCAGCACAAACCTCACTTTTCATCCCCTCACTAGCAGGTTTGCCTTGTATTTTGTTTACTTACAAACTGCTCAAGGGCTATACGCTCTAAGGCAATATGTTCTCTAAGGCAATATACTCGCTATGGCTATACGCTCTAAGGCTATATGCTCTCTAAGGCTATACATTCTCAGGCCATATGCTCTCAGGCTATATGTTCTCAGGCTATACGCACCAAGGCTATAGGTTCTAAAGTTAAAAAGACTGACACCCAGGTACTCGTCGAAAAAGTATTATGAACACTATCACTGATTTAAGCAGTTCTTACACTGTTCCTATGTGAGGCATTGGTACCTTAAGACCGTAAAAAGCCCTGGAGAACCTGTACCTAATTTTATTCTATGTATTTTAGCTAAAATTGTCTTTGTATTGTATAAGCAGCACCATCCATTCATTTTCTTCCGCTTATCCGGGGCCAGGTCATGGGGCAGTCTAAGCAGGATTCCCAGACTTCCCTCACCCCAGACACGTTCTCCAGATCCTCTGGTGGGACCCGAAGGCATTCTCAGACCAGCTGAGAGACATAGTCCCTCCAGTGTGTCCTGGGTCTTCCCCAGGTCCCCCTCCTGGTGGGACATGCCTGGAACTTCCCGAAGGAGGCATCCAGGAGGCATCCTGAATAGATGCCTGAGCCACCTCAGCTGGCTCCTCTTAATGTGGAGGAGCAGCCGCTCTACTCCAAGCTCCTCCCATGTGACCGAGCTCCTCACCCTATCCCTAAGGGAGTGCCCAGTCACCCTGCTGAGGAAACCCATTTCAGCTGCTTGTATCCACGATCTTGTCCTTTCGGTCATTACCCAGAGCTCATGGCCATAGGTGAGGGTAGGAAGGGTAGATTGACCAATAAATCGAGCTTTGCCTTTCAACTCAGCTCCTTCTTTACCACACCGGACTGATACGGTGACCGCATCACTGCAGATGCTGCACCAATCCGCCTGTCAATCTCATGCTCCATCCTTTCCTCACTCATGAAAAAGATCCTAAAATACTTAAACTTCTCCACTTGAGGCAAGGACTCCCCACCCACCCACAGCACTTAAGTTCAAAATAAATCTGCTTTGTCCTCTCTGAATCTAATTATCAGCATTCAAATACAGTTTAAACCTAAAATGATTGTCTTTGATCTGAATAGTCACTACTCTAGTACACAGCTCAGTGTGTGTCTTGATGTCTTTAGGTAGACACTTTCTCATTTGTCAAATCTTCATGATTGTTTTGAGGTTATCACTATAATTCACAGCTAAACTGTTTTTACCCAGGCACACTGTGGGCAGCCTGTGATTTCTATGTTTGCTTTCTGTTTCTAACAACTGTCTGGAATATGGCCCCAGACAAAGGTTTACAGGTTTATCAGGGTCGCCTGCAGCTCACACCTCTGAGGGCCCACACAGGGGCCACAGAGGCCACAGATGACCATGTGCTAATCCCGCCCTGACAGCTGGCTGACTGACATGCTCTAAGAGCTCTAGTGCACAGCTCTGTGTGGAAAGCCAAAGGCCAATCATCAGGCCCATGATATACTTAGGTGATTGCAGATTTCCAAAGCATCCATTTGGGGTTATATTGGGATGTAAGCAGAGTGCAGCGGAAACTCTTGCAAAGACCCTGATTGCAAACTCTAAAATAGCCTGAGTGTGAGCGGGGAGTAAAGACGGGGGAGGGGGGCACAGCTGTCACTGCAGAGACGCGGTGTGCAGTGAACAGCATAGGAACGAGCTCTACTAAACCTGGGACATGTGAACACTACTAAAGTGACTTATTCATCTTATGTTATGTTTCATATAAAACACACGTACTGCTCAGTTTCACTTGCATGTTTTTCTGATCCAGCTTTTGTTCAATGCCACTTCTTGATATCCACAGATTATCCTCACATTCACTGTATTATTGATACTTCCACATACTGCACACCTGTTATCATTGGCATCGACAACTTTTCACCTCTACTATGAATGACTATGAGATTTTTTAATAGGCAGATTATTAAATAAGAGCATTCATTGCCTGCGTCTTCTACTCATCTACTGGTCGACTGTCTATTTTTCAGCTGACTGGCTGCATATTCTATCCTTCTGCTAGTCGTCTGCATGTCTTTAATGAAAAGAATTCCCCCTTGGGGACCAATAAAAGTCATTCTGATTTCAATTCTGCAGGGGTCAGATGTGAAAAGAGAGAAGAGTGCCCCCACGACTGGACAACAGAATGGGACAGGGCCAGGTACTGTACCATTGTCACTGCTGTGTGGCTCCTGTTAAAGCTGTTGAACCCAACTTTAGTCTTTTGAACGAGTAAATAGTGTTTCCCCCATTATAATATATTTTAAAACCAGCACTTTGTGACAAAATAAGACCACTGTATGCTGTAGCTACTAATAAAATATTAAATCCACCAAAATCCTGGAAGTAATGCAAGCTGCCCTGTCTAATGTTGCTGCATGAAAAACATAGTTCTAAAGCCATGCACATGCATGTGAATATTAACTGTGCTTAGGGTTTGTATGATTGTTTAATCAAATAATTAAACTAAAGTACATCCTCCTTTCGTGGATAGAAAATTAGGAAACGCAGCTTTAAAGTTCCTGTAATATTAAACAAAACTACATGTGGTGGTGGTTAACCATTTTTTCAAGGCTGTGTACCCTTTTATTAGTTTTTACAGTTTTAAAAACAGAAACTGAATCCTCACTTTCTTAATGTATTCTGAGCATTCTAACCATGCTCCATGATGAGTTTAAAAGCTCATCTCAAAACTTTCAGGGGCTAGAGCGGAGAGGTTTGGTCATGTCACTGCTAATGTGCTAGCACAACTAGCATGCTAACAGTGGACTTATTTGGACCCTAAGAGCTGCTTTTACTGGGACAAGACAAATTTAACTTTATTAGTTGTAAAAAAAAAATATATATTTTAGTTAGTCTGATTAACTTTTCTGTGTTATTCAAAAAGACTAAAGTTGTGAATGCCAAATAACGTTACTGTTATAACATAAACTGTTAACCTTGTTTAACAGAAAATAAGTCATGTCACTTCCTAACCCACTAAATAAAACAGAACCTGGGATTATAAGATGTTTAGGTGGATATAGCAAATTAAGAAAATGAAATTATTAAAGAACTAAAGATTTTTATTTTAAATGTCATAAACATGACCTATCAGTAAACATGTTCATATCAATTATTATTATTATTATTATTATTATTATTATTATTATTATTATTATTATTATTATTATTATTATTATTATTATTATTATTATTATTATTATATGATCTGGTAACAATTATAATGATTTATTCTTAGTTACAAAAATATTAGACATGATGGACAAGTTCTTTATATTGTAATTTAGTTTTTTTTTTTTGTCAATTATCTAATCAGAAATCAGAATGAGCTTCATTTTTATTAATATCCTTTATTTAACCAGGACATGAGCAAGAGACATGAAATGAGAGACATGAGTCTCTCATTTGGGTTGCCAGTTTCAATGCTGAAGTCCATGTGGTTTAAACAAAAGGACCCTCTCTGATCTGAATAGTCACTACCTAAATTTCATCACCTGCAGCCAATCATGAATCAGTGCTAGTGCAGCGTCTGCTGACCTGGCTCATGACAGACTGATAAGTGTAGCATTTTGAATCAAGTTCTCCACATTTATTAATATTTTTTCCCAAACTAAATGATCTGAATTTTCCCTAATATAGGCTGAAGTTTGTCAGCGTTGCCATTTTTTTTTTGGTTTGCTTGGGCACTTGATCTTTGGTTTTCACACAAACCTCATTCCTGCTTTGCCATTGGTCTGTGCACTGTGGGGAGCGTGTACAGCGGGAGCATGTCAAGATGAATTTTCCCAAGTTTGTGAGCTCACAAATATTGCAGGAATCTATTTGCGAGTGGTTCTGAGCTTTCACATGAGGCATGGCTTGTCCATATACTGACAATGAGAAAAACTTGTATGTGTCCTCTATCTGCAGGTTAAGGCACTGGCAACACAGGGTCAGTTGTGATTTGTAATACCTTTTTTCCTTAAAAGTGGCAAATAAAATAGTAGGGCAAAGTGACTACAAACCTACTTTGTCATAAGACTCAAACAAAAACCAGGTAAATAACCAAATAACCAGGTTTAAGTGTCCAAAACTAGTTGAAAAAGTCTGAGGAATGCAGAATATCATCTTCCTTCATCATATTGTTCATAAAACTTTAACAAAACATAGCAACAAAGTATTTGTTTTTAATTGCTATATGAATGTTTTTATGTTTTTAGATGAGGAAGAGTCCATCCTTGTGACCAGACCTCACCTTCCTCTCACAGCCATGACTAAAACCAGCCCAGAACCTGGCCCAGACCCTGGCCCAATCAGCTCACCACTGACCCCAGGTAAGGCAGCAGAGCATTATTCTGGTTTTCTAGAAAATCCTAGCCTATGTCACATCATTCATGCTCCCACATTCTCTATAAATATACAAAAGCATGATACAAGGCTGTACATCTTGACAAACCTGATGTGATGTGCAGTATTTTCATTAGGCTCAGTGCAGAGCAGCACCCTGGCTAGCTCGCTAGCTAATGCTAACTTTTATTAAAATGGAAAAAAATTAAACAAACAACCAAGTAAAAACATAAAGTAACTACCTAATTGTTTTTATATGTAGATTATTATGGTTTGTGGTGTTATTTTAATATTTATTATAACCCAAAAGTATTAGCACTGACACTATAGGCTGTATAATAGAAATGGAGTGTAACGTCACCCATAAAGTTCAACTCCAGCCAAAAAAAGCTCACTGAGGCTAGCAGTTATGGTGGTTATTACCCTATTGGTCTGTTATTAATGTTCATATCTTAATTTAGGGACAGAATAGCTAAATAAAAACACCAGGACAATGTAGAGCAAATGATGAGGCTCACAGTGGTGGCTATGCTGACTTCCTATTTGGAAAACAGTGGATAGTGGCCTAGTATGTCCATTTATATATACTGTCTATGAGTCAAGTCCGCTGACTTCTGCGTTAGAAAACTGCAGTGCCCAAAGGGAGCTGACCATGAACGTCATCACAGCAAAGAGTCATGCAGTTGTCGGTATTTCCGATGGATAGCTGCACATCACTTGAGCCTCCCCCTTTTTACATTTGAACCAAAATGACTACGGGACACGGCTGAATCTTACATTTATCAACAATTAAAACTGGAAAGCAAAGTAAGTACGTCACAGTGAGCATGCACCTGTGGCAGTGAAAATGGGAATCGATCATCAAAATGTCATCTTGAAAATTAGCAATTAAAGCTTGCTCAAACATGCACTAATCACTCAAAAAAAAAAAAAAAATGTATATATATATATATATATATATATATATATATATATATATATATATATATATATATATATATATATATATATACAACAAATGTATTTAGCACTGCTATTGTCTCATGTTGTCCCAGGCACTTGTCAACAGAAGGAGGCTGCCCCACAGCCATCCCAGGAGCAGGGGCGCTCGAACCCCGACCCTCTGGCCCATTCCCCCCTGACCGCACTGACCAAGAGCAGCCCTGAGTCCAGCCCAGCCAAAAGTGACCACACACACCTAGCTGCAGAGTCTCCAGCCCTACGGAGAGCAGAGCCTCCATGTAAAACAGGTAACTGATACAGAACAAACTGTATCAGCAAATAATGGTATTTGTGCAGTATATAGGCCTGCAGTGTACTCATGATATGTGCATTATGTGTTTGTGTCAGAGGTGAGTGAAGCTAAGGCCCACACTGCCCTATCTGCTGTGAGTAAAGCCAGTGAGCCTGACCCTGCTCCATCTCCTGCCTCCACCCCCCGCTCCTCCTGCCTGTCCTCGCTCCAGGACACCCCTGTCAGACCTGGGGAGTACCCCTTCAAACGCAGTAAGTCTGTGTGGACTAAGTTTGACATCACTGTTCAAATTGTATTCATTAGGAACCACGATGTTTGTGCCAGTGCTAATGCAAATGCAAATTTTATAGCATAATAAATATTACAACACCACAAACTAAAAAACAATCACATAGACTTTAATTAAAATTTGAATAGTTTTAATTTTTATGCTTTTAATTAAAGTTAAAGTATTTTTTTCCCCTTAATCAAGTTATAGTAAAAGGAAAATGTGAAATCTGTCAACTAGACAAACAAATTGTAGGAGTGAAGTCTATTTGCTGCTCATCGAAGACACCTCTTCAGTTCCAAAAAAGAAGAAAAGCCAAATTTCAACGTGATTATAAATTACTAGGATCTCTTGCTACAAAGGGTAAAAAGAAAGCCAAGGAACAATTAAAAAATAAAAAATAAAATAAATAAAAATTGCTCAAATAAAATAATATGATAAAACAACTGGGCCCAATGCAAAAAAAAACAAAACTAAAATAAAGCAGCCATTGTAAAAACAAGAGGGGAAAGCCAGGAGAGTGTCTACACGTCCAGCAACAGCAGCCTAACATCATGCTAAACTCTCCCAACTTTTTTCTGTTCCTTCAGTGTAAAATGCCCTCCTTTTAAAATACCAGTCTTTCTCTGATTGGTTAAACGGGTCCACAAGGTGTAGGCAATCTTAAATACAGGACATGAAACCACAAAGCACACACACAGTAAATACAGTTTCAGAATAAAAGCACTCAAATAAAAACATGCAATACTGACCTTATTTCGCCCCGCTCAATTCTGTCTCTAAATGCTACTAAACCGCCCTTTCTTTGTAGTGGCACTTCTGGTTAAGTGGGAATACAATTCGTTTCAATGAAGAATTTGAGAAAAGTTTTGCCACTGTACTCACTCTCTAATCTAAATCTGTGTGCTGTTTGTCCCAGCTCCAGTCTTGAAGACACCCAGTCCAGTTCTGAAGAGGAGTGTGAGCTTCCCCCAGCCGACAGGTACGGCCCTGTCAGCACCTGCCCTCTGCTTTTGTTTGCTGTTTCCATCTAACCCCATGACTCCCCACAGAAAAACTCCTACCTTCCAAGTCCATCATCAAATCTGGCTTCTCTCCCAGCCTGGACAAGTGAGTGATTTTATCTCCAACTTAAAGAAAGCATAGAGTGAGATTCAATACTTAATGGAATGGATAAACTGGTGCTTAGGCAGGCAGATAGAGGTATCAGTGATGTGAGGGAGAGGAGGATGGATTTGTTAAAGGTGGGGTGCCCAACTTTATTCTTGTAAATGACTAGCAGCCCGAGCCCCGATCTTTCGTACATCTCCATCTCAAAGCAAAGAAAAAAATGGTTTGAGAGGGAAGTTAAAGAGGCATTTTTGTTAGGAAAGACAATCCATCTTTGAACAGGAATGGGGGGCTTAAACATCATCTATTTGCTATTTATAACTCCATCCTCAGACCTAAATCAAAACAAGGAAACCAACAGTGATAGCCAGTTTGTTAAAGTGTAAGAGCACCTATTAGGGGCTTGAATGATTATGCGAAATATGACTCAAATGCAGAAACTGTAAACAACAGGTGTGTTAGTTTCAGTGCAGTTAGCTCCTCCCTTTAGATAGATATAAGACATTGTCCACGAGCAATCTGACCAGAACTGAAGAAGCCAGTTGGATGAAATTTGCTGCACATCAATGTGTTTCAAGCTTCTGCCCTTAAAGATCTTATATTACACAAAGGTCTTATATTACACAGAGCTTTAATACATATTATAATTACTTCCTCAAAAGCATACCTGGAGTTATGTTTTGTTTCAGTCACAGATGTTTGAGTAATACTTTGTCATTAGTTTGTCTACATCTCCAACGCTCAAAGTGCTTTGTTCCATCTTGTGATGTCATGTAGTGATAATTTTCAAGGTAACAGCTACCTTTTCACTTGTTCAGTAGAGACTGACAATTCCAGTGCCCATCCAAGTGATTATAGTGGAGGTGTATGAAGTTTTAAAACACAGTGGAGCACTTCCTGTATTACTGCATTACATCACAAAGTGGAGTATTTTCTGTTTGAGAGTCTCAGACTCAGCCTAAATATGCATGGTTTGTATGTTAAACATGTGTGAATGAAAAAAAAAAACACAAGTCCAGGTATGTTTGTGATGAGGAAACAACATTATAACATGGATCAGAAAATAGTGTAATATGGGCTCTTTAAATATTAAGGCGTGCAGAGCCAATTGATGCAATTTTTCACACTCTCTGAATGTATCATTAGGTACTACAATCACAAGTGAACTTGGGTAGCCAGTTCCTTAACCTGCAGAACCTGCAGAACCTGCAGAACCTGCAGAACCTGCAGAACCTGTAGAACCTGTAGAACCTGCAGAACCTGCAGAACCTGCAGAAGGCACATACAAGTTTTCCTCATTCTCAGTATACAGTATGGACAGGCCATTCCTCATGTGAAAGCTCAAAACCTCCAGAATTCAATCACTGAGCTGCAGAGGCTGCACTATCACTTATTAATGATTGGCTGCAGGTTATGGGGTTAGGCTAATGACTATTCAGATCATTTCAGATGCTTTCTGGTTGGAGAATCATCTTGAGAACCAAAACACTACATTATAACAACTGCTACATCCAGTGTTTTTGTAACTTTTACTGTTGTCAGTAAAAGCTATATTTGATTTGAACATGTCTACCTCATATCTGAGGATGCAGTTAAGTCATGTTTAAAATTAAAATCTTACACGGGTCATATTTAGAGAAGAGGAGAGGGGATGGCTGAGGCACATGGGTAAAGGGTTAAGGCTAAAACAGCGAGAGTACATTTATATGAATATCTTGGGGAATGATCACACTGGGTTACAAAAAAACATTTTTGAAAGTTGTCTGTGTTTTTTCAACTGAATTAGGACCTTTTAGCACCGCTGAATCCAAAAATGATATCCATTTTTCTCAGTCAAGTCAGGTTTTTATGCTAATTTGATTTTGAAAAATCCGATCTTCTGACTAAATTGATTACAATTTTGTGACATTATCAGTTGATTTTCTTTAATATTTCTCATCCAAAAAATGTTTTAGGAGATAAAAAATAGTTTTCTAACAGAATATATTAATTAAATGTTACGTTATGTTAATTGATAAAGGTAAGTACATGTAAATTGGAGCGTTACGTTATCATTGTGCAAAATTCAGGACATGAACATCTGTTTTTATGAACCCCTTGAATGCTCAACAGCAGGGATGTCTCTCTTCAGAGTCCAACAGTAATCAGCCATCATGACTGCATCCCAGCGTCCCTGATACCTGGTCTCCATCTCTTTTATGTCCTGATGGAATCTCTCCACCTGCTCATCACTCAGTGATCCCAGATTCTCAGGAAACCTGAACATTTAGCTCCTTTTGGGAAAAAGGATGTGGAGCATCATCATTAAAACCACACTGGAGGAATCTTTGTCACTGATGTCAGGAACTTCTACAAAGACAGGTACTGGAATTTCATCACAGTGAGCTACAGGACGACGTGCTGATTCATGGTCAGGATACTTGAGGCTGCTTCGGTTCTTTCTGTTGATCCCAGTCACATCAATAGCCCAGAAGTAGCTATTGATGTCGGCTCCCTCCAAACCATGGGAATTCCAAACTTCAGACAACTCTTCTTGCCTTTAGTCCACTGACGCAGATACTCGGTGCATGACTTGCATGCCATGTGTGGCGCCCAAGCTTCATCTTGGTCACCAAGTTTAATACCAAAATAAGCATGGTAAGCACGCTTTATGAAACTTGTGACTTGATTCCTGTTAGGAACAGATGTAGCAGAATATGTCAGGCTTATTTTTGCAAGATCTTCTAGTCGAAGCCATTTCATTCACTTGTAATATAAAAAAAATTAGTCATAAGTTTTCTAGCGAGAAATATAACAGAATTTTGCATCATATGACGTGAAAATACTCATACATGTAAACAAAATCGTCCAAAAACAAATATGTAGCTTAGTTCAGAACGTTGACCTGATTGAGCAAAACCAATGTGATTTTTGGATTCAGCACATCAAAATTATCCTAAATCAGCTAAAAAATCTTAGACAATAAATTTAGTGTTGACCAGTGTTATAGACAAAGGTACCAGGCTGAGATTGTCAGCCAATCTCAGCCTGGTACCAGGAACCAGTAACAATGAGGGATAACACTTTTGTTCACATTTGAAAATCTGGCTTGATGTTGTATCTATAGGAAGAGCCCAAAGTCTGGTGGTGTTGAGATGAAACAGAACCTGCTGAAGACCCAGAGCCTTCCTCGGTCTGACGGAGCCCAGGCGAAACGTGCCATGTTTGAGAGGATGAACTCTGAGCCCATCAAGTGAGCCGCTCCTGATCTGCATCTTCTGTAGTTTTTTTTTTTTGTTTTATTCAATGCAAGACAGATAAATATAGGAGTAACAAATCATATTCATAGATGTTCCAACTAAACTTAACAAAACATAGGAAAGTGATAGTAATGCATAATCCATGCATATATATTTATATTAAAGTAAGTTGAGGAATTAAAAAAAAAGTGTGTGGGTGTGCGTGTGTATGTGTGTGTGGGGGGGGTGGGGGGGGGGGGGTGGGGGGGGGGGGTTGTGGGGGGGGTGTGTGTGTGTGGGTGTGTGTGTGTGTGTGTGTGTAGGGCTGCAGTCAACTAAAGCATGTGAACATGTGCTGTTTAGCAACTGTCCAACTGTGGTCCCTCTGTGCGACAGGCCAAAGGACGGCAAACCCAAACTGAAGCGCTCACAGAGCTTTGGCATGTCCAGTGCCAGTGGCATCAAACAGATCCTTCTGGAGTGGTGTCGCTCCAAAACCATCGGCTACCAGGTGGGAAATCACTTTTAAAATGCCACTTTTATGAAGTCAAATGATGTATAATGTAAAATTGCATATGGATATTTATTTTACCCTTAGTTTAACCGAACATCAAAAAACTATTCCAGAATAGTTTTTGACAATTTTGTGTATAAATAATAACAATTAGCTTGCAGAACACATTGGTAAATAAAACATAAGGCACCAATATTTATTTTAGCTGCCTCTATCTGAATTAAAAGAACCATATGTAAGATTTTGTTTTGAAATTTCATAAACCTAATGACCTAACTGTGTCCCCAGATATGAAGTAAACATGTTCAAATCAAAAGCTTTTACTGATAACAATTGTAACATTGACTGATTCTTAATTTAAAAAAAACAAACAAACAAAAATAAAACAAGATGGTCAAGTTGTTTGTGTTACAATTTGGCATCTTGGTTCAAGACGATTATCCAATCAGAAAGTAGAATGAATTTTGTTGCCAGTTTCAGTGCTGAAATCCAGTTGGTTTATACCTAAAATGACTCTCTCTGATTTGAATGGTCACTACCTAAACCCCAGCACCTGCAGCCAGTTATTAATCAGTGCTAGTGCAGCCTCTGCAGCTCAGTGAGCTTTTATATGAGGCATGGCTGAAATACTGAGAATGATGAGAAGTGAGTGTCAGTTCAGTGTGGAGTGTGGAGTTCAGATAACATCACATATTATCACATATTATATATATATATATATATATATATATATATATATATATATATATATATATATATACACACACATATATAATATGTGATAATATGTGATGTTATCTGAACTCCAGCAATATATGCTACAGTGATAACCGAACAGATCACAATAGTGTAATACTGACAACAGCGTAAGAGGCTCACACTTGGTACTTTCTGTGCAGAACATAGACATCCAGAACTTCTCATCAAGCTGGAGTGATGGCATGGCGTTTTGTGCTCTGGTGCACTCCTTTTTCCCCCTGGAGTTTGACTACAACGCTCTGAAACCAGCCAACCGCAAGCACAATCTGCAGCTAGCCTTCTCCACCGCAGAGTAAGAACACACCATCCTACAGTACTGGCATCTCATTTTAATGTGAAATTTGAACTGGCATGGGTGTGATTTTGTATCAAATGGCTAATCTGCAATATCTGGACATCTGGTTTATTTTTAACCATCTTATATCATCAAAAAGGGTCCCTGGAGCTGTTTGTGAAAAATAGACTTCATTATGAAGCCAAGTACCTATAACTTTTACTGATATTGACAGTTTAAATGATGTGAAATTTATGATGCTCTAACTAATTTGCAGATGTTGTAGCCTATTAGCAGCTAAATCACTCGTGTCGATGTCATAAACACACAAAAAAACAACTTTGTGATTTTATTTTCTACATTTATCATTTCTAAGCAGTCAGTTAATCTTAAGCAAATGAACAGTTAGCAAAAAGCATTTGGGATGGTTTCTCTTTAAACTACTCTCCCTCTCTGGTCAAATTAATAGACTAATACTAATGCTTGAATAATTATGATACAATGGTTAAACAATTTAAATAATTATAATAATAAAAATACCTTTGTAGCTTAATTCATGCATGACATGATTAGCTGCTAGTCCATTTAGCTGCAAAAATTCACTTCTCTCATCAATCTGTAGCTTTGTAAATCTGGTAAAAGTCTCAGACGTTCCTTTACCCTTGATTATGTGTACATCCCAGTGCATAACTTTAATCCACAATGTGATCACACCAGGGCATTTTGACTACTTCAGAGTCTTCATCAGGGCTGGTGTGCAAACAACAGGTGTGACTTTATTTATAGGAGCCATGTGACCAGTTACCAATCACATGATTAGAAAAAAGGACATCTATATACATACAGTTGAATCAGAATATATTGACAACATACCACCCTAAAACAGATAAGAACCCACTGCTCTGTATAGGAGTGAGTAGTGCGAACATATTTCCCACAGGTTATCGCATGGGATAGAAACCATAGGAATAATATTAAAAATACCTGGGTATTTTATAACCAATTCTTTACCGCAATTTTATTGGTAAAATAATCCACAATCTCTGAAACTCCAATAAAGTTTCATTGTGACTGGCGCAGTTATTCTCTATGGGAAATCAACCTGGGACTGCATGAAGACAACTGCTTCCAACAATAGATTTTGCAGTGTAGAATTGTATGCACCGTACACCATGGTTAACCTGAGCCTGTTATTGTCCTTAGGAAGCAGGCGGACTGTCTGCGTCTGATCGAGGTGGAGGACATGCTCGACATGGGGGACAAACCTGACCCCATGTGTGTCTTTACATATGTGCAGTCCCTGTACAACCACCTCAAGGTCTTTGAGTGACTGCATCCTGCTGCTGTAGCCCTGCCCACTGTGTGACCTCAACACTCTGTAGCACACCTGACTCAACAGCCTCTTCACAACCCTGATACATGTACTTCAATGTACTTCAATGCTTAAACTGGCTTAGGCTATGGTAACTCGGACATTAAAGGTGCTGTACCTGATTTTTACTGTCTTTAAAACGTAAAAAAAAGATTTTTTTCATTTTAAAAAGTTTGCAGAGGTCCAAAGTTATCCTTCACTTACCTTATGCATTCCGAACATCCTAATTATTCAGCACAATGAGTTTATAAGCAGAGTTACAGAGTTTTGCTCATAGACATAAACACAATGTTCAATGCTCATGCTGCATTTTTTCTTATAGTATAAGCCCACAAAAGTCTCATATTATGAATAATCAAGAGGCTGTTTGATTTGACTTAACTCCGGATAGCGTGGGCTAGCCAAGTGATCAAGTTTGAACAACAGGCAGAGAATTTTGTGTCTATGATGTCTATGGTTTTGACATCACTTTAAAGCTAATAACAACTAGCATGCAAACATGTTTTTGATTCTTGTAGGATACAAAGCTTGCACTCTAAGGATTGCTTATACTATATATATGTTCTGGGGTAAAACAAATTTTGCTCAAATACACAGAAAAAAAAATAAGGTACAGGACTTTTAATGGGGACGGTGGTTCTCAGTCTATCCTAGGTGGGCTTAATTTATTTTTTATTTTTTATTTAAATGAAATGTTATTTTATTTTTGCTTTTTTTGTTTAGCATCAAATTTGGTTGGCCTGGTTTAGACCTGGTTTAATACAGATTTTGTCTCATCTGCTGTTCACGAGAAGAAGTGATAACCCTGTATCAGGTGTGAATAAAGCACTTGATTTTATTTTAAAATTCAATATATAAACTTGTCTTTTTGTTTAAACACCATAACATTGATATTTCATGTTATATAACTTTAAATAATGTGTATGTATGTGTCTGCGTAATTAAACTCCGGACGGCCCTTGGGGTTCGTCACCTGCTTGTTTCCATGGTAATGTAATTGCTTTGCTTGGAATTTTATGTAGAAGAGCAAAATAATTTGTTATGCTTTTATAATTTGTCATCACGCTTGTTTTGTTGGGGAAAGATACATTTTAAGGAACTGTATGGAAAATTTTGATTTTAAATTTCATAAACTCGATCTGTGTCCCCAAATATGTAAAATAAAATATAGGTTAGAATATATATATATATATATATATATATATATATATATATATATATATATATATATATATATATATATATATATATATATATATATATATATATATATATATATATATATATATATATATATATATATGTAGCTTTTACTGATGACAATTGCAATGCTGATTTATTCTCAATTACAAAGAACTGGGACATGATGGCCAAGTTGTTTGTTAAAATCCGTTGTTTTGGTTCACAAGACAATTGTTCAGTCAGAAAGCAGAATGAGCCAGTGAGTGAATTCTGGAGGTCCTAAGCTTTCACATAAGGTCTGTCTACATACTGAGAATGAGAAAGAAAACCTGTATGTGTCCTCCATCCTCTCTCCTCTCTCTGCAGGTTAAGACACTGGCAACCCAGGTTGTCATGATTGTAATACCTTTTTTTTTTAAACTAAGAGTGCAGGGTACATACAGTTCCTTTAATGCCATACTGTGGAACATGCAAGACATAACATTGAGGAAAGCAGGTGGCAGACCGTCTACCAGAAAAGTTACATAGTGCACTGTTAAAATGGCTGCTAAATTAGCTATTGCCTGGCTGTGTAATGAGGAGAGTTTGTGGACTAAACTGATCAGAAAGAATGTAATGAAAGTGTATGGACTTTAAAAATATGGAAGAGCACTTTTACTTCTTCCACTGTGGATGTGTTATGAAATGTGTAAGGTATGTCGGTTAAATGGTACATGAATAAAAGAACCTTAAAGTGATATCGATCTTCCTCTTATTATTTTTCAGTGGTGGAAAGAGTACTGAATAAACTTAGAGCTAAAAACCTAAACTCCGCCCACAACCACATTTCAATCAGAGCTGCTAAACGGGGCATTAACTGGAGCACTAAAGAAAAGATCGAGGGAAGAGGAGGGGGCGGGGTCCGGAGGTATAAGGAACAGTGTGATTGATCTAACAGGTATCTACACTTCAAACTCCACCCGGTGTTTGTAATCAGAAACACCTGGCTGCAATCAAGGCAGTTCTGCATGATGTCACATAGTACTTGAAATTGCAGTGGCCAGTGGAGGCAGCACACACTCATTTTTGACTGATTTCGAACACACAAAGCTGCCAGTGTATCCACTTTGCACTAAAATTGCCCAAACGTATTAGGAACACTAGAGAATACTATTAAAACACCATGTACAGAGTGTAGTGCCACTTTAAGTAAAAGGAAAAAGCATGCATGAAGAATACTACTCAGATTACTAGTTATAAGTTACCCCAAAAATCTGTTCAATTGCAGTAACACGAGCATTTGTAATACTTTCCACCCATTATTTTTAGGAAGTAGTAATAAATTCCCTTTATAATGTATTTATGAGCATTCTGGAGTGACTGGGGTAATCTGGGGGTTTCTGTGGCATGTAAAGTGGAAAATGTGTATTATTTTTAGATGATACTGTTAGATATGTGTGCACAAGTGTGGGCTGCATATTAGAATACATGGATTATCACAAGAGCGAAACACAGCACTATGGTCACTATGCACTCTCCCTGATGGGCGTAGGCTGAGGAGCAGGGTGCTAAGTTTACCTAAGTGGAAGATAAATTCATGTATACACAGATCGTACTATAATGACACATAAGGTGACAGCCTAATGTGTGTTGAAAACCGTTGAAAACCATTGAGGCTGGACCATAAGCGTTAATGTGGGTGCACTGCCCTCTAGCGGTATCAGTGTTGTTATGCAAGTTTGCCACTAACCACTCCTTTGAAGATAGTGAGGTTCAGATCTTAGCCAGAGAAAAGAAATGGTTTGAGAGGGGAGTTAAAGAAGCAATTTCTTTGAACAGGAATGGGGGCCTGAGACATAATCCTTCACAGATCTATGATTCCATCCTGAGACCCAAAGCACACAAAAAGAAACAAAAGAGAACAATAGGAGGGCCATTAAAGGTTAATAGGGTCATTAAGGCTGAAACTGGAGACAATAGCTATTTACAGTTTCAGTGTAGCCCCTCCCTTCAGATAGACACAAGGCGGTGTCCATCAGTCATCGGACCAGAACTGAAGAAGCGGCTTGGATGAGCAGCGAAACGTCTTCACTCATACAACGATTTGTCCTGTTGACAGATTTAAACTTCGTCTTTTGCTAAGTTGGCAACAGACATTTTTTTTATTTTAATAGATACTTTTTTCAGACAAATGTTTAGTTAGTTTTCATACCTAACAGATTTGACTGCTCACCAGCGGCCACACTCAGCCACAGGCAGACATTTGGATCAATAAGAATATGGCACAGATATGGCCTACAGCCTATGATCTACTCTACACCTAGTGACGTGAAAGTTACTAGTTTTATCTCTGGGGCAGTGGCTCAGGTGGTAGGTTGGCGATTTTTGGATTACTGTTCTGTCAATGGGCAAGGCACGACTTTGGCGCAGAAAGGCACAGTCACACAGCCATTCTGCACCATCGGGATGAAGTATCTTTGATTAAAAAAAGAAAGTGCTACATAAATCCTCTTCATTAAAGGTGCCAGGGGGACAATGCCATATACTGTCAAAAATTTAAGCAAAGCAATAAAAACTCAGGTGACCCTCCACCAGAAAATTTACACAGAGCAGTGGTTCCCAACCTTTTTTAATTTTTTTTATTTGAGCACCCCAAAGTACTGTTTCACACTCTTGAGCACCTCCATGTATCGTGTTCAGGTGTTTTTAGGGCAGTTGTTTACTAATATTAACTAATATTAACTATCAGGCCTATATTTTCTTATTTTAACAACATAAACTTTATTAAAGATGAACATTGTATTACTAAGAACAATTTGCAGTAAAATACTATTTAATTTAATCTTTCTTTTAAATCTGAAACTCTCAGGGTCCCCGTCCCCTGGTTGGAAAACGCTGACATTTAAATGTATGTATTTATTTGTATGTACCGGTACCTAAATGTATGCACCTTTAAATGTATTGTAGACTATGTAACTCTCTGAGGGTGGCACTGGCATCTGCTGCATAAGTTAAACCCATACTTCGGAACATTCTCCATGGAGATAGGATAAGTTTTATGCCTTCCTGTGGAAGATTATAGTCAAAGGAATAACATTCCCATGGAAACAAGTAGAAGGGCTCCTCCAGGCCAAGTAGAGTCAGGTTTGTGGAGGTGCAAGCCTGCGCATAATAAGGAGACATGTTTTACTCCATTGTTCAGTGATCAGTGACTTCATGATACAAACTAAGTGGGCTTTGTTAGTAAAATCCTTGCCCATGTTTTCTAAAGATGTGAATTCCCCTTTTCCCACCGTGTGAAACGTCACTTCCGGGGAGTGAGCATCCGCCATTTCAGCTCCAGAGTTTGTCCTTTCAGTCTAGTTTACACTTTTACAACTCCCTTTCACTTTTCTTATTTGGCATTCATTTCCTTATATAGATGCTTTATGACTTCGTAGACTCCGTGCAAAGTTTTTACTCGTACCCGCGTTGGAGAATCGCGCAAACCGATACTTTTCCCAGACCCTGATTTTTTTCCAAGTGGAACTACAGCGGACCAAAGTTTTGCATGAGCCGCGGATAAGGGCCTGCAGCCGGGGGGAACCGTCCTTCTCCAAGTCATGGCCGGGAACTTTGACGCCGAGGACCGCAACAGCTGGTACTGGGGCCGGCTGAGCAGACAGGAGGCCGTGGCGATGCTCCAGGGACAGCGGCACGGAGTGTTCCTGGTGCGGGACTCCATCACCAGCCCCGGGGACTACGTGCTGTCCGTGTCCGAGAACTCCCGAGTGTCCCACTACATCATCAACAGCGTCAGCAACAACCGGCAGTCCAGCTCAGGTGAAAGGGGGAGAGGTGAGAGGGAAGGAGTTGAGAGGGGGAGAGGTGAGAGGGGGACGGGGGAGGTGAGAGGGAAGGAGGTGAGAGGGGGAGAGGTAAGAGAGGGAGAGGTCAGAGGAAGAGGTCAGAGGGAGAGGTAAGAGGGGGAGAGGTAAGGGGGGAGAGGTAAGAGGGGGAGAGGTAAGAAGAAGAGGCAAGAAGAAGAGGCAAGAGGAAAAGGCAAGAGGGAGAGGCCGGGGGGAGAGGCGAGGGGGAGAGGTCAGGGTACCAGTGCTCCCAGCGGGGATGAGGGTAAACAGAATGGGATTGAGTAAGCACTACAATAAAGACCCAGAGATTACCCCAAAAACGCCTCCAAAGCCCCAGGGGTACTTTTAAGTGTAGAGGCAAAGGTGGGTAGAACTCAGTTATATTTCACCAGTTACATTTACTTGAATAGCTTTTTAAAGAAAGTGTACTTTTCTAGCAGTATACTTTTACTCTTACCTGAGTAGTATTTTTATTTAAAAAACGGTACTCTTACATGAGTAAAAACTCTGGTTACTCTTCCCACTGACAAAACATTTTTTTTGCACTTCAGATTTGATTTTGTTTTTCTCATTTTTGTATTTGTCTTTTGAAAATACCCAATTTTGTGTGTTATTTTTAATGTTTTGTCCTTCAAAGTACATTCACTTCTAATTATAAATCAAATGTCACATCCAGGCAGTTACTCTTTAAGTTACTCTTACTCTTACCCAAATACTGTTTTACTCTTACTTGAGTAATTTCTCGGGCCACTTTATACCTCTACTTGAGTAATATTTTTGGCTACTTTACCCAATTTTGTCTAGACTAGAAGTATGATGGAAGATTTGTAAACAAGCCTTACTAAAAGAATCTAAAGTCTCAAGTGGTACTAGTGTTTGCGAAACACATTAAAATGATATTGAAACAGGTGAAATAAGAAAAATATAAAATGTAATATTTGCCTGTCATTCATGAAATTGGAACACTTTTGTACTCGTAATTACTAGCATGAAGCGAATCGTGAAGTTGACCTCTGTCTTCAATTGTCATTCATTTTAAAATGATTGTCTGTTACATTCCTAAGAATACTTGCAAGTTGACATAAATAGACCACGGCCACATTTCCTTCTTCAAAGATTCTTCAGAGAGTGAAACTGGAATTGGAACTGTTCAAAATGACTAGTTCTGTTTTTTAAGAATGTAAAAATCAGTTACAGAACCTTTTATTAAATTATTTTCATATGGTTATATTTCATTTGATAACCGCACTTACCAATACTGACCCTTATAATTTAACATGAAAATCTGATAAAGTTCCATCCATCGAATATGTGTCCACCTACACCACAGAGTCTGCAACTTAAGAGCAGCTCTAAATAATCATGCATGACGAGAATATTGAAATAAACTACTCATAACCACTACTTTCTTTTGCTGCTGTATGTTGTGTTACTATGAGGAGTTGGTAATGTGCACAGAAGTGGGTAGAGTAGTTTAACATTGTATTCAAGTAATAAGAGTAGCATTACTTGAAGATTGTATTACTTAAGTAGAAGTACAACATAGTAGTCCAAGAAATGACTCAAGTAAGAGTAAAAAAAGTATTAGGGAAAAGTACCACTCAAGAGACTCTTGCGACATAATATCTGATTTATAATTTGAAGTTAATGTTATTGGAAGGACAAAACACAATACACAAAATCAGGTATTTTCAAATGACAGACACAAAAAATGAGAAACTGAATCATATGTCAAGGAGCAGTGCAAAAAAATAATTTAATATTGTCAACATAAACCTTTTGTCACTTGTAGATTTACTCACAGTGTGAAGACTGACCAAAACCTTTACTCAAGTAAAAGTAGTGATACACTGTATAATAGATTACTCAAATAAGAGCACTGTTTAGGTTTGTCAAAAATCTAATCAATACTAAAACTGGGAACTGTACTGATTTGACCAGGTATTGACACTAAAAAAGTCACATTCACAGGACAGAAATGAAACTTTCCTGAATAGCTTTAGAATGATCTTATCAGAACAAGTATAAGACCACATAGACAAGTATATGTCCATAGACCACTATGGAACCAACATGGACAACGATGATTTAATGTTGAAACATTTTATAGTCTTGATATTTAGTATTGAGTCTATTCCTTAGTATCAAAATACTAAGGAATAGACTACTAGTTTGAAATTTTTGTATTTTGACAACACCAGTACTGTTACACTGTCTAATATATTACTCAAGTAGAAGAATGCTGCTAGAAAACTATTCTGAGAAGTATAATTTCTGTAAGAAGTTACTCAAGTAAATGTAAGTGAGTAAATGTAACTGAGTACTACCCTTCGAGCCAAGCCCACTTCGCCTGTGAGTGGACAGAAAGGCGTTCGTGGAATGCCTGTGATGTTCCCTCTTCTCCAGGTCTGCTGTTGCTTAAGTCCTCCCTTTGTTTATATAGCTGGCCTACTTTGTCAGTGCGAAACCCCTTTACTGTGTGGGTGAGGGATGAACAGTACAAATTGGGGAATACCAGGTGCTATGGAAGCAGCTATAGTAAAGGTACATTATGTAACTTTTCATAATATGAAATAAATAATTTTCGTAAAATTATTTTAGACATCCACAATCATGTTTTACTGCTAACCCATTGGGAGCAGCGTAATCACATTTTACACAGTGCCCTCTTAGCACTAAAAATAAAGCTGTATTTTTCTTTAAAGAGGGGGTATTTTACTTCTATAGGGTACTAACTGATAACACATAACACATTTAAATCACTATGTTACCTTTTATTGTTTTGGAAAGGCTTTGAAGGGGAGTGACAGTGGTACATTGTTTTCAGCAATCAGAGTGTTAATATTATCAGTGTGCATCCTGCAAATGAAACGTATCGTTCGTAGGGTTTGTATAGGACCCAGGAGAGATAGCGAAATTACTGAACCAAGCATGGGTGACATCTAAAACCTCTTCAGGCATGTTTTTGATGAGGGACATTATAACATGGTGTACAGCTAAAAAAATGTATTTTGCATAATACACACAACAAATATGGCCCAATATATTGGCTAGGGATGCACCAATTTGATACTGGTATAAATCGATGTAATTGGATATTTACTGGTCATAGTTGGTCCAGAAACTCTCAATGATAATCATAATAATTTAACTATTATTTATACAAAGTAGATCCGTGGTCCCTAATATATTATAGGTCATTTCTGTGGAGAGGCAAGCCCACTCACAGTAAAAAAGCATTTAAAAAAAAATTCAAAACACCTGAATAAATGCTAGGTAGATGAGTTTAATGTCCTACTGTGGAACATCATTGGAGACAAGAAGGTGGCGACCCTCAAACAAAAAAGTTACATAGTGCACCTTTTATTACAACAGTTCATCCAAATTCACACTGAATGGAGATGCAGAATAATAATTACCATGTAGAATGTTAATTAAATAACCCATATTATGCTATTTTCTGGTCTGTTATTATGTGGTTTCCTCATCACAAAGATACCTGGAGTTCTGTTTTGTTTCATTCACACATGTTTAACACACAAAACACTCTCTTCTACCTTCTGAAGTCATGTGGCCATACAAGAGCTTTTAAATTCCATACATCTTCACTAGAATCATTTTGATTTCCCCACCTCTACTGAACTAAAGGTAAAAGGCAGCCTTTAACTTGGAAAACTACAGCTTCATGACATCACAAGGTGGAACGGAGCATTTTGAGCTAGGAGAAGTAGACAGACCAATAATAAAGGGTTACTTAAACATGTGTGGATGAAAACAAATCACCACTCCAGGTATGTTTTTTATGCGGTTATAATATTATAACATGCTTAAAGCTCACAAGAGTGAATGTTGTGTAATATAGTGCCTTTAATCAATTATTACCATATAATGAATACACACTGGCCCCTGCCTCCAACTGAGAAAGGGACAACTGCATATTCTACTACATGGAAAAAATGGCACATACAAGCAACAAGAACACCACTGTGGGCTTGTCCAGACCTGACAGAGGAAGTGGTGGCCTCAGCTCTACTGTAAAGTTGTGGGAAACTGGAGTCATGCATTAAGCAAAAGTCAAGTTATTTCTGATCATCTCTGATTTTTGCCACATCTGTGCTTCAGGGTTAAGCAACAGGTTTTATACTATGACAAAAAAAGTCTTAGTTCTTCTTTCCTGTCAAAAAAAAGTCTTAGTTCTTCCTACAAAGACTGACCTCCAAATGACAGATGATTGGCTGTTCATCTCTCCATCAGACAAAAGCTTATCACTGACAATTTGGAAAAAACTGAATCTCGATCTGGATTAAAATTTTATTAATTGCAAGGCCTTACAACAGTGGCATGGGATTGTCCTCTTTCAGTTAAAAAAAAACTGTAAGATCAGTTGTGATTGTAGAAAAACTACAATCACAACTGCACTGACACTGATTAATGATTGGCTGCAGATGCTGGGGCTTATTGCTTCTTCAATACTTCACGAAGATGTGAGTCTTTTCACCAGTGAATTTCCCTGAGTTCAGATGTGCGTAATTCAAAACAAATATGGCTGTTTATGAGGAAAAAATATCAGAAGGGACTGGAAAATATTGCGTATTTCTGCCGAATCAATGAGTAAAGCACTAAGCTCTGTTCGTCTGAGGTGAGGGATCAGCATCAGTAAAGGTTATATTTGATCTGAACATGTTTACATCGTATCTGGGGATACATATGAGTCATGTTTATGGAATTTAAAATCAAAATCTTACACAGAGTTCCTTTTATTGGAATTGTTTTATTTACTATAATCTTTTAATTTATTGCCTCTAAAAAATCAAAAGGAGTTCTTAAAGTAAATATCTGCTTAACACTGACACTTAAATGTTCAAATGCATTTCATCAGGCATATCATACTTCTGTAGCCTTGAATCTTACAATGGACATATGTCCTAAGCACTTGATTTAGGTCTTTTCCTGTCCTCTGCTGGCAGCCACAGTCATATATAGCCTCTTTTTCATTGGCATGGTTCACTTGGGGCCGCTTTGCCTTGCGTCGTTTTGGTGTGGCTCCCTCCAGCTGAGTTCCGTTTCTTGATCCGGGCATGGCTCTAGGTCCAGCGGCAGGGCTCTGCTACATGAGCAACTGGTGTCACAGGCACCACTACAGGAGTGCTGCTGATCCTTCAATGATTGCGGCAGACTCCCTTGGAAGGTAGTACCTCCAGCGGTACGCTTGGGACCCTTGCAGCAGAGCAGCACTTTATGCCCCTATGGAAATGAGGCTCATGATGGTGGCTGGGAATTGGATGTTATTTAACATGCTTCTAATTATTGTTAAGAATCCACTTTAACATGTTTCTTTCCTAGGGCTGTCTGCTCCCTGGTTCCGAATCGGTGACCAGGAGTTCGAAGCCCTGCCCACCTTGTTGGAGTTCTACAAGATCCACTACCTGGACACTACCACGCTGATCGAGCCAGTGAGCAGGTCCCAGCAGCAAAGCCTGATCAGCCCTGCCAGGCCCCCCACGCCCCCCCTACACAGCGATGAGCCGCCCGAGTATGTCCGTGCCCTCTTCAACTTTCCGGGCAAGGACGCTGAAGACTTGCCCTTCCTGCGCGGGGATGTCCTGCGTGTGCTGGTGAAGACGGAGGAGCAGTGGTGGAACGCTGCCAACCAGGACGGGCGCACTGGCATGATCCCCGTGCCCTATGTGGAGAGGTACCAACCTGTGTCTCCCACCTCACCCTTCTCTGGTGGGCCTCCACAGCAGGACGGAACCCCCCTGAACGCGCCTCCGCTCGGGAACCCAGGACAGTATGCTCAGCCTGTAGTCAACGCACACCTGCCCAACCTCCAGAATGGACCGGTGTATGCCCGCGCCATCCAGAAGAGGGTCCCCAATGCGTATGATAAGACTGCGCTAGCTCTGGAGGTAAATGCATCACAACATGTTTAAAGGAACTGTTCCTGAGTGTTTTTTATGTATTTGAGCAACATTTGTCTTGCCCGCAGTATTGTTATGATACTAAAATTTCAAACTTTCAAATTTTAATACTAAGGAATAGACTTGATACTCAGTACCAATTTCAATACCATGATGATTAAAAAACAAAAACAAAAAACACGTTCTTTAGACTGATTTGTTACCTTATATCAGGGTAATCACTCAGTCATCCAGGCAGGTTACAGACTGGCCTTATACTTGTTCTGATTCAGCTCAAGAGCATTCTAAATCTTTTCAGGAAAGGTTCATTTCTGTCCTGTGAATGTGACCTTTTTAGTATTGATACCTGCTCAAATCGGTATCAAGTTTCGATACTAGTTTTAGTATAGATTAGTATCAGATTTTTGATACTTTTGACAACCCTACTTGCCCCAGTACAGATAAAATTACAGTATAGGTATAACCAGCTCTTGTGTGCTATGTTTGTCTAATTAAAAAGCATTTTGTTGCGTGATAATTGGAGAGTGCACTTTTAAATGCTAGTTGCTGTTAGCTTGACCATGATGTTAAACTCCGCTCTGGTCTCTGAAAGTTGTTGAAAAGTGCTTATAAACCCATTGTGTTGCATAATAATGATGCTCTGAATGCATAAAGTAAGTGAGGAATAACTTTAGACCACTGCAATCGGTTTGAAATTGTTCTGTTTTAAGTCATTTTAATATATTCATGTTTTAAGTCATTTTAATATTCATAACTATCATTATTTCGCTAATGAAATAACACAAATTAAAACCTCCCATAATGAAACCTTCTTTAACAAAATGTTTTCATATGATACTGGGATGTTGAGGATCAGCGTATATCATACAATAAAGGCCCTGTACCCGATTTTTACTGTCTTTAAAAATGTAAGTAGTTCATTTTAAACTGTTTTCAGCGAGCCAAAGTTATTCCCCACTTACCTTATTCCGAGCATCCTAATTATTCACTACAATGACTTTATAAGTGCTTTTCACAATTTTCAGAGGCCAGAGCGGAGGTTGCCTTCACAGTTAAGCTTGCAACAACCAGCATGCTAACTGCACACTTCTGTTTCTCAAACAATAAAAATAATTTGAGGTAGACTGTACACACTCACTTATTTTGACCACAAGAAAAGAAAAAAATCAAGTCCAGGCCCTTTAATAATTATGACTCCTGAGCTCTTAGGACAATAATAATTAGAGATCCGATACTGGTATCAGACTTTGACACCAATCCTGAAAAATTTGCTTGATCGAATATTGTCTTGAAAGTGTTGGTTAAGCCTATATTCTGATTGAACAAATAAATCTAAGAATTAAGACTGAATATTTTGAGAATATTTTGAACTTTTATTTATAGAAAAGCTGTTCTGTAGTTACTTGAAGGAGAAAACGGCTACACAAGACATTTGGATCAGTTTTATCGTATATTAATTTTGTTTAAAGGAAATAAAGGCTGTTTTAAGTCTCTGCACTGCTATCGGTTGATATCAGGATTCGGCAGAGCCATAGTATTGAAATTGGTATTGGAACTGAAAAAGATGGATTGGTCCATCTCTAGTAATAATGAGTGTACAGCTCTAATGGAAACACTGAGCTGGCCCTGGCACTCACAGCCTCTGAGCCCTGTTCCTTTCACCGCACTCATACAGACTGTTCTCACATTACTACAACTGTGCTGTGTGGGACTGGTACAATGAGTCCTACCATTCTGCTACACAGCTTTAGCAAGCTTCAAATGTCCAGCTGATCTTGTACACAATACTTTGAATGGGCGCAATGATAAGCAAATTGTGAAGGCTTGCAATTTTTGGTGTGCCATATTTCCTCAAAGCATCCTGTGTGATTCTTGTACTAGCTTGTCAGTTCATGTTTTAGTCTTCTTGTTATTCTGGTTGAATTTAAAATGTGAACTATCTGAGTCCTATTATCAAAACACATTGCTTTTGCAATGTTGGTCAGAAAAATCACAATTTCTATTTTTTTGTCCCAAATTGTGCAGCCCCACTGACCAACTGTCATAGGGTGCTCTACAGTCCCCTCGTAGTATATTTTTCTCATAAACTTTTTGCTTAATTCAAATATTAAGATTTCAAACCTATGTAGTCACTAATATCCATAATGTTGAAAATCATGTCCAAATGCCAATTTTTAAGCGGTGTTGTTATAAATGTGTTAACATTTTTTGCAATTTATAAATTTCTGTAATTTCAGAAACAGATTTTAAACAAAATTATAGGTCTTCTGGTTCTTAGCCTTAGTTCAAACTTTTAATATACATTTGTTTTGGCATGTCCATGGGAAAAATTAATGGGAAATTTACTTCCAGATCAGAAGTGGTTGGGTCACTATTGAGGTCCCTATTTAATACTCATAATACTATAGATACTACTAGATACACTGCGTGGCCAAAAAAAAAGTTGCCACCAAAAAAAATGTCACACAGTGTAATATTTCGTTGGACTGCTTTTAGCTTTGATTACGGCACGCATTCACTGTGGCATTGTTTCGATAAGCTTCTGCAATGTCACAAGATTTATTTCCATCCAGTGTTGCATTAATTTTTCACCAAGATGTTGCATTGATGATGGTAGAGTCTGACCACTGCACAAAGCCTTCTCCAGCACATCCCAAGGATTCTCAGTGGGGTTAAGGTCTGGACTCTGTGGTGGACAATCCATGTGTGAAATTGATGTCTCATGCTCCCTGAAAATCTCTTTCATAATTTGAGAATATGTCATCTTGGAATATGCCTGTGCCATCCATTGATGGAATAACCTGGTCATTCAGTATATTCAGGTAGTCAGCTGACCTCATTCTTTGAGCACATGCTGTTGCTGAACCTAGACCTGACCAACTGCAGGAGGCTCGTACCTATTTGCTTAGTTAAATCCAGGTGGCAACTTTTTTTGGCCAGGCAGTGTATTAAATTAAAGGACTGGGCGAAGGGCTCATTTTCACTTTTTTGTATTGACAACAAATACAATCTCAAACTGTCATGTGTATGTTCATGGAATTTTAAGTGATTAATCAGTACTAATTAACACAAAAAAGTAAAGTTTCTTCTTTGCTTAGAACTTGCATTCAGATACTAATTGAAATTAAAACTAATATCGAAACTAGATACTCATTTGAGCAGGTATTGATAGAAAAAAGTCCCATTCACAGCACAGGACAGAACTGAAACTTTCCTGAATAGCTTTCGAATGATCTTGAGCTGTATCAGAACACCCATGAACCACTATTATCCTGGATGACTAAGGGATTACACAGATGTAAGACCATATGGTAATATAAAAAAAGTACTATGATTTAATGTTGAAAATCAGATTTTGTTGTCTATAGACAGGGTTTTTTTTATTATCATCATATGATTGGTATCGAATTCTATTCCTTAGTATCAAAACTGAGTTTAAAATGTTAGTATTGCACAACAGTAAAGTATAAAGAATAATTAGGAAGTTATCCTTTATAGACTGTTTGACTGCTGTTGCTCCATTTTGCCATGTTTTCTTTGTAGATGGGTCAGTCAATATTCTGTCAATGCAGTTACATTGATTGTTCCATTTACTCTCGCTTTTGTGTTTTTACCCCGCATATATACAGTCAAAAAAAGAACTTTACATACACTATATAAAAAGACACATGTTTTTTTCTCACTGTCTGACCTAAAGCTGTAAAAAGTTTAGACTGATTTAATTTCAATTAGGATTGCCTAAATTATTTCTATTTGCTAGGATAAAGACAATTAAAGTGAAAGACAATTTTTCATTACTTTCTTCAAAGTCAGAATCTTACACATAGTAAGATTACTATGCCTTTAAACAATCTGGGGAAACCCAGATGGTGATGTCATCTCTTTGGAAGCTTCTGATAGGTTTATTGACAACATTTTAGTTAGAGACATACCTGTGGATGTATTTGAAGGCTCACCTGAAATGCACTGCTTCTTTGTCTAACATTATGGGAAAGTCTAAAGAAATCAGGAAGAAAACTGTGGACTTGCACACGTTCATTCTTGGGTGCAATTTCCGGGTGCAATTTCCAGATGCCTGAAGGTGCCACGTACATCTATTGACGACATGTCATATGGCCTGATGAAACTAAAATTGAACTGGCCATTGAACTGGCCATAAGAAGCATCGCTGTTTGGAGAACAAAGGGGGAAGCTTGCAAGCCTGAGAACACCATCCCAAGTGTGAAATACAGGGGTGACAGCATCATGTTGTGGAGTTGTTTTGCTGAAGGAGGGACTGGTGAACTTCACAGAATAGATGGCATCTGAAGCAACACCTCAAGACATCAGCCAGGAAGTTGAAATGTTGGTGCAAATGGGACTTCCAAATGGATAATGACCTGAAGTATACTGCCAAACAGATTTTGTTAAGGGCAGACCTGAAAAGGCATGTGGGAGCAAGGTTGCCTACAAATTTGGTTCATTTACACCAGTTCTGTGAAGAGGAATGGGTCAAAATTCCTGCCAACTATTGCGGAAGGATATCCACGTTTGACCCAAGGCAATGGTACCAAATACTGATGAAATGTATGTAAATGTCTGACTTTGAAGAAAGTAATGAAAAATTGTCAAAAAAAAATCCTTCTAATTTTTCTGGCAATTAGCAATATAACTAATTTTGGTAATCTTAACTGACCTAAAACAGGTAAAGTTTAGTGGGATTTCGTGTCAGACAGTGAGGGAAAAAAGCTTATGTGTCTTTTTAGATAGTGTCTGTAAACGTCTGGTTTCAACTGTAGATTTCAGCCTGTCAGGATTATTACTATATCACCTTATTTTTCAGTAAATGATAGATGGAAAGAGCATTTTGGGGTGTCAGTATTTATTGTGGGGATTTTTCTTTGCACTACTGGGGAATTTTTTTTGTTACTTTACTGCTCAAATGTTATAGTAGTACAGAAGAGAGTTCAATAAATAAATTAAAAGATTCAATATAGATACTCTTTGGATATTCCTGCTTTGGAGTGATTGTGCAAGTGGCATACATTTCAATATTCTCATTCATTATCTACACTGCCTGGGTAAAAAAAAAGTTGCCACCTGGATTTAACTAAGCAAATAGGTTGGGGTTGCTGCAGTTGGTCAGGTCTAGGTTCAGCAACAGTCTGTGCTCAAAGAATGAGGTCAAATGACTACCTGAATATACTGAATGACCAGGTTATTACATCAATGGATTTTTTCTTCCCTGATGGCACGGGCATATTCCAAGATGACAATGCCAGGATTCATCGGGCTCAAATTGTGAAAGAGTGGTTCAGGAGCATGAGACATCATTTTCACACATGGATTGTCCACCACAGAGTCCAGACCTTAACCCCATTGAGAATCTTTGGGATGTGCTGGAGAAGCTTTGTGCAGCGGTCAGACTCTACCATCATCAATGCAAGATCTTGGTGAAAATTAATGCAACACTGGATGGAAATAAATCTTGTGACATGCAGAAGCTTGTCGAAACAATACCACAGTGAAGGCATAAACAAAGCTAAAGGTAGTCCAACGAAATATTGGAGTGTGTGACTTTTTTTTTTTTTTGGTGGCGACTTTTTTTTGGGCAGGCAGTGTATATTGTCTTAAGGAACTATATGTAGCCCGCGCTCGTTTAAAAAAAAATTATACTACCATAAGTGTACCTGGGATGCTAGTGTCTTAACCCCCAGATAGAGACACATACATGTATTTCTCATTCTCAGTATATGGACAGACCATGCCTCATGTGAAATTTAAGAACCTCCAGAATTCACTCACTGAGCTGCAGAGGCTGCACTAGCACTGATTAATTGGCTGCAGGTTCTGGGATTTAGGTAGTGACCATTCAGTCTAGCAAGAGCCCTTGCAGGTTTAAACCAACTGGATTTCAGCAGTGAAGCTGGCAACTCAAATGAGAGACTTATTGTGCTTTCTGATGGGATAAGTGTTTTGAAAAGCAAAACGCCAGATTATAACAAACATGTTTTGTGGTTAAGAATAAATGAGAATTACAAATGTTAGACTAGTACATACCCCTGGACCACTACGGAATCTGCATGAACGACTGAGTGATTAAAGAAAGTACTATTTATTTAGACAATAGAGTGGGATTCAACATTAAATAAGAATGTTTTTATTGTCATCGTGGTATCAAAATCTGTATCGAAATGGTTTGAAATTTTAGTATTGTAATAACACTAATCGGATAGGTCATGTTTATGGGATTTAAAATCATAAACTTACAAACCTAAGACCATGATTTTTAAATTCATAAGGCTCCTTTAAGCAGTATATAGCACTTCAAAATGTCTTTGTGACAGGCCTACTTAAATATCTATACATTTGTATCAGTTGCGTTTCTGTGTTGCCAGGTGGGAGACATGGTGAAGGTGACCAAGATCAACGTGAATGGCCAGTGGGAGGGCGAGTGCAAGGGCAAACATGGACATTTCCCCTTCACCCACGTCAGACTGTTGGACCAACACCTGCCCGAGGACCTGAGCTGAGGAGCATCAGGCGGGCCCGCGGAAACTGCAGAGGAACCCACCCAGTGCCTGAGCAGTGGGGCCTTCTGCTACACTCGCTGGGGACTATGCTCTGAAGTCCTTCTTACAAAATGTAGATGTGCTATTAGGATTCTCAAAAATATTCAAAAATCAGATGGATACTAAAACTAGTATCAAAAGTTTAAAGGCAACGTTTTTCAGTGGTCCAAAGTTATTCCTCACTTACCCTATGCAATCCTAGCATTGTAATTATTCACCAAGATGAGTTTATGAGCGCGGAGTGGAGCGCGGAGTGGAGCGCGGAGTGGAGCGCGGAGTGGAGCGCGGAGTGGAGCGCGGAGTGGAGCGCGGAGTGGAGCGCGGAGTGGAGCGCGGAGTGGAGCGCGGAGTGGAGCGCGGAGTGGAGCGCGGAGTGGAGCGCGGAGTGGAGCGCGGAGCTAAGAATAACTACCATGTTAACACACACTTCCTGATTATCAGACAATAAAACACTTTATGATGCGGACAGCATGCAGCTGACTTATTTTGACCTCAAAAGCT
Organism: Periophthalmus magnuspinnatus; assembly: GCF_009829125.3. NCBI lineage: Eukaryota > Metazoa > Chordata > Actinopteri > Gobiiformes > Gobiidae > Periophthalmus > Periophthalmus magnuspinnatus. Next base: position 15,014,022 of record NC_047139.1, read on the forward strand.
GCTTATACAGTATATCTGTACTGGGACAAGACTGATTTGCTCGAAATATTGAATACAGGAGCTCTAAGAATGATCTAGAGCTCATCAGAACTAATATAAGACCACATGGTTAGAAAGTACTATTATTTTATTTTGTCTATTGTCTATTTTTTATTACTGTGGTATCTGATATCTTTATCAAGTATCAATTATCAAAATTGAGCTTGAAATTTGAGTATTGGGACAACACTATGTTCTACAGGAGATGAAAGTGACGGTTATGGCCAAGAAGGGATGGACCACTACCATATTACAGTAGTATGCAATATCGTCTCCTAGTGTTACCAGATTTTTATCATGGACTTCAGGGCCTGAATCACATTATTTTAGAACAGTGGAGTTGTTGACAATGAGGCTTTGCCCACTCACGTTTCACTACAGCACATATTAACTGTTACCTTTTATTAAACATTTTTATGGTATGAAATGTGGCAATAATAATAAATGACTGTTGCATCATTGGGCATGTCCCACTGGGAGGAGGCCCCGGGGAAGACCCAGGACACGCTGGAGGGACTATGTCTCTCGGCTGGCCTGGGAATGCCTTGGGGTCCCACCGGAGGAGCTGGAGGACGTGTCCGGGATGAGGGAAGTCTGAGAGTCCCTGCTGAGACTGCTGCCCCCGCGTACCCGGCCCCGGATAAGCGGAAGAAAATAGATGGATGGATGGATGTTGCACCATTAGACCGTTTTTGAGAATAAACGATGAGTAGGAGTACATCTAGGGATGTGTGATATATATGTTCCAATATCAGTATTGGTGAGCTCAGATGGTTTTCCAGATATTGTTACCTGTACCTGATTTCCAAAGTTATTCCTCACTTACCTTATGCATTCCAAGCATTTCTAATTATTCATCACAATGAGTTTATAAGCACTTTTCACAACTTTCAGAGATCTCTGACCAGACCGGTGTTTTGCCGTCACGGTGACGCTAACAACAACCAGCATACTAACATGCACTTCCTGATTATTGGGCATTAAAGAGGGGGTGTGTATATATATATATATATATATATATATATATATATATATATATATATATATATATATATATATATATATATATATATATATATATATATATATATATGTATATATATATATATATATGTATATATATATATATGTATATATATATATATATGTATGTATATATATATATGTATGTATATATATATATGTATGTATATATATATATATATGTATATATATATATATATATATATATATGTATATATATATATGTATATATATATATATATATATATATATATATATATATATATATATATATATGGGTTTTTTTTAGCTTTCTACCATGTTCCCTCATCAAAAACATGCCTGAAGAGATTTTGGATGTCATCCATGCATGTTTGAGTAATCTAGGGATCTCTCCTAGACATTTGAAATGTCCTTATGGTTATCACTGAAATTCTATGCAATGCTCAGCCAACAAGCCTAGTCACCCATGCTCCCACAGAACAATTCTCCTTAAATATACAAAAGCATGACACAAAAGAGTACACAGCAACTTCACAAACTTGATGCAATTTGCATTACTAGGTTGCATGCTGATTATGTTGTGATAGCACTCTGAAGGGGGAGTGACGTAACGTGAGGAGCAATTAGATGCAAACAGCACAAAACCGACTTATTTTTACCTTAAGAGTTGTTTATACAATATATCTGTACTGAGGCAAGACACATTTTGCTCCAAGAAATCAGGTACAGGCCCTTTAACATTACAAGTTCAGAAATATTACCATTTTGAGTTTTGACAACCACATGTGCTTCAAATGTGCTTTGAATGAATTGAAAGTGACTGTTTTTGAGGGCTTCTACCAACTCAGCCGCAGTATTGAAGCCTATTTGTTTTGGGACCACAGAGAACTAAGAACTAAGATGGATGAGTTCAACACAGTATATGAACCAAATCCTTTTTAGGTGGAGGATATCCTTATATTTTCACACACACATTAATAAACTGTAAATACGCCTTTTTTGCCTGCATAATTTTGTACCAGACTTTTGACATCATGAGTTTCTTTTGATAACAAGACCTAGCTTTTTGGGAAAGAGCTGTTATTAGGTTCCACCTTTAATAATAATGTAATTACATATTTTTGGCAAGCAATTGTGTAAGCTACATTCTGATGTATAATGTGTTATTTAAAGGTGCACTATGTAACTTTTCTGTTGGAGGGTCCACCACTCGCTTGTCTCTATGGAGATGGCATTGCTTTGTCTGTTTCCATGGAGACCAGTGGTTGACACAACCCGGCCAAGTTACAAGGTAGATATGTAGAGGGACCCTACCCACAGTAAGAATGAATGTTTTTTTTAGCAATAAAATAATAATTGAATAAATGCAAGATGAATGAGGGGGTATTATGCAAATTGACTTTTGGAGCTTCTACCATGTTAAAACATTGTTCTCTCATCAAAACCATGTCTAAATAAGTTCTAGATGTCATCTATGCATGTTTGAGAAAATCTTGCGATCTCTCCCAGGGGATTTATTCAAACCCTCCTCACAGTCAGGAGTACGATTCTGTCCAATGCCCAGCTCACAAGCATATCACCCATGTTTCCACGTGGCCATTTTTCCATGAATATACAAAACATTAGGTCTACACTACAACTTCACAAACCTGATCTGATGTGCAATAGTTTTTAGTGGGATGCACACTGATTTAGGGCTGGGCAAAAAATCTATTAAATCTTTTCATCAAATTTGAAGTTCAAATTGATTTGTTTGGAAGAAAATTGATTTTTATCTTCCTCACTTTCTTGCATTGGAAATTGCATTGGAAATGCAAGAAAAGCTGGTCACTGCAGTCACAAGGAGCAGAGTTTGGCACAGGGCCGTGCACAGGGCCGTGCACAGGGCCGTGCACAGGGCCGTGCACAGGGCCGTGCACAGGGCCGTGCACAGGGCCGTGCACAGGGCCGTGCACAGGGCCGTGCACAGGGCCGTGCACAGGGCCGTGCACAGGGCCGTGCACAGGGCCGTGCACAGGGCCGTGCACAGGGTATTTCAGTTTTGACCATTTTTCTGTAGTTTACAGAACATTTTAGTCTTGAAAAAATTTAAAATTTAATCAAAAATTGAATATTTACAGAAAAAAATATACAATTTTATTTTCAGGCAAAATCGGGCAGCCCTACGCTGATTTCGTTGTGATTGTTTCTGAAGTGGGAGTGACTTGGTGCAGAGTATCAAAAACAAAACTGAAACTTATTAAACGTTAATACATACTTTTCTGCAAATACAGCATTGTCAAAACAATAAAAGGTAACATGGTGATCTAAATTTGTAATGAGCAATTAATAGCCCATAGAAGTAAAATACCCCTCTTTAATGCCATACCGTGGAGCATTCCAGGCAAAGTAACACCATCTCCATGGAGACAAGCAGGCAGCCTAATCTCCATCAGAAATGTTACATAGGGCTCCTTTATAAGGATATATAAATACTTCCCTCTGCTGGTAAAAGTAGGAATTGAAGCATGTTGTAAGGGAAAACGAAACTAATACTGTAACATGCCTCCAATGGGCAATTTAAGACTTCTGCTTAATCCATTCATTTTCAGATTTTTGTTAATTTAAGGCTAGACACTGTAGGTGAATAGTACATTTAGAGATATCAATTTGAAACTTCTGCTGTAGTTTACTTGCATAAATGTAGGAAACAAATGTATTACAAATTTTTCGTCATACAATGTTTTCATTTAAAATAAGGAACTTTATTTGTAAAAAAAAAAAAAAAAAAAAAAAAAAAAAGCCAAAATTGTCTATATTTGAGACATTTCAATCTGAAAAATGGACAACCAGTTTTCAGTTTCTTGCTTCATTTTGTTAGCATATTAGATACAAAAAAGTTACAGAGGTGATTTTGGATATCTTAAGTGTTTGAGTTTACTCTTATAAATCAGGCTTCGAACTCAATATCAACAATTTTTTGTCAAAATCTTAAGTACAAGATTGTAAAATTTGGTGTATGTGTGCAGGCTCGTCGGGAAAAATTTCGGGACCCGGGGCAAGAAGGCTCACATGGGCCACCCGCTAATATAAATTTATGGGATGAAGGTCCAATTCTGGGCCCCTAAAACCATAGGGCCTGAGACAAGATTCTGTTAAAACTACATTCATCCCATTCCTTCAGCAATGCTTTGATTTGAAATGTCCTCTTCTTTTTTGTAAACTCATGTGAAATGCAAGGGAAATTCAACAGTTCAATATATACTTTACCATTCCCAGTATGGACTAATGGATATATGTTGTATCATTACATTAACTTTTTAGTGTAGAAATTGTGCTTACGTGCCTCTGCCTTCAATGGTCATTTAAGTATTAAAGTGCCTGTACCTGATTTGAATGTATTGTTGTGAAAATAATGCTCTTTACATCATGCATTGTGTGGTAAAAGCTGCTAAGTAAATACATTGAGATTGTAAAATATAATCTATTCATTGTATGTAACATTTTTCTCAAACAGTTCAACCTAAAACATGTTTTTTCGATTTGTGGTTTGACATCAGGTACAGGCCCTTTAAGGATATAATTTAGAAGAATGAGCTGCAATGTGTTTGATAGTGATTCCAAAAGTGTGTCATTTGTGGTTTTTCAATTTCCCAAATGTTTGCCAAATGTTTCCCAGCTTAGGTATGACATGTTTCAGAAGACTTGTGCACCTTATTCTGTGGCTGTTCACTTGTCTTCCGCTTGTCTTCCACTGTCCCAACCAAAATACAAACTATAGACAAGCTGCTGTAATCCCTATGCAATGTAAATGTACAGAACTTACTTACAACAACTAGCCACTAAAATGTCCACCTAAAATACAGTTTCATTTTGTCTCCTTTTTGTCATTAGTTGCTGTTAGAGCCCCACATGGGGAGGTAATATGCACATTGTAGCCTTTCATGGAATGTGGTCATTTCAAAGGTCCAAAAGCAGTACCCAATCGGGACACTATGCCCAGGAGCCTGTGTGTAACTCATCATGATGGGGGAAAACGCACACACAATTATATACAGACTTTTGAACAGTTTGCTTTCTCAGAGTCAGATTGGTTAATTAAACAAAGTGATAGAACTGACACTGAGCAGATGATAGGCAACTTTTTGTCATACAAGACTTTCAGAATCAGACGAAACATTAGAAATGTTGCCATAACAGGATACTCTCTTTTAAATAATGAAAAGTCCTCAAAAATGTCACCAGTAATATACAGATGAAGCCCACGAACGCATACGTGCACGCATATGACACCCATGGAACTCATGGGGCGGTAAGAGGGAGTCGTGAGCGCGAGGGCGTGGGCGCGAGGCGGCTCCGCTGCGCATGCTCCGGGTGGAGAGCCGCCATCTTTCCGCTAGTGCTACCGGTGAGGTTTGGCTTCCAGCGGAGCGACGCTGCTGCTCATCCCGCACCAGGAAACACCGAGCGGCTCACTATCCTTCTCCTCTACGAACCTCCAACAGTCCGCGCCGGAGCACCATGGCAGACAAAGACAACCTGGTGTACAAAGCCAAGCTGGCCGAACAGGCGGAGCGATATGACGGTAAGAGCAGCAGAGCGGCTGTCCCGTGTCTCCGTGTCCCTGTGCGGGCTGGGGCTCTCCTCGCGGCTCTCCTCGTGGTTTTGCCCCGGCTCGTCGTGTCCGTTTGACGGCCTTTCTTCGGGCTGTGTGACACTTATCGGTGTACTGCTTAGTCACTGAGAGCCGTGTATTGTGCATGTGGACAGCCCAGCAGCCTGAAAGCCCGTTAGCCTTTAGCTTAGCTCAGGGCGCTACGTGCTAACATGCTAGTGCAGTTAGCTGGCACACGCGTCACGCCAAACTCCATTCAAACACTGTGCAGCCCGCTCCGTGTAGCTGTCGTGTACAGGGATAGTTTGGTGTCGAACAGAAACATTAACCATAATGAAGCGGCGGCATTGCGTGAGTAGGTTACGTTTTCCGAGTGCGTGCTGCCGCCCTGTGAGCGCTTTCTGCCCCTCTGCCCCGGAGAACCAGCGCCAGGACACAAGCTGCGCCCCCGCTTGTACTGGTGGAGCCGGGGACTCAAACCCCTCACCAGTCTGGTAACAGGGCACGGGAGCAGAGGCGCGCTGCGGGCTAAACACGAACAAAGCCTCGTAGTGACCGTGACATGACGGAACACGCTGACATTCCTCTGGCTCCATTCTCACGGAGAGAGTCGCCATGGGACTATGGACTCAGATCATGGATGTACAATATGACCTATACTTCCATGTCCCGGACCGACCGGAGGACTGATGGACCTCAACACCAATACCCGCGAGAGAGAGGATCGGGGCCCAGTCGCGATCTCATTGGTCATGTACAGAAGACCCACATCTGGGCTCTGTCCCGGGAGCTGTTAATAACTTAATCTGGAACATTTTTAGTTCATATGACCTCTGGACTGGAGTTGGCCTCGGCAATTGTAATGACTTATAGCCCAGCACAACTTTGCTATGCACAGAACTTAAAAAGAAATCAAACATGTTCTGGGTGTATTATATAACACTATATCACCCAAATGAAGGCGTGCCTTGTCTAAGAAAATCCTGTATAAATTCAAATTAGAAATCAAAACGTCCCAATCATGAGTAATAAAATAATGCAATACAATATTTTCTGAGGTGGCACCAGGATATTACAGTAGTTTTTCAAATGGTGGACAGTGGAGGTAATAGTATTGCAGTTTTATTGTACAACTATAAACTAATCTTGCTAAACATTATGGTAGTGCCTGAGGCTTTATTTGTACCATTATCCACCAACAAAAAGACATTGCTAATATTGTATGTTGTACCTGGCAGTGGTTTTGGCATTTGTCTGATAACTGGATAGTTGCTGGTTTGATTTCTGAAGGGGAAGGGCATCTGGCTTAGAAGTCTGACTAGTCCCCATATGCATGGTTAACGGTGCCCCCTCTCAGACGGGACAGGCAGTAGCAGACCTTGTACATGTGGAGGATCAAGCTGAGTGACTCAGCCTTGTTTGGACTGCCTTGTCATAAACCTGTGTGTTTGTTTGACTGCTGCTGGGTGGGGGACACTCAGGGAGCGGCCTGAGAACACTGCAGCAGACTGGGAGGGAGAGCCAGATCTGCTCCTGCTCTGCTCCTCCTCTGCTTCTGTTCCTCCTCTGCTCTGCTGCTGATCAGATTAGTCGTAACCAATTGATTTTTAATAAAATATTCATAAACTTAGTTGGTAATGAAATGATCACACTCTGGTCTCAGCACCAACTTTAAAGGTGCCATGTGCTGAGGGAAGAGTTTTAAGATCCTCAGCAATAATTCCATCAGACTGCCATGTAATGTGTTTTTGTTTAAAGTGGAACTAACCACTAAATACACTTTTTTGCTCCTAAACTGTGTATATGGTGTTTCTGTAGCATTATCTACTGTTCTTAGTAATTTTTTTTGCAATTTTCGTGCAATCTCTGTAAATTTGCAGCTGTCTGGTCAAAAACGCCTAGTTGAAGTTTGTGCTACCTTCAGTTGCCTCTACAATTTCCAGTAGTTGGTGACAATGTAGAGTGAGTTTGTTAGGGTAACTGACAAAAAGGAATCAAATTTAATTTTAAGTTATAGCAGAGCTCACATAGCCTTTTGTGAGTGTTTGGCTTTGACTAGACGAAGAGTTTTAGGGCACCACTCAACAAAAGTTGAGAAACATTACTAATCCAGTGTAATGATTTATCTTAATTAATAATTAAACAATGCTCCAAAGGCTTGTAAATTCTTGTGCCATATCATGACCCATATCTGAAAATTGCATCACTATTCACCAAAGCAAATTGTGGTTTATGTATATTTATTGACAAAGTTAAACAGACAGCATTTGAATATGAAATATACAAATGAGTGTGGTTTACTCTAGATTAGATAACCTTAGATAACTCTTGGCTTAATCAATTTAGAGTCAACACATGAACTGCCCAATTTTCAATGTATGCGCATACAACCCAGGAGAGTGGAGTTGTTAGTCACTTCTAGGTATTTCTGACTGCAAACACCTGGCTGCTGGGGCAGAGTCTGAAGTGTGGATACCTGTTAGCCCACCCCCCACCCCTTTTTTTTTCTTTAGTCCTCCATGTACTGCCTAGTTTAGCAGCTATATTTGAACAGAGATCACTGTTTAAGGATGGTCTGATGTGGATTTTTTTAGCCAATATCCAATGTTCATCTTGCTGTTGTGGTCGATATTAGCTGATACTGATATTAAGCTTTTAAAACGTGAATTTTGATACAGACCAAATTCATGTTAAGTTATAGTGAAGTTTACAAATTACCTCATCATAACAGATATTTTAAATAAATCCTCTATCGACGATAACCGATATATACCATGCCCAGTTGTTAAACAGACCCATTGCAATATTAAATCTCACTGAAATATTATATTTACAGCAAAACAAAATGTTAATGAAATGATTTGGCATCCCTGTCCTCCTGCAGTGATTGGTGTAGTGTGAAGTGTTAGTGGTGAGTCTCCTGATTGAGGTGAGACAGCCTGGCTCTGGGCCCAGCTGCATGGGCCCGTGCATGGAGCTCCGCAACAGGACCCACGCCAAGTCTTCTGGCTGCACCAAGAGACTGCCTCGCTTCATCATGGATCACTGCAGCCAACCCTGATTAATGACCACACTATGTTTACATGCACACCAGGAAAACCAGATTGTTGGCCTAGTCCAATTTAAACAGATTTATCAAAAAGGATGAGAATCTATTCACAACACTTCATTTGTAGTTCCCGCGTTTACAAAGATCCGAATAACACATCTGGAGGAGCAGGTGCATACTCTGATACTTGCTGCATGCTCCGGGGTAAAAAAAAAAAAAAAAAAAAAAACATTCAGGAAAATATTAGACATGTTTGGACATGCACTCACTCATTTTACATTTTGTTTTGTTCCACTATGTTAAATTGAAAGTGAAACTTTCTGGAGCTTCAATATTTGTGCAGGGAAGAGCAAATAACTCGTGAGTAACGCAGTTTGTAGCATGTCTCAAAATCAAATGCTCAACGTAAAGGAGATGTCACTTATCCATTTGTATGGTTATATGCATGTCATTTTATTGATAATTTGTCTATAGCTGCTAATGCTAAATGAAACACTTTGTTGCGCCCTGTTCGCACCTATTGGTTTTTGGGTTGTAGGCTGGTACAAGAGTGGTCTGACAGGTTTTGGGACCAAGACCAGCCTGAATTTGGTTGTTTAAGCGCATATAGATTACTCTTTGCATGTAAATGTAGTTACTGTTGTTTCTTGCATCATGATTATTTGAAACTAGCCCCCTACTGTTCCTTCATTGAAGCCTTGTGTAACCCTCTCAAATGTCCCATGTTGGTCTTGTCTTGCAGAGATGGTGGAGTCAATGAAGAACGTGGCATTTAAGCAGGTGGAGCTGACGGTGGAGGAGAGGAACCTCCTGTCAGTGGCTTACAAGAATGTGATCGGTGCACGGAGAGCCTCATGGAGGATACTCAGCAGCCTGGAGCAGAAGGAGCAGAGCAAGGGCGGAGAAGACAAGCTTAAAATGATCCGGGACTACAGGAAAACGGTACCAGTCAAACGTGCCAAAGAAACCTCAGTATTGGGATTAGCCTTGGGATTTAATGTTTTCAAATTGGAATTTAGTGTTGTAGAGAAGATTTCATCTGTGGTCATCAGGACTGTTTTTGTGATCAAGACATTTTGACTCCCATCCAGAAGCCATTTTCGGTTGATGGAACAGGCTTGAACCACTGGGAATTTATCCTACCCTGAGTAACTAAGTCCAACCCCCAAAGGGAGGAGTTTTTGTTTGCATCTGCCCTGCCCTTTATGGCTAACATCATTATGGGTCGTTATGTCCCTGTTGTGCGTTGGCCGTCTTATCTTCAGCCTTGTTGAGTACCTTATTAGTATTTGATTGGATTGTTGTGATCTTTGTCCTTCGACTGAGAACACTTCTGTAAACAGCTGGTAGAGTAAACCTCAAACCACCATTTCTGTTCAAAGAGGGGTTATTTTTCTTCATAAAAATTGCTTCCTTCACTCCCATAGCAAAACCATTTTTCTCTCTGCTCAAAATCTGGACATCGCTGTCTTCAAATCTGATTTGTGGTTTTAAGGTTAAAGTGGACGGCAGATTGCACACCCGAGTTATGCTTTGTGTTGATATAGTCTTTTATAGTGGTTGTTTCCTCAATGAACTGTTCCCTGCAGCCTTCTATTTTAGTGACTTTAATACACTTCATACATTACTCTGCTTTTGTGTTTGTGTCTTATTCTTGGGATGAGCCATTTTCTGTCTTAGGGTGTTCACTGGTTTAAAGTACAGGAGAATGTTGTGTTGTCTGAAGATCCTCTGTAGTTTTTTAGACAAGCATGACATTTAAGGGATGGACACCCCATTCCTCCTGAGTTCTGTTTCCATTTTGTCCTGCTTTTTGGCTCTTTTCACTCTGTTGAGAGTGCATGTAGGATATCCATAGGATGAGAGGGCATTTTGGACATGTTTCTCTTCCTTTGTTTCTGCCTCTGCGGTCGTGGGCACCTTTTGTACTCCATGTTGTGGTGTCCTAATAACTCCCAGTTTATGCTGCAGGGGAGGTTAATCTGGTCTTCTGTTAATTTATTTTAATAGATTATTTTTCCAGATCAAAGTTTAGTTTGTTTTCATACATGACTGCGCACTAGTGGTCTTCGTCAGAGTGGTCATGTGGTGTTGCCGTGACGTACCCGGTCAGCTGATTCAAAACAGAGTTTGGTGCCGTCTTCATACCGTTGGAGGCAGGATGACAGTGCCACCTGCACTCCGGCTTCTTCAGGACAGCATCCGAAGTGTGTGAGTGTAAAGACCCCTCGTCCCAGTATATAGTCTTGTGGGCCACTTTGTTTTTTTGATCTTTAAAAAAAGTATTAACATAGTGCCACCAGTGCCCAGGAGTAATGAACAATTACATGTAAAGGTTGGCTACTATAGATGAGAACATGGCACAGCACTGCCTGTAGAAGTTTCCTCTAAATCGAAAGTAAGTGGTGTTGAGACTGATGTAAGTACATTAAAGATGTAGTTCTGCATTAGTTTGGTCCTTTCCTGTTTGGTCTTTTCCTGGTCCTACCTCCTGTAGTCTTATGCTTACTGTTACCGTGGCCTCAGAGGTTGGTATACATGTGAACGGGAATTGACACTGTAGGACATTATTGTGTTCTCCATATCCACCTGGAGATGTTTTACTTTGTTCATAAAATCCTGTGTATTCTCCACATGAGTCTGGAGTCTGCAGATGATGGGTCTCAGCGATGCATTCTTCTTGTGGATTTTGGATGGCCGATGCATTGGATGGCATCCCCCCTGATTAGTCTGTAATACATAGACCTATCTGTTACCCCCTTATCAAGTTTCTGTAGACAAGTGGTTCCCTCTTCAGATGTTCATAAGTAGCAGAGTCACTGAGGAGGCTGTTGACTTTGACTTCTTAGTCAGACGTGTTCATAAACACAGTGCAGTCTTTTGTTAGCTGGTAGAATGTTTATGCTGTGATGTACCCCAAGACCGGTTCCGGTTCATCCTACAGAAAAGACACCAAAACAAATGTAGTGTATACAATTCACTAACATAGAAGGTTGCAGGGAACAGTAGATCGGGGAAACTAAACAACCACTATCTAAGATTATATCAACACAAACAACATGACTCGGGTGTTCAATCTGCCGTCCACCTTCATCTTAAAACCACAAATCATTGGTTTGAAGACGGCGAGATACAGATTTTAAGCGGAGAAAAATGGTCTTCCTAGGGGAGTGAAGTAAGCAATTTTTGTGAAGGAGAATCCCTCTTAGTCTTATATCTGTGTAATCTTTCAGTTGTCCAGTGGTCCATAGGCGTAGTCTATGTGGCCTTCTGATACAACTCAAGCTTTTCAAGAAAGTTTCATTTCTGTCCTATGAATGTGATTTTTTTTTTTTTTTTTTACTATCGACACCTCCTCAAATGAGTATGTATTTTTGATCAATTAGTGTCTGACTTTTGATTCTTTTGACAGCACTAGTCTACATCAATGGTTCTCCAACATTTCGCATCAAGTACTACCTTAGTACACATCTGGTTTTATTAGAAGGATATTATGCTAAATCATCTTTTTGGAGTTTTCTACCATGTTACAATGTTGTTCCCTCATGCCCTCAAAACATGCCTGAAGAGGTTTTAGATGTTAGCCATGCATGTTTGAGTAATCTAGCAATCTCTCCTGGGCTCTATTCAAACCCTCCTTATGGTTCGATATGAGATCATGCTTCTTGTCCAAGGCTCTGCCCACAAACCTATGCAACCGGGAAGCTCTCTGCAGTGCTCCCCCTGCTCCCACGGCCCCTCCCTGTTCAGCCCTCCCCTTGCAGAACATGCATTGCTTTTGGCAAATATAGCATTTTTAGACCAGTAAAATATATAATGTGTTAGCAGTTAATAGCCCATAAAAGAGTAATGCCCACTCTACAAAAAGAACCAATGCATGAATAATAGGAGATGCATTGACTTTGTTGACATGTATGGGCTGCTAGCTGCAAACCAGAACTGTGATGTAGTGGCTTTTGCAACTTCTTTTACAAGGCGTGGTTAGCCTGAGCGACCTGCCAGGTCCTGTGACCCGCTGGTTTGTGGGGTAGTGTGTCCCAGGTGTGTGATGGGAAGAAGCTTGCGTATCACTGTTTGAAAAAGACACTGTTCTAGATAAACATTAGTTTTCCACATGAAAGTAGTATATGTGACCTCATGTGCATGTGCAGGTGGAGCAGGAGCTGAAGGACATCTGTGAGGACATTCTGGACGTTCTGGAGAAGTGTCTTATTCCCATCTCAACCACTGGAGAGTCCAAAGTCTTCTACTACAAAATGTACAAAAAGCACAAAATCCATTTATTATGCACATTCTCTCACCACCACATGGGCCTGTCTAAGGAAGATTGGCTACCTCAAATTTAGCACTTTGACCTAACTCAACAGAGGCCCATTGTCACCAGACAATCATTTAAGAATGACCACACAAGAAAAGATGTTGGAAACTGTTTGCAATGCAGTTCTTACTAATTAAAGATGGACCAATATCTGGTCGATATTTGCACTTTTTGGTGTATTTGCTATTGGTCTTAAATCTCCAGCGGAGGCCAATTTTTGTTTCGCCCAGCCAGCTGCCCAGTACATAAAGAATATAAGCATAAAGCTTTATTGAACACTTTAGTCCGAAGATGGTACTGTACAAGGTTCCCTTGATCTAGTAAAACAAGGTTGTAGATGAGCTTGGTCCTACATATTGGTATAAAAATATCAGCCATCAAATTCTCTGGATTCTAAACAATCTATAGTGACATCAGCCATTAAAAAAAATCCATATCGGTTGATTTCTATTAAGAATAGAACATTTTGGTTCTGCACTTTTATTATCACAAATGCTGCATCTTTATAGTGTGGAAATGTCAGGACTTTTATGATCATATTTTTGAGTGGTCTACCAAGACGAGTCCATAGTCAAGGTGCTAATAGTTACTTTAGAGGAATGAAAAAGCTAGACCAAAAACTTAATATAACTTATTGACTAAAACAGAACTAACAAAATGGAGCCTAACTGTGTGCCACTCACAGGAAGGGTGACTACCACCGGTATCTGGCAGAGTTCACAGTGGGCAACGACAGGAAGGCGGCAGCAGAGAACAGCTTGGTGGCGTACAAGGCAGCCAGTGACATCGCCATGACAGAGCTGACCCCCACACACCCCATCCGCCTCGGCCTGGCCCTCAACTTCTCCGTCTTCTACTACGAGATCCTCAACTCGCCCGACCGGGCCTGCCGGTGAGATAGGAGGGGGAATACTTGGGCTGAGGAATGAATACTGGTCCTTACTGTCAGTTAAACAGTCGTTAGCATTGTCAGGATACTAGAACTATTTCAATATTAAGGAATAAACATGATACTCAGTACCATGTGGCCTCATATCTAGGTTGAGCGGTATCAGAAGGTATCCTTCTGATACAGCTCAAGATCAGTCTAAAGCTATTCAGGAAAGGTTAATTTCTATTCTGCTAATGTGACTTTTTCAGTATCGATACCTTCTCAAATGAGTATCTTTTTTGATACTAGTTTTAGTAGCAATTAGTGTCTTGTGTTGTCTTCTGTAGGCCAGTCATATTTTATACAGATGGCAGGGCAGCTAAAATGAATATTGTCCTATATTACTCAAACTTGACTCTTCTGAGCTTTAAAGTTTTTAAAGTTAACAGCTCCTTTTACCTTTAGTTCAATAAAGAGTGACAGTTCCAGGGCTGAAATTCTCCAAATGATTCTAGTGAAGGTTTTTATAAACACGATGAAGCACTTCCTGTATTACCAGATGACTTTCTTTGTGGTGGCACTTCTGGTTAAGTGGGATCCCATTAATTTCAATAAAGAATTTGAGAAAAGTTTTGCCGCTAAAATATCAAGCTCAACATGTTGATGTTTGGCACATAACTAATATGATTTAGTTGGTTTAATTTTGTCAACACATGTTTTGTGCATTATTTAATGTTTGATTTTCACTTCAAATTATAAATCAGATGTCACTCTTTAAGTTACTCTTAAGTAGTAGTTTTCCCAAATACTTTTATACTCTTGAGTAATTTCTTGAACCACTACTTTATACCTCAACTTGAGTAATATTATTTTGAAGTAATGTTACTTTTACTTGAGTACAATTTCTGGCTACTCTTCCCACCTCTGGAGATCTCATTCTGGACTTACTAGGCAAACAAACCATGACTGTGTTGAGCTTAATTCAGTGTTGTGAGTAAGGACCTCTCAACTTTCAACTCTTGATGTCCTTTTTTGCTTCACTACTTCACTCTAACAGTTCTACTTCCTATGTGTTTTCCCCTCCCCTAGTTTGGCAAAGCAGGCATTTGACGAGGCCATTGCAGAGCTGGACTCCCTCAGTGAGGACAGCTACAAGGACTCCACACTCATCATGCAGCTGCTACGCGACAACCTGACACTATGGACCTCAGATATGCAGGGGGACGGTAAGACATAGGCCTCAGACTTGCAGGGGGACAGAAAGACATAGACCTCAGAGACTGGACCTCAGACATGCAGGGGGGTGGTAATACATGGGCTTCAGACACGCATAGAGATAGTAAAATAAAATGGCATTAATTTGGCTTTGTGAACTTCAAAATGAGTTACTCCAAGGACAGCAATGCTTACTGTGAGGACCTTGGAGGTCCCTTGGTCTCCCTCTGTCCTCAGTGCTGGCCCTGTCCTAACGAGCCGTGCATTGTCCCCTGGCACATTCCTGCTGTTAATTGTCTCTTAATTGTTGATTACACGGATGGCTGTGGTCTCTATGGGAACCGTCCTCTCTGAACCTGCCCACTGTCTGAGGCTGCCACAGTTTGTACACAGCACAGACCAATGCTCAGACAGCTTATTTATGTAGACAAAGTACACACAAGAAGAATGACTAGTGGATTTGCCCAATGGTAGTTTTTAAAGAGGAATTAACTTTTTGGAGCTTTCTACCTTGTTATGGTGCTATTCCCTCATCAAAAACATGGTTAAAGAGGTTTTAAATGTCATTCATGCATATTTGAGTATTTTTGCGATCTCTCCCGGGCCCTACTTGAACCCTCCTTACAGTTAACATTACGATTTTGTTCAGTGTTCAGCACAGGCCTACGTCATCAATGCTCCTACATGACAATATCCCATAAATATACCAAAACAAGATGCAAAACTGTACACAACAACTTCACAAACCTGATTTAATGTGCATTAGTTTCATTAGTGGGACGCACACTGATTGTGTTGCGATAGCACTCTGAAGGGGAAGCGAGTTGGAGCAGAGCACAGACTCTGTTAGCAGTTATTAAGTGTAATACCCCCTCTTTAAAAATGTAGTGATGATACATGGTTGCAGTTGAAAAGTGGCAGCAAAGTCAGTAGCACTATAGTTGATAGTTCAAACTGCGTGTGTGGTGTCTTTGGGCAAAGTACATGTCAAACTGTGTTGTTAGGACTCCAATGAAAAACTGGCAGTCAGGGGTGGAAATGGAATAATTAATAATTTATAATAACTAATTACTTTAAGTACAAACTTTAGTGATCAAATGATTGAAATTGAGAGCTTGTTGTGATTGCGGGTTTGTGCTCTTTTTCAGAGGAACAGAACAAGGAGCAACTGCAGGACACGGAGGATGATGCCCAGTGAGACCGACCCCCTCCTCCCCCTCCTCTCTCTCTCTCCCTCCCTTTTTCTCTCTCTATCCCCGTTTCTGTCTCTCTCTCTTTCTCCCTGGGGTTCGCTTCTGTGCCCCCACATGCACGTCCCACTTCTCCAAACCCCACGTCAAGCTCCTCTTTTTTTTTTCTCTTTTTTGGGATGAATTTTTTCTTTTTTGCCGTGTTTTTTTTTTTTTTCCCCCTCCTCCTTTTTTTTAAGACTTCGCTTTCATTCGCGGTTTCGTCCGTTGCCAAGCTTGCCTGTATTAAACCCCGACTTTATTTAAGGATTCCCCTTCGCCCATCTCCGCTAGCGTCGCCATGAACCGCCACACACTACTCACTTCTGTCTTCGGAGATTGCAGACGATGTCTTTTAGGAAGAACCAAGTGCCCTGTTTACTTTGACCACACTGATGGTAGTTTTTCTTTTTTTTTCTTTTTTATAATATATATATAAGCGCCGATTGTCCGAATGTCCCCCTGATCGTGTCCTCTGTCCACCGTGGACCAAGCGTGGAGGCTGTTGCCGCTTTTTGCTAATGGCAGGTAGTTAGCTTTTTTAGCGTGTGTATGGGACGCTCAGTGATTGTAAAGAAAGCAGCGGTGGCATTACAGTTTGGGAGTGTGAGTACCGCCTGCCAGCGTCACCTCCATCTGATTTGTACTACTGGAAACTCAACAGAGCCACAGTCCCACCTGTATTCTTACTGACAGCATGGAATCAACATTAAAGTTTAAATTGAGAAAATCAACAGGCTGCTGTGTTTTTTATCAACACAAGAAAACTGTACAATTTATGACAATTGTTTATGCAAATATGTATTATAGAGATTGTGTTTACAATGCTCATTTAGTCATTTTACTTGATGTCCCTGGATGGTTTGCTACAACTGAGGGAACAGAAATAAAACCGTGCATTTCTTTCCTCAAAAGTTTTGTATTTTGTCCACTAGATGGCAGCAAAACATTTGTAATGAATGCACATAAAGGAAACGAAAGATCCATAGTTCCAACTTTTTTTTCAGTCTAATTCCTTCAAAGATAAATTTATAAAATTGAGTGAATTGTGGAATAGGCTAATTTTGTGACTCATGAAGTCACAACTACTAGATGTTTTTGGGCTCTGTCCTGAAAAGGTTGGTAACGTGTGGGCTATGTGTTCTATTGTAAAATGTATATATATTTTTTTAACTCTAGGTAGTTAAAAATTATAATCTGTCTTTAACTGTCACACATACATAAGTTATTATTTTACATTTTGTTAATTAATGGCAATTTTGGAAAATGGCGAGTATCTAAATATAGCTGGTTAGAACAATGAAGCTCAGTATTTTAAAGGTGCACTAACTTAATGCGTTACCTGGAATGTTTCACAGTATGGCATTAGGAACTGTATGTAGGAATTTGATTTTAATTTCCTAAATATGACCCATCTTTGTCTTCAGATACAAGGTAGATATTCAAAACAATTGTAATGCAGATTTATTCTTAACATAAACACTGCATATGATGGCCAAGTTGTTCATGTTATAATTTGTTATTTTGATTCTCAAGATGATTCTCCAATCAGAAAGTAGAATGAACCTCACATGGGTCTCATTTGGGTTGCCAGTTTCAATCTGGTTAGTTTAAACCTAAAATACTCTCTTTGATCTGAATGGTCACTATCTAAGCCCCAGCACCTTCAGACAATCTTTAATCAGTGCTAGTGCAGCCTCTGCAGCTCAGTGAGTGAACTCTGAGCTCTTACATGAGGCCTGTCCATATGCAGAGAATGAGAAAAACTTGTATGTGTCTCTATCTGCAGGTTAAGGCTCTGGCAACACAGGTTCAGTTGTGACTACCTTTTTAAAGCTTTTTTTTTTTTTTTTTTTTTTTACCTTTTTAAACAGGTCAGATACAGGTCAGATCTGTGGAGATACAAACCTGTAAGAATGATTTTGAGAAGCAATAAGCCTCTACTTGAATCATTTCAGTTTAATGCCATATGGTGGAACATTTCAGGCAAAGCAATGATAGCTCAATGGAGAAAAGTTAGCAAGGGATCAGCAAAACTTATGATCTGAACCAAGTAATACAAATCAAATGAAAATAAATGAGCCAACACAGTTTAAAATCCATCTTTACTTATAAAACCAAAATAAAGATGTACATTTGAAGTTACAGTGGTAGAAGGTACATGTCATGAACCTGAAGATTTGGGCTGGTTTGGTCCGTCCCAACTTTTGTGGCGTTTTCTTCTTTTTCCTTTAGCGTCGTCGGGGGAGACAGGAGAGGACTTTGCTACAGTGTCCAGCTTTGGGTCAATCACACACAAACATAGGAGACTACATAAACATACAAGCTTCATCTAAAGACACACCCAAATAGTGGCATTCCCCAGTACAAAAAAAATAGCTCACAGAATGACAAAAAATACTTCTTTATGGGTATCCAGTTGGGGACGCTGTGATGTGAACAATTGAAGACCAGAGGTGGGTAGAGTAGCCAAAAATTGTACTTAAGCCAGCGTAACATTGCTTCAAAGTAATACTCAAGTAGAAGTCCAGGAAATTGCTCAAGTAAGAGTAAATTAAAGTGCATAACTGTTGGGACGTAACATCTGATTTATAATTTGAAGTTAATTTAATTTGAAGGACAAAACATTTAGTGCATAAAATCTGGTCTTTTCAAAGGACAGACACAAAAATGAGACAAACTAAATCATATCTGAAGGAGCAGTGCAAGAAACAAATGTTCAAATCATTTCATATTGTCAACATAAAGCTTTTGTCACCTGTAGACTTACTCACAGTGGGAACCAAAACCTTTACTCAAGTAAGAGTACTGTTACTTCAATAAAAATATTACTCAAGTAGGAGTGAAAGTTTGCTGCTAGAAAAGCACTCTGAAAAGTACAATTTCTCTAAAAAGTTACTCAAGTAAATGTAATTGAATAAATGTACTACCCACCTCTGGCAAGGACATTCCTTATTATATAGATGGGTATCCTAGAATCAGGGCAGTTGATACCCAATACATTTAAAACAACAACTTAACGCAACATTTCTGGCCTCTCCTCTCTGTCTCATCTTTTCATTATTATTGCGATGAAATCTTGAAATATGATTACAAAAGATCTGTCAACTACTCTGCTATGTACACGTATTTAAAAAGCAAGCACAGTAGTCCCTATGTACAGCTATAGTATCTGATGGAATATACATATTTACGTAAGTTCACAGTTTGTCTAGCGTTTCTCAAATAGATTACTTCTTTCAATAGCATGAATACAAATCTCTTCATATTATTATAATGGCACTGAGGCGACTCGGCCCCATGTTGATATCCAGGAAATCTCGAGTGCTTCGTCAATTCACAGTAAGAAAAAAAAAAAATAAACAAATGAACAGTTTTCTGGTCGTAATCATACACTTTGATATTCTCTCCATCTCCCAAAAAAATCTCCTTGTTTGGTAAAAAAGATTGTCCGCCTCCTCTGCTGTGGTGACCTGTGCACCGGTCAGTCCTTGTGGTCCAAAGTGTCGTTCTTATTACTAGAGTTATTAGCAGTCTGTTATTGGAGTAAGGCACTTGTTTTGGTTTTGGTTTTCAGGGCAGCTCAGAGGAGACCAGGGCGAGGCCGGAGCTCTGGCGCAGGGGGGGCCCGGTGTGCACCGCTTTGGGGCAGTCGGGCGTCAGCACGCGCCCGTTCTCACCCACACTGCCCGTGATGGACAGGCGTGCCTTGTTCCGCATGGCTTCAGTGAACGTGAGCTGAGGGAGCAGACACACAGTCAGATAACACAGACACAAATGTATGCTAAAAACACGGTAAATGAACGCTGAATGTACGCAGAATGTACTCTAAATGTATGCAGAATATAGGCTAAATGTATGCAGAATTACACAGAATATAAGCTAAATGTCCACAGAAAGTACGCAGAATGTACACTAAATGTACACAAATGTTGAATAATGTATGCTAAATCAATTTCTTAAGTTTTCTTAGAAATTTTGTGTGTTTTTTTGTTTGTTTTTTTTTTTTTTGCTCAAAGCCGAAGGTTGAACTAGAAAATTAGTCATGATGTTACTATGAACATGTTAATAATAACCCCTCAAATCAAATGAAAAGTACTTTTTACTTTTCAATCCAGCAAAAAAAATGTAGTGGAGTAGAAATTACAGATACATGCTCTCAAATGTAGTGCAGTAAAAAGTACCTGCTGTAAAGTTTACTTAAGTAAAGTACAGATACCTGTATTAGTCCAATCACGACTATTGTGTAAATTTGACAAGTTTTATTACTAGGTAACAGTACGATTTTATTACTAGGTAACAGTACGATTACTAGGTAACAGTTCAGTTCAGGTAACAGTTTCATTTCCTGGTAAACATGGGCTAAAACGTGTCTAAATTACACAATAGTTACAATGAGACTAATAAAAATAAATGACAACATCTTTATTTTGTTAAATGATGGTTTAAACTGTCAGAAAAATGCCTGCCTTTGGCATAAATTGCCCTTGCATTTTAGTCGTAATTTTTTGTCTTGATGACGCAGGCAGAGGGATTCTGTTTTAGAATTTAGTGCTACTTTCTGAATTTTTCTACTTTTCTTCTCAGCTTTTTCCCACAAACTGCCACTTAACTGATGCAAAACGATGATAAATCTTTAGCACAGGTACTATCCCACCAAACCAAGTCATAATTAGAAAAACATGAAAACCTGCCATTTGCACGTTAAGCTAAAGCTGCCTATTCCTTTTCAGACTTTATGTACATTATTTATTTTACTTTAGCCTGTGAAATGTCTGAATAAATAAAACTTTAACTGAATTGCTTTTTTTATCCATTTGTTTGTGCCACATTAATATAGAATTGAACATTAAACCCCCTTTTTTGCTACTAATCTCTGTACATGGTGTTTTAATAGCATTGTGTGCTGTTCCTAGTACTTATTTAAATTTTGTTGGTCATTGTAGTGCAAAATAGGTACAATATATGAAAATGAGATTGTCCTCCAGACCCCGCCTCTCCTTGTCCCTCACTCTCTTCTTTAGTCCTCCAGGATCTGCCCAGTTTAGCAGCTCTATTTGAAATGGGGTTGAGGGAGGAGTTTAGGTGTTAAGTCCCATTTTAACTTTACTTTAAATTCAGAACATTTGATTTAATAAACATACTAGAGGAATGGGGATATATCAAAGGCATGAATACTAGAAAACTATAGATCTCACTGTTGTTTGGTCATGGGGTCAATAATTGTGAATAATCGCTAAAATTTCTTCAGATTTCTTCACAGGGATAGAGAGTTTTAGAGATACACACACACTCCAGTCTGCTTCAACGGTTTGTGAACATGAGAGAGCTCTACAGACAGTACAGGTGGTGCAGGGGGTGGGTGGGGGTGAGGAGACAGTGTGCAGTCCCACCCACAGCAGCAGCAGCAGAGACAGGTGACAGGCCGATGGAGCACACAGCCATGACCAAACACACACTAGAAACACTGTACACAGCACAGAGGCACGTCCACAGTCCAACAGCGAGAGACCTGAGGGAGCTGTCCTACCCAGCGGCTCGTTCATCACAGCTCCTCTCTCTGTTCTCCTTTCTGCTGTCTCTCCTGTCTCTGTTCTACCCTCTCTCTCTCTTCTGTCTGGAGCTGTCTACCCCAGCTGTGACTCATCTGTAGCCCCTCTCGTACGTCTGCACAAACCCACTGCACTTAAGTCCGTGACAGGAGCTATTAGTCTGTGTCTGTCTCATGCTGCACGGCTCCACATGACACACAGGTCCACTCAGCACTGTGCAGGAGCGCTGGGAGACCACGGCAGAGTGGTTAACAACCTCGGCCTTGTGCAGAGTTACGGTAAAACAGCTCAGGTAAGTGGTGTGTAAGTGTAATAATCTGCTCATGTGTGAGGATGTGAGGGGCGGATAAGCCACAACACCAAGAGCGAAGCTGTGGGCGTGGCCACAAGAACAGAGCGCAGGACATCACATGACCACAGCGAGCCAATCAGACACAGCATGGCCACCAGCGGACAGTGCACTTACAGTCTGAACACACTACATGTGCTCAGTGCCCTCGCCCTCGTACGGGGGGCACAGGGCCTGGCTAATGTGGGCTAGCTGCTGCAGGCTGGGGCTGGGGCTAGGGGGGTGGTAGCAGGGCTCAGGGGGATCCACCTTCATTCTTTTGGCCTCGTTTCTGGACTTGTAGCAGAACTCGATGAGGGCCACCAGCATGGCCAGGCCCAGGCCGCCCACCAGGATGTAGAAGACCCCCGCCACGTTGGACAGGCTCAGGGCCTGGGACGACTTGTCCTACAAGGAACACAGGACAGCCAATCAGAACAGGGTTACACAGGGAGACATCACATCATGTACAACATCTGACACACTACCTGAGAGTTCAGGCCTACCTTGCACTGACTAAAACTACTATCATGTTTGACCTACTGACTAGTGCTCCAGCTGTACTCCAAAACAGTGCTTCTATTTCCTTTAGAGACAGGGTCTATAGTGAGGATGCTCCACCTGAGGCTCTGACCTGTGTACTGCTCATACAGGATACACACATGCACTCACATCTCTATGTGTTCATTAGATTACATTGTGAATGTGATCAGACATAATACAGGCTAACAGTGAAGAGGATGTTATCAGAATGCCTCCACTGCTCCGGGTGCGGCCCTTTGGAACTTAGTTTGAAACTAATCTTCTCATATTGGGGAAATATTCCATTCCCAATTACACTATATTCATGTGGACAACGGAAATGATGAATAAGCAGGCACTTAAGTGCATGTGCACTCAGCAGTAAAGAACGAGATGAGCTGTTGTTTGGGACCCTCTAGTTGTAGGGGTCTGGGAGCTCCTGCAGTAATGTGTGTGTGCGTGTGAGTCTATGTATGTGTGTGCGTGCATCTGTAGTTGTCCCTGTCAGTGTGTCCCTGTCAGTGTGTCCCTGTCTCAGTGTGTCCCTGTCAGTCTGTCCCTGTGCTGTCTCTGCTCTGTCAGCTCTACACAGGAGTGGACTCATTTCAGTGGCATCAGTGCAGAATAAGCACAGAGGTTTGAATAAGACTGCAGAACTAATGTGAAGGAGCTTATGAAGCATCATTATGGTCAGTGAGAGGGACCTTATAGTAGGTCATCAGTGAAACAGCATCTGTCCACAAACCCAAAGCTCAGTGGTTCTATCCCAGCTCCGACCAGTGCACATGTTTGTCTCCTTGAGAACATTGAGACATTTTTTCCATCTTGCTTATGAATCATGTGTTCAGACGAGTGTATTTCTATGTAGTCAGTTTCTATGTTTACACACCAGAAAAAATGGATAACTGGCCCAGTCCAGTTCAAACCAATTTATCAAAATGTATGTAAACCCGGGAACTACGACTGATGTGTCGAGAATCAAATCCCTAACATCCCACTAACACATCTGGAGAGACCGGTACATACTCTTGATACTTGCTGCATGTAATCATACAGTCCAATTTACATTAGGCTAGACTAGGAGAGGCATTTAACTGCACGAGGTAAAAAACAGCCAGGCAAATATTAGAGTTGTATTTGGATGTTTATTCACTTGTTTTAGCTGCCATTATCATTCAGAGAGCAGTGTTAAAATACATCTAGCATAGTACTTTCCTTATATCATATACTACTCTTTAATATATGTAGCACTTATAAATACCACTGGTGAGTCCGCTCCTGTGGGCACCCCATGCTCCCTGTACACTACACTAGTGCACTACCACATGCTCCTGTCTGTCCCCCTACATTCTGCCTGTATCAGCGTGCACATTGAGGAATGAGGGTTGGGTGGGGGATTTGGGTGGGTGGTCCCTGGGGTGGGGGGTGGGCTGGACACTGACCTTACTTCCCGAGTCCTTGGGTCCACACTCCCCTTTATCGTACCACCATTTGTTTTTCAGTTTGTCTAAGACTCCTGCTTCACTCAGTTTCAATACGGCAAGGTTTACGGGCGTTCTTCATATGGGGGCGGGGATAGGAGGGAGGGGGAAATAACATAAATAACATCATAGCACATGTTATTTTATGTTATTCAATCGTGTATGTCATCAGAAGCCCCAACAAGAGCACTTTATTTTCTCAGGTATTTTAGCCCCAGTGACCAAGCCCAGAGAGGCCCCACTGTTGCTACATGTCTCTTTGCTCCATGGGCAGAGGGGTCGTGGGGTACTCTCTCTGAGGTACTCTGCAGAGAAGGGAGGGGGCGGAGCTAACAGACATATAAGTGGGGCCCTGGCTTCGTCACTGCTCGGCAACAGGGACATACCGCCAGGACATTTCTATATGAAAACATGGAGCCACTACTGTTGAACCAATTAGGAAGACCTCCAGAACCTCCAGAATTCACTCACTGAGCTGCAGAGGCTGCACTAGCACTGATTAATAACTGGCTGCAGGTGCTGGGGTTTAGGTAGTGACCATTCAGAGCAGAGAGAGTCATTTTAGGTATAAATCAACTGGACTTCAGCATTAAAATGGCAACCCAAATGAGAGACTCATGTGAGGCTGATTCTGATTGGATAATTGTCTTGAGAACCAAAACACCAAATTATAACATAAACAAACTGGCCGTCATGCCCAATTGTAACTGCGAATAAATCAGCATTGCAGTTGTTATCAGTAAATTTTTATATTTGATTTGAACATTTTTACCTTGTATCTTTCAAAATCTTACATACAGTTATTTTAACAAATAATAATATATATATATTATATTTGATATATTATATTATATTTTATAGTAAGTCTGCAGTTTCAAATAAAGTTAATTAATGTTAATGTGATCATCTTGTTTCAACAGTACTCGCTCTCCTCTCACACAGAGCACAATATCCACAGCAACACTTTTTTGGTTTAATATTTCTTGGCAAAATAGAAATGTAAATAAGAAAAAAATATTTTGCTGAAATGGACTATGTGTACTGTACTTAATAATACAAATATGCTGAAAAATAATACAAAAAGTATGCCTTAAACACACATGGGTAATATTCACTCAAGTACATTTACTTTTTAATGCAATTGTATTGTTCAATGAAACGGTACTCTTACTTGAGTAAAAGTTGTGGTTCCTCTTACCACTGTGAGTAACTCTACTCTACTCTAACTCTAAGTGACAAAAGCTTTATGTTGACAATATGAAATGATTTGAACATGTTTCTTGCAGTGCTCCTTCAGATATGATTCAGTTTGTCTCATTTTTGTCTGTTTGAAAATACCAGATTTTGTGCATTATGTAATGTTTTGTCCTTCATTTTACATTAACTTCAAATTATAAATCAACTGCTACACCCAGACAGTTTCCTCAAATACTTTTTCTTGGAACACTACTTTGTAGTTTGGGTAATATTATTTCAAGTGTGCTCTTTCTTAAGTGCACTTTCAAATTTTATTCTTAATATTAACTGGAAAACTAGTAACAAATATTATTGTACTTACTAAGCAAAACTGTCTAATAAAAAAGTCTAATCTTTCTTCTCCTTCAAAGTAATCTAATAGAAAATAGGGTTGTCAAGAATATCAAAAATCAGATACTAATCGATAATAAAACTAGTATCGAAACAACATACTCATTTGAGCAGGTATCAATAATAAAAAAGTCCCATTTACAGGACAGAAATAAACATTTCCTGACTAACTCTTAAGAACAAGTATAAGACACATAGACTAGTGTGCACCCATGGACCACTATGGAACCTACTGGACAATGAGGGATAACACAGATATAAGGCCACATGGTTATACAAAAGAAAGTTCTATGATTTAATGTAGAAAATGACAAAATTGTATTGTCAAAATAAAGTGTTTTTTTTATGTGGCATCTGAATCAGTATCAAGTACCAAGTCTATTCCTTAACATCAAAATAGAGTTTGAAATTTTAGTATTGTGACAACACTAGTAGTAAATGGCCAAAAATGCTTGGTGTGGACATGGTTCGTGCCTGTGATGGCGCCCTCCACTGGCGACCTGGCAGATGCCCCTGTTACCCCACACACACACACACACGCACACACACACAGCACATAGCACACTGGGCGTAGCGACATTAGCGGCTAACCTTCTCGCCACCGCCTCCGCTGCCACACTCTCCTTTGTCGTACCACCATTTGTTTTTCAATTTGTCCAGCAGGCCCTGCTCATTGAGCTTTAACACGGCAAGGTTTACTGCGCTTCTTGAAAACGATATAGAGCAGATTTTGGTGAGAGGGTGAGTATGAGTATGCTGCTGTCCAATTGTCGGGGAAGGGGAGGGGTGGAGGGGGGAACGGGGTGGGGGGTGGGGGTGAGGGAGAGTCGTGGTAAGAGAGAGAGAGGGACAGAAGAGTTTAAGTCGTTCAGATAGCAGCGCAGGACGAACGCTGAACCAAAACCAGGTCACGGATAATCCAAAGAGAGACACAAATATATGTAGGCATATATAGGCAAAAAATAGTTTAAGGAGCACTGTGTAACTTTTCTGTGGGAGGGTCTGAGCCCATGGAGACAAGCAGGTGATTCTACAAGGGCCAACGGGTGTGAAGCTAGCTAGAGGCACTGCTCTGTCTGAATTTTCTGAGTTTAGTATTTATCAGTAAAAATATTCCAACAGTAAATTTGATTGAATGAATCTCATAAATGACTTCTGTGCTTTCGTCAAAGTATCTTGGCATTTGCAGTTAAGAAAAATGGTTCTAAATCAGGCAAAGACAGCTTGTATTTACATGTATAATTGACTTGCATTAAAATATGGTGATCTCTTTCAGTTTTGAAGAAGACAGATTTGGTTCAGCGTACATTCAGACCCCGCTCATTTACTCAAAGTATTATGAAGAAAACAAAGGAATTAGAGAAGAAACAGGCAACATGGTGGCTGTATGGAGGAGCCATCTGACGCAGCTGATATGGACCAGGGGCAGTCTAGTTTCTGACCACTCATCTCCTGAAGGCACTCGCTCCTCCATTCTTCAGCCATAGCCCCGCCCAGTGAGTGACAGGCCAATAGAAAACCCAAGATGTAAACTACTTCCTGTTGGTCTACGCTCGGCGGGCGGGGTGTGCGGCCAAGGAGTCAAGGAGTTAACGGTTCAAGGAGGTGAGTCATGAGAAACTGGATTCACCCTCACGTTATCTCTGTATAGATACAAACAGAAAACAGTTGCACCTTCTAATGGTAATACAGAAAGTGCTCCACTGTGTTTTTAAACTCCATACACCTCCATAAAATCATTTGGATAATTTCAGCCCTGGAATTGCCAATCTCTGCTAAACAAAAGGTAAAAAGTCGCTGTTAACTCGAAAACAACCGCATCATGACATCATAATCTGGAAACAGAGCATTTTGAGCTTTGAAAATGTAAACGGACTAATAAATCAGGTTTGTGTGAATGAAACAAAGCACAACTCCAGGTATACTTTTGATGAGGTAATAACATTCTGACAGTTAAATTTTGCATAATATGGGACCTTTACAGACTAATCCTAAAAACACTATATAGAAATTCTTAATTAAATCGTCAATTTCACCCAATACTTTTATCTCTTGTTGTTCAGTATATTACTTTTTTAAGTGGTTGGCGCCCTCTGCTGGCAACAATGGGGAAAGAAACATTTTTGAAAGGACAAATTTGCGGTTATGATGCTAACAGATAGAGGGCAAGTTTAGCAATGAAACTTTATGAATGAGTCCGGAGAAACTATGCAGACTTTAAAGGGCCTATATTTAAAATTTAAAATTCAAATTTTTGGTTATAATATTGTATCCTCATCAAAACATACCTGGAGTTGGGTTTTGTTTCATTAAAATAACCAAATCTTGCATATTTAGGCTGTGTTTTTCTCTCAAACTGAAAACATCCCACTTTCTGATAATCAAGTGGTAATACAGGAAGCACTCCACTGTGTTTTTATACTCCATACACCTTCACTAGAATCACTTGAAAAATGTCAGCCCTGAAATTGCCAAAATTTGAAGTTACAGCTATTGTTTTAGCCTTGTTGAAACGTCTTTGCTTCTTGGTGTACCCGACGATATTGTAGACTTTCTGTGGCAATCTCATCTGAACAAACATCATTTTTTATTTATTTATTTTTTAGTAAGAAGTAACAACTTAAAGTTACTCTAGTAAAGTGTAGAGTAAATCAATGAGGGTTAGCCCTAAAATAGCAATTAACTTTAAAACTACCACTACATGAGATCACAAGGTGGAACAGAGCGTTATGGAGATGTAGACAGCTCAATAAGGCAGCGTTACTCAAACATGTGTGAATGAAACAAAACACAACTCCAGGTATATTTTTGATGCGGTAACAACATTATAACATGGCTTAAAGCTCACAAGAGTCCATTTTCCCTAATATTGGAGCTTTAAAAACACAGAGGAGCACTTCCTGGTTTCATTTGCTTATTTTGGAAATACATCTTTGAATTAAAATGTTCTTAATGTTCTGTCCGGTCCAAATAAATAATGTCTAATACCCAATAACGGACTATAGGGGGCAGAGCTGAGTGTTCAAATGGCTCCCACAACACCTCCTCATCACCGTAGATGCAATGAAAGAATCAGTTAGATACAAGCAAAAACGCTGAAGTAGCATTAGCTGAATATGCTAGACTTGTAGCAGTGTACATTAAAATGCTAATGATTTTCAAAAGAGAGAGTACATATGAAGCATGCACAAGCACAATTTACCTGACCTCGAGAGCTGCAAAGACAGTATTATACACATCTTTTCAGTTTGATAACCCCACATGCAAAATTCAGACTGTACCTCAGACTGGCGGACATGGCATTGTGTTTTACTGTATTAGTATTAGCATTAGCATTAGCAATCTATAGGTTAGCGTTTTCCAAAATCATACGAATTGAAATTTGGTCAGCAGTAGATGATTTGGTGGAGATGTTTCAACTACTTTTAAAGCATACTGCCATTGTGTCCTTGGGCAAGACACTCCCCACACATTCATATACCTGTGTCTGTGTACAAACATGTGTTATGACTGTTTGGGAAAATGACTTTTGATGCAAACTGTTTTGAGTGATGGAAGAGCGGTTTTCCAATGTAAATATTTCTGGTTTAAATAGCAGTTTGTAGCTAAAACATGTCAAGAGATTACTGCGATGTACGGTGGCTAACTGTGGTCCACGTCGCCCGCGCTGAGTGTGCAGCCTGAATCACCGGCCGTACCCGCGGAGCCCGACACAGGCTCAGACGCAGAGAAAGGCGGCACATCAGGGAAGGTGGAATACCATAACAACACGTGGCCCATATTGTTACACTATTCCACCCACCTTAACTGTGAACCCTTGGGAGTGGCGACGCCGTAGCCCTTGGAGTCCAGGTTGCCTCCCACTTTCATGGTGTCGCAGGGCTTGCGCTGCTCCGTATACTCGTTCATGGTGGACTCCAGCAGGAAGGCGTACTTTCCTTTGGACTTCCTGACGCGAGCCACGCCCTCTGCTGTGGTTTTGGTGAAGACGGTGGGCTCAGCGGACTTCATATAGCCCCACATCTTCTCATACACTGCGATTTTGGAGCGCTGTGGGCAGGGTCAGATACAGAAGAGCATATCCACGTGCAAACATGGGCCGTCAGGTCAAAGGATACAGCATATGCTAAATGTAAACACAACAGCATTAAGGAAAGGTAAGCTTAAAGGTGCTGTATGTAACTTTTCTGGTTGAGTGGTTTTGTAACCTGCTTGTTACCATGGAGAAGTATGGCATTAAACCTTTCTATCTATGTCGGCCATGGAGACAAACAGGTCCAGTTAAAAGTCAAATTTGTTTGACAGATGCCCACTCACATTAAGAAGGCATGTTTTGAGGGAATTTTGAACAATAAAAACACCCATAGGTTATAAGTTTAGCACCATACAGTGGATCATTCCTGGCAAAACAATGACATTTGATATGATATGGCAGGTAGTGGACTCCCTCAGGTACAGTGGGTTGTCTATAAAATATTCTCATTCCAACTAACTCAAGGACATGTCTCCAATGAAGTTCTAATCCAGTGCTGACTGACTTTATTAATTCACTTTGCAAAGTAGTCAGACAACAGTAAAATCACATCCTCTGTAGGACCGTGGTATAAATGCTAAGAAACAACAGGACAGCCACAGAAACATGAACCAGCCTAAGCTAATGTAATAGTTGGCTTGGATGTGAAACTGTGTTATAGTTTTACATCAGGGGTGTCCAAACTATGGCCCGGGGGCCAAATGCGGCCCTCAGACCAGTTTTTATTGGCCCTGAGGCCTCCTGCTGAACTGGCCCAATTGATCATAAGCAGTACTTTTAACAACAAAACTAATTCTACCGCTATAACCTCAAACATCTTATTGCATTGTGATACAGACCTAAAATGAATGTGAATGTATTTAAAGCCTTATTAATGCACAGCGGCTCTGTCAAAGCTGTGTATAAAGCACCGGTCTGTGGCCTTCCACTTCGAATGTTTTGAGATGTGGTAAAAAAAGTTTGGGCACCTCTGTTTTACATGGTGTAAGAAACTTAACAATGGAGCTCAACAGTAAATGACCACCCTCCGGTTCCAGAACTGAATTTCTCATTTATTTTTCCCATAAATTTTCCAAAAAAAAAAAAGAGAAATTATATTAAAAGTTTGAAAACTTGCTCGGGGCTAATCAGCTATGTGATAACTAATGACCACAAGACCTATAATTTTATTTCAAATTTGTTTCTGAAAGTTATTGAAACTAAACTAAGTTATTAAAGCAGTTTGTTGAATCTTGCTTTTAAAATGTGCTTTTTGGACTTAAAATGATTGCATTACAGATATTAGTTCACAAGTACCTGGTTACCACATAGCCTGATAGCCTCCACGATGGCTTTGAACTCTTGATATTTGAATTTTTCAAAAAGTTTATGGGAAAAATAAATGGAAACTCGGAAAAGGCCGAGCTCCATTATAAGCACTGTCACTTTCAGAAATCATAAGGTAAACGAGGAACAACTTTACATATTACACTATTATCCATGTTATAATGTTGTTTCCTCATCACACACATACCCAGAATTGTGTTTTGTTTCATTCACTTATGTTTAACACACAAACCCTGCATGTTTAGGCTGAAACTGAAAACACTCTGTTCCACCTTGTGATGTCACGGGGTAATACAGGAAGTGCTCCAGTGTGTTTTTAAACTCCATACACCTTTACTAGAGTCATTTGGATAATTTCATTCCTGGAATTGCCACTCTCTATTAAACAAAAGGTAAAACATAGCTATTAACTTGAAAACTACCACTTCATGACATCACAAGGTGGAACAGAGCATTTTGAGCTTTGGAGATGGAGACAGACTAATAATAAAGGATCACTCAAACATGTGCGAATGAAACAAAACACAACTTCAGGTGTGTTTTTGAGGCGGTAACAACATTATAACACTGCTTAAAGCTCACAAGAATTAATATAAGACCTGATGTTTTTACGACCGACCAAAATCAGGTACAGTACAGAGCCTTTTTCCAAACTTATCCAGCTCTAACCCCTATGAAGCTACAGTGGGCTCACCCTGAAGAACTCCTTGGTGGATCCGGAGTCCAGCGTCCCGTAGGCGATGTCTGTCTGCTTGGCCAGGTCCTCTGCACTCTCTATGGGAGACACCATCCTCTCCACAGTGAGGAAGGCAGCCAAGTTAGCTGTGTAGGATGAGATGATGATGAGTGTGAAGAACCACCACACCCCGCCCACGATGCGCCCGGAGAGGGACCTGTGGAAGGAGGGAGAGGGAGAGCCTGGTCAGACATCAGACATCTGATTCAGGGGGGAAAGCGTTAAAGTGCATATGGCAGGTTTTCATGTTTTTCTAATTATGACTTGGTTTGTTGGGATAGTTTCACATCAGTTAAAGGCCCATCAGTTATTACTCTATTTTTTGATCTATGTTGTAATGTTTCCTCATCACAAACATACCAGGAATTGTGTTTTTGTTTCATTCACACACGTTTAACACATAAACCCTGCATTTTTAGGCTGGAACTGAAAACACTGTTCCACCTTGTGATGTCATGGGGTAATACAGGAAGTGCTCCACTGTGTTTTTAAACTCCATACACCTTCACTTGAATCATTTGGATAATTTCAACCCTAGAATTGCCTATCTCTACTGAACAAAAGGTAAAAAGAGCTGTTAACTTGAAAACTACCACTCCATGACATCACAAGGTGGAACAGAGCATTTTGGGCTTTGGTGATGTAGATAGACTGATAATAAAGGATTACTCAAACATGTGTGAGTCAAACAAAACACAACACCAGGTGTTTTTGAGGAGGTTATCACATGGCTTAAAGCTCATAAGATCAATTTTGTGACTTTTCAAGCATAAAAAAGCTCATAGAAAACACAGCGTAAAGTAATAAAAAATGAAAACTACAATCACAAATATACACACATATAATCACACTGTATGTAAATATGGATGTACTTCTGTCTATAAGGGCCAGCAATTTTTGAAGTACCATAATTTCCTCCACAAAGTTCAAACTATCCTATCTTATTCTGCATAAAAACAGTTTAGATCTGTCCAAACATGTTCTGAAATGTGATTCTTGTATTAGTTTGTCAGTTCATATTTCAGCCTTTTGTCAATTCTTCTGGATGCGTAAAAAAAAGAAAAAAAGAACTTTTAACAGAGTCCTAATAATGAAACATTAATCGCAAATCTAATTTCAAAGCTTCCCAAATCATTCATATATCATCCTAATATAAAATACAAAAATACTGAAAGCAGATTAAAAACAGACAGAGTTCCCACACTTTGCTTGAAATCATTTTCCAAGACTTTTTGATGACATTTTTAATTATGTAATCACAGCGTCTATCAATACATGACCCCCTTTTGATGTAATCTGACTAAACCCAAAGCCCACAATGATGTAAATGAATTTCACTCCAAGGTAAAAACTGATTATATGCACCGATTTTCATATATTACTGATACTTTGCAGCTGATGTCATCAACATTCCCTGGATATGATGCTAACTGCAGGCATGTTCTGTCTGAGGCTTTATTAGACTCTAATCTGAGCTGTATTTGACCACAACTGACTTAAGCCAGCAACAAACTACTGAATAATTTGCCAGATTTAGGACCTGATTTGCTTCTCCCTGAATTCTGGGATCTGTGACCCAACTTTGGAACGTCATATGTGATTTTGAAGCTGAGCGGTCTTCATGTGTGTGGTGTCAGTGTGACTCTGAGCTGCTCTGTCATGTCGTAACCACAAAACATCCAGAGCGCTACGGTAACGGCCAATAAAATAGAGCGTCAGAGGCAGTTTGAAGCATTCTATGAAAAGTAAAAAGGCGAGAGCACTTCATTCACGTGTGTCTGTTTACATCTACTCTGTGTGGATCAGAGTGAAGATGCTGCTACAGTAAACACAATTTTACTTCCTGTGTCAGTTATTACCATTAAAAGCATTTATCTGAACTGCTGTGCCACATTTCATAACACAGTTTTGACTTGCATCTAAAGTTGAAGTGGAATGCTCTGATATTTGGAACATTTTATAGTCTCAAAGTGAGTCTCTTCGCTGTCATATTCCGCAGCAGTCTTTAAGAGATTTAGAGATTTAAAATCTCTTATGATTCTCCTCATGTCTGTGGTCTGCACTTAAAAATCATTTAAGAGACTGAAAAATTCTGTAGTGTGTGGCGGACTTTAGTTGGAAGTACAACAGGTGAGCTCATTTTTACTGTTGCACAAGTCGCTCTCATTACAGTTACATTACCGTCACAGGCGAGCTAGCATGAGCCAACAGTTTTTCAGTTAGAAAATTAAACACCTAAACAGAATCATGAACACTCTCAAAAATGTGTTGTTTGAAACCATTTTGTATTTTTTTCTTGAGTCTTTGGTCTTTTTGGCAGGGTTTGCTAATGTGTGCATTGCATCACCATGGTAACTGATGAACATAAATATATTCAGTTTGCACTGAGGTATGATTGCATTATATATTTAGACAAATGTTCTTGTGTTAGATCTCAAATTAAACAGAGAACATATAGACGCACACTCATTGATAAAATAAACCAACATATTGAGTGGTGTCTACTCATTCTTCTCCAAAACTCTGCTGCTCGGGTCCTAAGTAGAACTAGGAAGTACTTCACACGTGCGTCCTGTGCTCAGGTCTCTGCACTGGCTCCTGTGGCTCAGAGAATAGACTTTAAAGCAGCTCTGCTTGTGTAAAAGTCTCTCCATGGCCTAGCACCAAAGAACATCTCCGACATGTTAGTGCCATATGAACCATCTCACATTCTGAGGACTTCAGGGACCGGCCTCCTGCTGGTGCCCAGAGTCAGGACTAAACATGGAGAATCAGTGTTTCAGTTTTCTGCAGCTAAATCCTGGAACAGTCTTCCTGAAGATGTGAGACAGGCCTCTACTTTAACAATGTTTAAATCCAGGCTCAAAACAGTTCTGTTTAGCTGTGAATATGACTGAAAGGTTTTTATTCTGCACTCTTCTATTTAAATGTTAATTTTATGCTGATTATTTATGTTTCGATTTGTTTGTATTGTGATTTTAATGTCTTTTCTTATTCCATAAAGCACTTTGAATTACCTTGTGTATGAATTGTGCTATACAAATAAACCTGTCTTACCTTTTAATTTGAATGGTACTGTGTCTGTTTGGTTATAATGTCTATAAAGTAAAAAATAAATTAAAAAAAGTCCTCCCACAAGAAATTAAGTACAAAACGTGTAATTTCCTGTATTTTAGTGGGTTTGTGATGGCAGTCTCTCTCAGCAAAGCAAAGGGAGAAGACATTTCATTTGGCCCTTTATTCAAATTTTCCATGCCTTTTCCATGTCGGGAAAACAGCCAAATTACTGTATTTTCCAGGTTTTCCAGGATATGTGAGAACCCAGAAAACCTGCTCATTATCTTCCAGATCAGAGTAAAGCATCCTCTTTTCTTTAAAACCAGGACAAAGCAGAGTCTCTGGAGAGTAGAGCTTCTCACAATGGAGTCATTAAACACAACGAGGTCCACAAGCAACACACGTCCAAGGCCAGTCTCGTCTCCAGGCCCCTCAAGTGTATCATCAGCTCCGGTAATTACAACATGCAATCAATCGGAACAGAGCGTGAAGAGAGTCAGATCAGGCTGCACGCATACTCAAATCTAACAGGGCTGTAGTCCTTTAGCTGATCAATTTCCATTTCTCTTGCCAGTTCAGAGGTGTGGGTTGGGACGTGAAGAGCAGGAGGTCTTGGGATGGTGCATCTCATGGGACAATATCCTTAATAAATAAACAAACATAAACATTTACCTTTTCCCAGAGTGATTAGTGTATGTTTGAGTAATCTTTATGCTCCTGTATTCAACACGTCACTGCTTAGAAAATTCCCGTTTTCCCTCAAATTTTTGGTTAGTTGTTTTTTTGATTCAGCATTGTCTCGTAGCCAAATGTGTAAGTAAATACATGCATTCTGACATTAATACGTACATCTCAAATCTAAAAGGTTAAACTGTGCTTGTTTTTACATTTGCGTATACTTTTATTCAACATTTACTCTTGTAAGTGTTTATTCCACTGTTAAATTGTCATCTTTGGTCCTCCATAAACAAACGCATGTCGTCTTTGAATAATGAACATGAACATTCTGACTCTGAGACATTTTTCATTCAGCATTTGTGGCTCGGTTGAAACCTGCCTCCAAATCTGCCAACCCCTCAGAACAAACTGCACTGTAGAGACGTCAGAAGAGAGGGAGAGGGAGAGGAGGAAGACAGGAGGAAGAGGAAGACAGGAGGAAGAGGGGAGAGAGAAGAGAGGGAGAGGAGGAAGACAGGAGGAAGAGGGGAGAGGCAGGGGAGGAAGAGAGGAGAGGGAGAGGAGGAAGAGGGGAGAGAGGAGAGGGGAGAAGAGGACAAAGCGATAAGGAAGAGGGGAGAGGAGGAGAGAGGAGGAAGAGAGAAGGAAGAGAAGAAGGAGAGGGGAGAAGAGGAGAGAGAAATGAGGAAGAGGGGAAAGGAGGAGAGGGAGAGGAGGAAGAGGGGAGAAGAGGAGAGAGAGATGAGGAAGAGGAGAGGAGGAGAGAGGGAGAGGAGGAAGAAGGAAGAAGAAGAGAGAGGGAGAGGAAGAAGAACAGAGAAGAGGGGAGAAAAGGAGAGAGAGATGAGGAAGAGGGGAGAAGAGGATAGAAAAGGAGAGGGGGTTGAGGAAGAAGGGAGAAAAGGAAAAAAAGAAGAGGGAGATGAAGAAAAGAGGAGAAGAGGAGAGCGGGAGAGGAGGAAGAAGGGAGAAGAGTAGCCAGGGAGAGGAGAAAGAAGGGAGAATAGGAGAGGAAGAGGAGGGAGACAGAAGAAAATGAGAGAAAGAGGAGGAAGAGAGCAGTGGAGGACAGGCGGAAGAGAGGAGAAAAGAAGGCAGGGACATGAGGAAGAGGGTAGAGGAAGAAAAAGTGACAGGAGGAAGTGAGAAAAGGAGAGAGGGATGAGAGGAAAAGGGGAGAAAAGGAGAGGGAAGAGGAGACAGAGAAAAGAGAAGGAGAGAGGGACAAGAGGAAGAGAGGATTGCATTTATTTATTTACACTGGTGTCATATTTGGTCCCCCATAGACAAAAGCCTGTCTTCTTTGAATAATTAACATGGACATTCTGTTTTCAAGACATTTTTCATTCAGCTTTTGTGGCTCTGTTCAAACCTGCCACAGCATCAGAAACGACTGCACTGTAGTGACCCCCGCACACCACCAGGGGGAGCCGAGCGCACAGCCCCGACACTGTCCCAGACTCTGCCTCACATCACCACACGTACAGGTACTTAAAAGACACGTCCCTCTGTCCTCCCGTCCCTGTCCTCTGTCCTCCGAGAGAGCCAGTGGGGACACGACGGCTGCCTCGCCCCCGCCGGAGCGCTCCGTCTGGGGGGAAGCGGGACCGGAGCAACGCGCTGCTCCAGAGAGCGAGGAGGAAGGTCGTGAGGAGAATCTCAAAGAGTAAATGCTGCATTGAGGAGAGCAAACAGCCCCACCACCATCACACACACATATATATACAAGAGAGGAGAGGGGGAAGAGAGGAGGAAGAGAGGAGATATACATATACATATACATATACACACAGAGGAAGAGGGGGAAGAGAGGAGAGGAAGAGAGGAGGAAGAGGAGATATACATATACACACAGAGGAAGAGGGGGAAAGAGGAGAGGAAGAGAGGAGGAAGAGGAGATATACATATACATATACAAACAGAGGAAGAGGGGGAAGAGAGGAGAGGAAGAGAGGAGATATGCATATACATATACACACAGAGGAAGAGGGGGAAGAGAGGAGAGGAAGAGAGGAGAGGAAGAGAGGAGAGGAAGAGAGGAGATATACATATACACACAGAGGAAGAGGGGGAAGAGAGGAAGAGAGGAGAGGAAGAGAGGAGGAAGAGAGGAGATATACATATACACACAGAGGAAGAGGGGGAAGAGAGGAGAGGAAGAGAGGAGGAAGAGAGGAGATATACATATACATATACACACAGAGGAAGAGGGGGAAGAGAGGAGAGGAAGAGAGGAGGAAGAGAGGAGATATACATATACACACAGAGGAAGAGGGGGAAGAGAGGAGAGGAAGAGAGGAGGAAGAGAGGAGATATACATATACACACAGAGGAAGAGGGGGAAGAGAGGAGAGGAAGAGAGGAGAGGAAGAGAGGAGATATACATATACATATACACACAGAGGAAGAGGGGGAAGAGAGGAGAGGAAGAGAGGAGGAAGAGGAGATATACATATATATATACACACAGAGAAAGAGGGGGGAGAGAGGAGAGGAAGAGAGGAGGAAGAGGAGATATACATATACACACAGAGGAAGAGGGGGAAGAGAGGAGAGGAAGAGAGGAGGAAGAGGAGATATACATATATATAC
This sequence comes from Periophthalmus magnuspinnatus, assembly GCF_009829125.3. Classification (NCBI taxonomy): domain Eukaryota; kingdom Metazoa; phylum Chordata; class Actinopteri; order Gobiiformes; family Gobiidae; genus Periophthalmus; species Periophthalmus magnuspinnatus. Next base: position 15,052,234 of record NC_047139.1, read on the forward strand.
ACACAGAGAAAGAGGGGGAAGAGGGGAGAGGAAGAGAGGAGGAAGAGGAGATATACATATACACACAGAGGAAGAGGGGGAAGAGAGGAGAGGAAGAGAGGAGGAAGAGGAGATATACATATATATACACACAGAGAAAGAGGGGGAAGAGGGGAGAGGAAGAGAGGAGGAAGAGGAGATATACATATACACACAGAGGAAGAGGGAGAAGAGAGGAGAGGAAGAGAGGAGGAAGAGAGGAGATATACATATATATATACACAGAGAAAGAGGGAGAAGAGAGGAGAGGAAGAGAGGAGATATACATATATATACACACAGAGAAAGAGGGGGAAGAGAGGAGAGGAAGAGAGGAGGAAGAGGAGATATACATATACACACAGAGGAAGAGGGGGAAGAGAGGAAAGGAAGAAGAGAGGAGATATATATATACACACAGAGGAAGAGGCGGAAGAGAGGAGATATAGATATATACATACACAGAGGGAGAGGAAGAAAAGAGGAGAGGAGAGGAAGAAGAGAGGGGGAGAGGGGGAAAAGAGGAGAGGAGGAAGAGAGGGAAAAGAGGAAGAGAGGGGGAGGGAAGAGAGGAAGAGGAGGAAGAGAGGAGAGGGGGAAAAGGAAGAGAGGGAGAGGAGGAAGAGAGAGAGGAGAAACAGAAGATAGGGAGAGGAGGAAAGGTAGAGAGAAGGAGAGAAGAAAAGGAGGAAAAGAGTGACAGAGTGAAAGAAGAAAGAAGAAAGAGAGAGGTGGAAGAGAGGAAAGAAGGAGAGGAGAAAGAGAAGAAAAGGAGAGAGAAAGGAAGAACAAGGAAGAAAGAGAGAGAGAGAAAGGAAAACCAGGAGAAAAGTAGAGAGGGAGAGGAATAGAGAAGATGAGGAGAGAGGAAAATGAAAAATGGAGAGCAGGAATAGGAAAGAGGGAGAGAAAAAGGAGAACGGGTGCAGAAGAGAGGAGAGGACAAAGAAAAGAAAATGAGAGGGAGAGGAGGAAGGGAGAAGAAAAGGAGTGAATGAAGGAGTGAGGTAAGAGAGAAGCAAGACAGTAAAATGGGAGATTTAGAGGAGAAATAGAGAAAAGGAGAGGAGAAAGAGAAGAAAAGGAGAGATAAGAGGAGGAATAGAGGAAAGGGAGACATGAAAGATAAAAAATAGAGAGGGAGATGAGTGAGAGATGGAGAGAAAAAGGAGAGAAGGAAAGGAGGAAAAGAGCAGAAAGGGGAATGAGAAAGTAATACGAGAAGGAAGAACAGAAGACAGGAGAGGGAGATGAGAGGGGATGTGTAAAAGAGGAAGAATACAGGAAAAGGAAAAAGGGAGATAAAGAAAAAGGAGAAGGGAAATGATGGGGGGCTGGTGGTTTTGCAGAAGTCTGAGCAGGCGCACTCACATCTTCACATGTGGGAAAGAGGGAGCAGTTAGCCATTTTCAGACAATCCTTTTTCAGTCTCCCCATAACAATAATCTGATGATGTTTTCTGCTTATGACTGCACAATCACAATCATATCGAAACCGCAATTTGAAATGTCGCATTTCTCAGACTCCAGACTGCAATTATTCAGGTCATAGCATGTCCTCTGTTAACAACAAAATATAACAAAATATCTGTTTCTGAGGAAAAAACTAAAAATGTTAGCCCTGCAGTTTAGACCACAACAAACACATTCTGAAATGTGAAGGATTCTCATATTACAATTAACCACAAAATACAGAACACATACCTTAAACTGCATTTGACTGTTTTTCATGTTTTTCTAATGCTGACTTGGTTTAATGGGATAGTTTTACACCAGTCGAGTGTTGAACAGGAAGTAACACTGGTTCATAAAACAGAATACCTAACTCTACATCATCAATCCAAAAACATTAGGAAAGCAAGACACACACATATTTCTGACCATTTAAACATGAATTTATCCACATAAAGGTGTGTGTATTTAGGCATCAAATAACTATTGTGTAAATGAGATGAGTTTTGTTCTTTGTTTACATTATGGCTGTCAAAGTAATGGTTGGGGACCAATGCTGCATTCACGTGGTCCTCGGGAACTGTTTGTATTATTCATGTGATTTTATCTCAGAAAGTTGGGATTTTGATGTCACCATTAATGAAATCACTGAGCCTACTCTTAAAAGAGCTAAACAGTAAGAATTGTTGTTGCTGGTAACCTTCTAAACTTTAGCTAATCTGTTTACTTTAGCTAGTAAACGATACATCAGTGATTAATTAAACTGTTGTAGTCTTGGATCATTCTTGGGTCATTCTTGTGCTGATCTGTGGCTCTTATGATCTGGAGAATTGATGTTTGACCCCTAAATGTAATAACTTTTAGTCTAAGAGCTCAAATGCGTTAGATCAATGGACAAATGAGTTGATTTTGGTTCATCAGCTCAGAGCAGGTGACGTCAGGTGTGGAAGTCGGGCAGAAGGTTTTGGCCTGAGTTCCTGAGTTGTTTTATTGACTTGTGCGAGCGTTCATGTGCATTTTTCTACTCCCAGAGCCCAAGTATCACATGTAATATGAATTAACCACAAAAAGGCAGAAATATTGCTTTATACCTTTGTTAAAATGATGACAGCTCTTTTTGCTGTCACTTAAAAATGGTTTCATTTATAGATTTACTTGATGTTCTGATTTAGCCTGATTTAGATCTTCAGATCAACAAAACTGAGATATAATAAATATTTTGATATTGCACTTGTACAAAACATATTACAAAAACATGTTAATATACATTACATATGACAATGCATATTGTCATAGAACAGTTATAGAATTATGTAATTACATTACATTTAACTATGTTTAATGAGATGTGTTGTTTAACCTGTAATATGCACTTAAAAAAAATAAGACATTGTGCTTTTTTCTGCTGTACAGCTGTAAATAATTTCATAATTTGAGACCTGTGAATTGTTATGTTTGATTTATTTTAAATTGCAATATTCATCTTAACAATTTAATAAAAGAAACAAGTTCACTAATTTAAATTTTGGAATACTACAAAGTCCAATCAGGTGTGAGGAGCCCACTCTCGCCTGCCCCTTTATGGCACGTCACTGCAAACATCATCACCACAAAGTGCTGCATACTGTCAAAACACCTGGCTGTGATTCGGGCAGTCATGTGTGATGTCACGTAGTACTCCAAATTGCAGTGCCCACTAGAGGCAGCACACATATCTTTGACAATTTGCGACCGGAAAGCAACAAATTTACAGAGGTTGCCAAAAATGACTAAGAACAGTAGATAATGCTATTAAAACACCTTATACACAGTTTAGTAGTGAAACAAGTAGCATTAGTTTGTAAACAAAAGTTCTTTTTAACAGAGCAGTGTGTTGCACATATCTTGACGTGTTTGGGATGCCATTTGCATCCTTCTGCCAAAGGCTCATGTGATGTGTCTTGTGGCTGATAGTTCAAAGTTGATAGCCCCCCTTGTCCCTGTTCACTGTCCCGTTTGCTCATTTCCACATCTCAATAGCCTCCTTATCCAACCTTTGTGGAGATGTCGGACTGCAGATGGTGCATGTCTCCTACCAATGCAGTAGGAGAATGGTACCAAAATCTGTGTATATCAGTCGGGAGACCTGTCACATGACCCTTCTGAAAAAGGATGCAGAAGGCATCCCAAACATGTCAAGACCAAAATGAACCTGTTTGAAGTGAAGTAGCTTTAATGCTTAGTTCCACTTTAAAGGGCCTGTACCTGATTGTTTCCCATGTATTTGAGCAGGATGTGTCATGATCCAGTACAGATACCTTTTATAAGCAGCTCTTGAGGTCAAATGTGTAAATCAGGTATAGCATCTTTAATAGTAAATACCACCTTAAATATGCTATCAGAATAAAGCCTTTTGCAGTTGGCCATATTGGTTTCAACCGCAGCAGAACTGAGGAAACAGTGCTTCTCCCTCTGAACCCCTCACCATAAGAACATAGGTCCCCCCCACCCCACCCCCAGTCCCGGCACCGCAGCCTCCTCCACTCTCTGAAACTCTGCCTATAAATCACACTGCGCTGACGTCTGTATTAGCTGTGCATTTGAATAGGAATGACTCTGCGCTCGGAGGGGAGAGCGACACGATAAGATGCTCGGCTTGGCGTTTGTGTTGTCTCTATCTCCTCTCCTCCATCGCTCCATCTAATCCTCTCTCCGCTCCGGCAGAGGTGGATTGTGGGTAAAGAGCACAAAAGCCAGTGTTTGTGAGCTAATAGGGCTGACTTTAATCCACGATATCCTCGTCTTCGCCAGGCACCGCTATGGCTAAGGCTCTGAAGGGTTAGCGAAGTGAACAACTATGACGTCAGAACAGTTTGATATAGGTAAACCTAAATGCTATTCCTTACAAGAGAAATGATAATACGTAAGTAATAGTACATGTAAGAGTGAACTATTACTTACTTATTATCATAACTATTTTACTTCTATGGGGCATTAAAGAAGGTTTGTTTGTTTTTTTTATTCTATGCAGTATGTTACCTTTTATTGTTTTGAAAATCACAAACTTTAAATACTACTAAAACTTTACTTACTTATACAGTAAACATCACTGTCCTGAAACCCATAAAGCTCATGTAGGCATCCACCATGACTAGACCAAGACTAAACCACGACTAGACCAGGACTAGACCAGAACTAGACCCAAACTAAACCAGGACTGCACCAGGACAAAATCAGGGACTAAATCATGATTAAACTATCACTAAATCAGGGACTAAATCAAAACTAGACGAGGGACTAAACCAGAGCTACTCCAAGACTAAACCACGACTAAACCAGGACTAAACCATGACTAAACCAGGACTACACTAGGACTAGACCAGAATTAAACCAGAACTAGATCAAGACTAAACAAGCACACTCATCAAAAAAGTTACACAGTGCACCTTTAACCTAATTGTAGTATCATTTCTATTGCAATCTGTGCTACTTATTTAGTCCCTGATTTTGTCCCTGGTCTAGTCCTGATACTACAATGATCCACTCCTAACAACTGTTTCAAAATGTTCTGGTCTCACTATTGTTCTCAAATTGCACTGATAGTCTTGGTTTAGTTCTGTTCTAGTTCTGGTTTAGTCCTAGTTTAGTCCTGGTTTAGCTCTCGTTTAGTCCTGGTTTTGTCTTCCTTTAGTCCTGGTTTAGTCCTGGTTTTGTCTTCCTTTAGTCCTGGTTTAGTCCTGGTTTTGTCTTCCTTTGGTCCTGGTTTAGTCCTGGTTTAGTCCTGGTTTAGTCCTGGTTTTGTCCCTGGTCTAGTTCGTGTTAAGTCTTGGATAAGGGTGCAGTGGTAACTTTTCTGGTGAGTGGGTCAGCCTCCTGTATGCTATTGCTTTGCCTGAAATGTTCCGCAGCGTGGCATTTAACATATTTAACTAGTATTTATTTAATTATAGCTGTTTTATAATTCACAAACAAACTTGGAAAACATTCTCACTATTTAACTATAATAATTCATACCTCAAAACGCTCCCCATCTCAAAACAAACACAAAAGATATATAAGTGCATAAAGCTCAATGTCATTTAGATGCATTGTTCCGGTGAAATCAAAGCTCAGCCTCGAGAGCAGTGCAGTGATGAGGAGCATGTTAATAGCTTTAGCAGCGTGTCAACACAAGGTTAAACCAAACAGTGGAGTCTTGGGGGGAGCAGCTGTGTGTGCTGGGGACACAAAATGGCAGAAGAGTGCGACAAATGAGCTAAGTGTGCAGAGCGCTGACACAGGCCGCTTGGGTAATTGACGTTGGATTAATAGAATAATGGGAATGTAACACGTCCCCACTTGAAAGTCATTTCTGCTCACACAATAGCTCCACGCGCCTCAAATCAGCGCGGCGAATTAAAAGTTGGCCATCAGGAAGTGTGTCGGTGTGCGTGCTAAAGCTAATCAGGCTAATCAAGCTAAGCAGAGCGCGCGGAGGAGACAGGGCTAATGTGAGTGACGAGGGAGCAGGACGAGACACCTGGAACTGCTGTGGCCAATCACAGCACAGTCCAACACATAAAGTATACAGAAAGTCCATGTATGAGCATGTGTAAGTTATCTGTTCAGTGCTGTTCAAGTATTTTTTGAAGGACTCGGACATGTGCAATGAGATGCGTATAAAAATCCTCAGAAGTTTAATCATTTTCTCAGTGACAACTGCTTAGTATTTACAGATGAAATATATTAATTTGTAATAGCCTAAACGAATCACAACTGTAACTGTTGTTGATGTAAATTCCACTCCTGCTGGGACGGGATGCTGTCAGTCAACAACTTTACCCGTCTTCAGAATGATACATGGGGTTGTCATGGTGCAGCTAAACCAAAGGGTCCAAACTCCTCTACTCCCTCTGGCAGATAGCAGTCAGATTTTCTCTTTAGGACCTTTCACTTACATGAAGGTCTTAAATGCCCTCCATTCCATAAACCCAAAGAAGTCTATGGAAGCCGATGACCTTGATCCAAAACTTCTGTTACTAGCTGCCCCATATTTAATTCAACCTCTATTACGTATTTTTTTTATTTATCAATTTAAATGTCAGTTATACCACAATTATGGAAAAAGGCATATGTTTTGGCTTTATATAAAGGTGGGACAACTACAAATGTATATCATGCCTGGCCAATATCTAAATTATCTTGTCTTGCAAAAGTTTGCAAATCAGTTGGTTCCAAAATTATCTTTCAAACAGAACCCAGGCAGCAGCTAATGGGTTCCATTGGTTGCAATTTAAGACAAAGCCTGATACATTTATATGCAGATGATGCTGTTTTGTATGCAAGTGCTCCCTCTGCTGATTAGGCGATTTTAAAACTACAGCAAGATTTTCATGAAATCCAACATTCTCTCAAAAATCTTATTACCATTGAAAGCAAATACATCTAAGTATATAACTTTTTTCCTAAAAAAACAACAAAAAAAACAACAAAAAAAAAACAAAACACACATTTAAGAGATGAATCTACAAATCTTTATACACTAAACTGACCCAGTTGGCCTTATGAAACCGTTTAATATAGTGCACCTGGAGACCACACAAAAAACAAACTCAAGTCTGCACCATACTATGTTATAACAAGTGAACATTATAACACATGGAGGAGCATGGACCAACTCCACCCCTCCTCCTCCCTCACCGTCCCCCCTCTCTCCATTCATGTGGGATTTGTATTCAAGTGCGCTGTCATGTCACCGTTTTAGCTAAGCCCCGGTTTCCACGGAGACGCTGCCATCGGGGAGCGGGATATTAATCACTGAATTAATTATTACGGGCTGCCTTGAGGGAGAGTGTGGAGAATTAACCCTGTTTAAGGAGAACAATGGAGGAAGCGGTCGACTCGTGCACCCCTTGAGCCTGGTGCTGGTGTTCACAGCTGTGGAGAGCCGCTATAACTCCTACTGTGTGTCAAATCGTGCAGATATGTGTGAAACAATGAATATTAATACATTAGAGCCTGGAAAATGTATAGTAACTTCATTTACAGACTTAGAAACATGCACTGGGTCAAAGTTTCACAGCAGCAGCGTAGAGTGATGTGAAGTGTGAAGTGGTGATGCATGGACCAGGGTGGTGTGTGCTGCATTGTGTGATCTTACACAACATTTCACCAAAGTTTGTAGAACACACGCATAGGCTCCTCCGTTATAACATGAGGAATGAACACCAAGAGAGTGCATCATTGGCCTTTTATTTAGTGTGTGTGTGAGTGTATTTTATATATATATATATATATATATATATATATATATATATATATATATATATATATATATATATATATATATATATATATATATATATATATATATACACATATGTGTGTGTGTATATTTAAATTATTTTAGTGCTAATTAGTTACAAAATTGTCTTGTTTTAATTTGAAAGATGAAAATAAATCTTTGCTTAATGTTTCAGAGCAGAGACATGAATTATTTATTTTTTGTTTTCTTTATGTGTTATTTTTTGGTGTAAAAGTACTGATAAAAGAACTGTTAAAACATCGACTCGATAAGGAGTATTGATAAGAGTAGTATCGATAAATCCTTAACAATGCCCATCCCTACAGGCAAATCAATAACATCTCTATGGAGACCCCCCCATCAGAAAAGTTGCATTGTGTACCTTTAAGAGGATGGACTGGTTTTGTTTCCCCACCAACTATCAGCATATCAACAGCCTATATTCAGTGCACAACATTATCAAAAACAGATCTCAGATCGGATCTCAGATCTTCTTGCAGATCTCAACACTCAGCCAAATATTCAAGTTTGGCCCACGGCCTCACCTCATCTAGACTATGTCATCCACCTCTAATTAGACCTGTCAAGATAACACATTTTGAAGCACGATATATCACTACAGAGAAATATTGAGAAATATCTTTCCTTCTCTAGATTCAAACACAACTAAAGGATACATTTATTGAAAGCTTTATCATGAAGTGCATGAAGTGGGGGAAGAGGGTGGAGACTTTAGGCAGTTTTGACCACAACCCACATGTGCCTTAACTTGAACCAGCTCTGTCCTTCCTAAAACCCACCCTGAGCGTACAAAAGTGAAAGCATACAGTTCCTACCACAGAGCCACTGCTATAGGCTGCTTACGTGCAGGGGATCCTCCATCTTGTGACTCTCCTCAGGCAGAAGGAGGAAGGGAGGGCTGCAACATACAGGCCAGTGTGGTCTTTCATCTCATTTTAACACAACTCTATGGGTTCTTAAGGCGCACAGATAACAAAGCTATTATAGAAGCACTTATACAGCGCTATAGGAGGCGTTAGCTACAGCTTAAAATAACCAGTCAATCTTATGGGAGCACTAAAGCCATCCAGACACAGCAGCCAGGACGGACTGGGTCTAAGCCGGAGCCATGAAGGACATTGCAGCACAGAGACACTCTCAGCCCTGTGGACAAGACCTCAAAGTAGGCAGCCCTCAAAGGAGACTGGAGCTTTTAGTGCACCTTTATCCTGAACTAAATAATTATGCATAATATGTGGATGATAATAATTAAACAAAATGTACCTCATTTATATATAAGGTCATTTATTCATCTATCTGTCATCTATTTTAACAGTTTTTGATGGTTCGAAATTCTCTCAAAAGACACTCAAATGATGTGCCATGTTTGTACATTAAAGTGTATTCATAATTTTATACACTCATTTTAGATTATACTGTAGATTGTGAATTAATGTTAATTCCTCATTTATAAAAGCTCTTTCTATTTGTTCAAATGTTCATTAAGAGAAGTCATAGTCATATTTCTTATAAGGTTGTCGAAAATGATACTAATCAATGTGAACACTAGTATCAAAACTAGATAATGATTTAAGCAATTATCAATACTGAAAACTCACACAACTGGACCAAATTTGACCTGAACACTGTCATCTCGAGTTTTATCAGAACTAGTGCAAGACCACGTGGTAAAATGTTGAAAATTACAATATTTTCTAAAAAAGAGCTTTTAAAATGATCATGTGGGTATCAAAATTTGGTGTCAGGCATCAAATCAATTTAGTATTTAGTATTAAAATCGAGCTTGAAATTTTAGTATCATGACAACATAAATTTCTATATGTGACGTAACGTTTACTAGCTGTATAACGTGAGAACACAAAGCACACAGCGGTCTTATTTTGACAATTAGCATGCTAGTCGTTGCAGTGAATAATCGATACTACTGCATTTGAAAAGTGAGGAATAACTTTGGACCACTGCAAAATTTTGTGGTCATGTTTTTCATGTTTTTAAGCTCAGATACAGCGCCTTTAAACCGTCTTTTACTGGATCGCACTTGAAAGTGAAAGCAACACGATCTTGAAGAGTTGAACATATAGCTTTTGGTGTAAAATCTACTGGTTCCCATTTCTACTTCAAAGTGCCTGTGGTTTTGTCCAAAGGGAAGAGAAGGCTCACGTTCACACATAGACAGGCTGACAGACACACAAACACACAGCACATACCTGTGTACAGATAGGGACAGAGAGTCGACCTAACAGCACTTAAATCTCTACCACTGAGACACAAAGAAAGCATATGACTAATCTTACCTATGGCCACCATGCAAATCCTTTATATCAACACTGCAGCTGCTCAAGTTTTCTAGACAATACTAGGACAATGCAGACAAGTCTTAGCTCTACAATGAAATATCTGATTATTATTAATACTACAGAATACAACTAACAACAAAACATGGAGCAGTTGGGACTAAGGCTGCAACGATTCATCAGATTAATCATGACTATTCAGCTATTGACTAAACATAATAGTATTTTTTTTTTATATTATCTGTTAACAAAAGACCTAAGGGTTGTTAAGTGTGATGTCACTTCCGGGTCCAGGGCGCATTAGCTGCTTGAAAACAATTTACAAATTCCTCTTTTTGTGGAGAGACAATACAACTCATGTTAAAAAGGAGCTACCGTTGCTTGATGGTAACAAAGTTTTAAGTGTAACAGAAAGTGTACAAGGTTAAGGTAAGGAGCTGGGCTAAACTGTCGTTAGCGGTGACCAACAGTTAGTCAGATATACACACTGGTCATTCAGTTTACTATGTAATTACAATATTTGATCTGATACTACTTGAGCTTCAACATAGCTTTTTGAAAGGTAATTGTCTTGTTTGTGCTAGAAAAAGCTAAAAATCAGCCGTGAAGTTGCCGGTTGGACCTGGAAGTGAATCACTTAACCTATTATAACAAAGACAGCTGAATCAAATGTAAAAAAAAATATATCATTACTGATTTTCATTGATAATACATCTTGTTTTGTAAATATTCTCTACCTAGAAGCTTAGCCTTTATTTGTATAAAAGTATATCTAAAAAATCTAGAACAGAAATAGTCATTTGAGTGGTAGTAAAAATAATGGCTTAGTTGCAGCCCTAGTTGAGACCTGTTTGTAGCTTACAGCATTAGCATGTGTCCCTCTAGTCTGGTTGACCGGACAGATTTCTTATTGTATTCTTTACCGAGAACATCAGTCTGGCATCTCTCCATTCATGTATGATTTGCCCAAGATCCAAGACACACAATTCTCCAATGCTTTACACAGATGTGAGTCTCCCCAGTGTCAGATGGGCATAATTAACAGGTGGAATGCACACGGTCTGTCCACATCAAAACAAATATGAATGCTCACAAGGAAAAAAGAAAGAAAAAAATATCACAGGGGACTGAAAAACATCACAGATTTCTGCACAATCAATGAACAAAGCACAAAAGTGAGGTGAGAGAAGTTTTTTTGTTCAAAATGTCTCCTACCTCTACAGTCTAGTAAAGAGATAATTTCCAGTGGAGAGATACCAGACTAGCTTTGTATAGAATAGGAAAAGAATCAGTCTGGCCAGCCAGACTATTTTCTTCAGCGTCCACTCCAAAGCCTGCATCCCAGTTTTATCTCATGACTGGAGAACTCTACTGACCACAAGGACACTGAGGACACATGTTAGTGCCAGGTCTGAAGTGCCAAAACTGCCCCCGTTCACTACTCAGACAAAATGTAACACAGTTTAACTATAGCATAATACTTCTACTTCTTAATTAACCACAAACAGTATCTATCTGCATGCAACAGAACGCACTAGTCCACTCCGTGCTAAGGCTTGTTGTAGTTAGAAGAAAGTGTTGAGTCAAGAGCACAAAAAACATGAAGATGATAAAAAGACAAGTCATTTTTCATCATATTTCCCGTATTAGATATTTTAGATATATTAGGTAAAGTTAAAGGAAGGGTATGTAGGATTTAATATTCAATATATGTCCCCACATACAAAGTAAACCTTTATTCAATTTACTGATCCCACTGGTACTTTGATTTAATCAACACAGTTTATGATCAAAAAGCAGTTTATCTTTACATTTTGTGTTTGGGTTGTAAATTAACCATAAAGCAGAATGAGCAGCTGGATTCTACAACTGTAACCAGTTGGTTTATACCTAAAATGCTTCTCATTGATCTGAATCATCACTACTTAAACCCCCGCACCTGCAGCCAGTCATTAATCACTGAGAGTCTTGCAGTTCTGTTTTAGACCAGTAGGACTATAGTACATAACCCTTCCTTTAAGTGCACATGTGTGAGCCTGAGCAGGTCTAGTGTAGTGGAGCGTGCTATACCTGGGGGAGATGTCACAGCCCTGCTGCATGAAGGCGCCCAGGGAGAACCAGAGAGAATTGAAGATGCCGAACTCATTGGGGGGCTGGTCGCTGGGCGGACCGTCGGTGCCCTCCTCGGGCTCCTCGGTGTGCCACTCGTACGGGCTGAAGCGGCTGACCAGGAAGAGCACCACGCTTACGCCGATGTAGGCGAACACGATGCACATCCAGATCTCATAGGCCAGCGGGTCCAGGAAGGAGAAGACACCCGGTTTGGACTTCTGGGGCTTTTTGATCATGATGGAGATGCCCAGAGACATGAAGGGCTTGGAGAAGTCAATCACCTCCTCCCGGACCAGCGTGATGGTCAAAGGGGCCACAGCGATTTCCGCTTTCTGCAACACACACACAGTCATCAAACTCAGGTTCACACAATGACTGTAAGGTATGATGTACAGTATGTGTCCCACAGCAATCTATCCCTTATGCACACCCACAGCATCAGCTCGCACACACATGGGCAGGTTAGATTTTAGCCCCTTTCCATTTGTATTTATTGGGCTGCTCTCTACCCTTCTCATCACGTTACAGTGGAAACATCTGATGCTATATTCTACTCCATCAACTAACCCATTGCCCTACTGTCACGTCCTTGATTTTTTGGTATATAAAATGTATTTATTTTCCACCAAAGAACCCAAGCACGTGTGAGACTGCAGAAGTGCTGAGTGGTTTGTTCCCACAGCGATAGAAGCTCTGTATAAGGAGACAGAGGCTGTACAGCTGGAGCTAAGGCTGCAGCTCAGGCTGAGAGGCTTACAGAACACACAGGGAAAGTGCTTAGTCCACAGTCCCTCTGCAACTGAGCCTGACCTGCGCATGTGACGCCAGCACCAGCTCACATTCACGGACATTCAGGGCAGGACATAGAACAGTGTATCACCTTAGGACAATGAGAGACAAGGGGGGTTATCCCAAAAAAAACCTTGAATTTAAAATCTGCCAAAAATGAAAACATGCTATGCCTCTCAAAAGTGTTGAATATCATATACTAATCATTATTAAAACTAGTATAAGACCACATAAACAAGTATGCGCCAATGGACCACTATGGAACTTGCCTGGATGACTGTACGATTACACAAATAAAAAAAATACATGGTAATATAAAAGAAACTACTATGATTTAATGTTGAAAATCACATTCTATTGTCTAAAGAAGTGTTTTTATAATCATTGTGGTACTGGAATCTGTATTGAGTATCAAGTCTATTCCTTAGTATCAATATTGAGTTTGAAATTTTAGTATTTTGACAACACAGTGTATGGTTTACTAGTTTTTACCTCCAGTCGCATCCATTCTGGAATTTTTCACTTTCTGATGACGTCGCATTTTAAAAGGTCTGTAGAAGTTATGGTTAAAGCAGCCTCCTTAAGCTCTTTTGTGCAATTGCAGCGGCACAGCGCACTACATGTGACCTATTTAAGATGCATTGCACAGGGAAAACAGCAGGCAGAATTCATGCACCTGCATATTCTTGTACCCGACTGCTATGCTTGTACTTACGCTGCATTTGTGATGACATTTCAGATTTAACTTGACCTCTGATTTTCATTATGACAATCCAACTGCAAAAGTTTTTAAGGAACTGTATGGCCTCAAGAAGACAGTCACAACATATTTTAAACAACTGCATATTAGTTGCATATTAGGAATTCTGATCGTGAGGATCATAGCAACCAAAGAGCCAATCCGGAGTGAGACTGTTCCCACTCGCACAGTTGGTTTAGCAGGGACTGGGTGCTTTAGCAAAAGGGAACTTATAAACATGTCAGTTGTTTTAACTTGTTTTGTGTCTTGTCTTGTTACAGTAAGTAGTACAACAACTGAAAAATCTTTGTGGTACTGACCCCGTACACCAGCTCCCCGACCATCCCGTTCCAGATCTTGGTCTCCGGGTCCCTGGCGCCATACTTCCCGTCCGGTACGATGGAGATCTTGTACTTGATCCCAATGTGCTTGGCTATCTCCGAAGCCAGGTCCACGCAGTATCCCTCATACTGTTCGTTCCCCTCGTACATCTCCCAGTTCTTCTTTAGCATGACGTACGGCCCTTCCTAGCACAGAGCATACCAGTGAACGGAGCATGCACAACAGACTTAATCTACAGTTTTCAGAATGAGACAGAGTAAGACCATAGTTGTTAAAAGCTCTGTACCTGATTTTATTTATTCATTTTTTTTATGAAAAAAACAAACAAAACAAATTATTTATATTAAAGGGTTTGCAGTGGTCCAAAGTTATTCCTCACTTACCTGATGCATTACAAACATCCTAATTATTCACCATGATGAGTTTATAAGTATTTTTCACAACTTTCAGGTACCACGGTGAAATTTTGCTGTGATGGTAAAGCTAACAACAACTAGTATGCTAACCCGCACTTCCAGACCATAAAATGCTTTATAATTACAGTAGACAGTACACAGCAGACTTAGTGTGACCTTAGGAGCTGCTACAATATATCTGTACTGGGGCAAGGCAAATTTTGCTTTAAAACATGGGAAAATTGGCCTTTAAAGTGGATATATTATAAAACCAGCACTTGGAGTCAAAATGAGACTGCATTGTTCTGCCTATATCTAATTTAAATTTTGTTGTTTTTAGCTCTACTGTGAAGGTAAAACTTGGCTCTGTCCTCTGAGTTGTGAAAAGTACAAAGAAAGTCATTGTGGTGAATAAGTCGAATGTTAGAAATGTGTTAGGAAGGTGAGGAATAATTTTGGACCACTGCAAACTGTTTAAAATGAACTAGTTCTGTTTTTTACTTTTTTAGCACAGTAAATATCAGGTACAGCATCTTTGCCAATTTATAAGAAAATGTAACATATTTTGAATGGGAAAAAATGTCGCATACAACAGGATGCTGAAAGCCATGTATGAACAGAACAAAACACAGCAGATGCACAGCACACAGAGGTTACAGTGCACATGACAAGTTAGAATACTCACTTCACTAAAACATAGTTAAGTGCAATACATAACTTGAGAAAAGTCGGCCACCTGCTCGTCTCCTTTTGCCTGCAGTGTTCTACAGTATGGCTTTGAACTTATCTATCATGGAGACAAGTCTAAGTTACAAGTCAGATCTGTGGAGAACTTGGCACACTTATGTGTTTTCCAAGGTATTTTTGAGCAATAAGCCTGGTGTTACAAAATAGTTTTATTTAATGCCTTACTGTGGAAGATTCAAAGCAAAGCAATCACGTTTCCATGGAAACAAGCAGGCAGGGGACCCTCCAACGCTTACGTAGTGCATAGTTACTTCTTGGTTGAACATGGGCAGCAGACGTGACATACACAGGATAATTACATGTGTGGTTACCTAGCAACTATAGTGTAAACAAGGCCCAAAATCATTCCTATGATTTTAAAGTATGAAAAAAAAAACATGACAATTTTATTTTGCTAATGAATGTTTACACTGACAGTAAGATGATACAGCAGGAACACTTATATGGATGGAGCTCTGTTCATCTACCTAAATTATCAAGAAACTGTATTTAAGATTCTGATGGTAAATTTCACAGACATGGCCTAACCATGTCCCCAGATACAAGTTCAAATCAAATAGATCATTCACTGACACAAATTCTAATAATGATTTATTCTTAATTACAAAAACATTGGACAAGTTACTTATGTTATAATTGGGCGTTTTGGTTCAAAATCAAGATCCTGTCAAAAAGCAGAATGAGCCTCACATGACTCATGTGGGTCATTTGGGTTTCAATGCTGAAATCCGGTTGGTTTAAATCTAAAAGGACTATCTGATCAGAATGGTTTCTACCTAAACCCCTGCACCCGCAGCCAATTATTAATCTGTGCAGTGCTCAGTGAGTGAATTCTGGAGGTTCTGAGCTTTCACATGACACACCACCTGTCCATATACTGAGAATGAGAAAAACATGTATACGTCCTCTATCTGCAGGTTAAGACACTGGCAACACAGGTTCAGTCTAACTGTGGTACCTTTTTAAATGCACCCGCTACATACAGTTCCTTTAAAACTCAGTTTCCTATATTTTTCTCCTTTTTAAACTTTTCCTTGCAAAACTACCACTCGATTGTTGTAATGTTAAGTATTATCGCACCAAACAGTTATCGTTTAAAAAGGATGAAAATGTGAGCTCCTTAAGTCATGAACATGAGATAATCCTTTCAGACAAGTGCCGCAAAAACAGTCTGGTACAGATTATTGTAGTTTTCCTCTCTCTGCCGCCACAAGCCTTTTATGCCATTACTTTGTCAGGTTTGGAAAAGATAAAGATGCTTCCCTTGTCACTGGTCTTTTAGTACAACATCTATAACAAAAGCTTGCAAACACTGGTGCCCCATCCCTACTTTTACATAGTATAAATATTACAACAAACAAAAAAGCTGCAACGGTTCAATAGAATCATCATTATGAAGTATTTGCCATCAATAAATAGTAAAAGGGAAGGAATCATCTTCAAAGGTATGACAAGATCCAAAGCTGTCACAACATATGATATGACATTTAAAGTGAAAACTCAGTACATTTGCAGCTTGGTCAGAAAGGTCTAAATCTAAGTGTGCACTGCCTCCAGTGGCCTCTCCAATTTCCAGTTGTTGGTGACATCACACAGGACTGCCCTAATTACAGCCAGATGTTTCTGATTACAAACACCTGGCTGTGGGGGTGGAGTTTGAAGTGTGGACACCTGTTAGACCAGTGACACTGCTGTGTGTGTCCTCTCAGCTCTGCCTCTGTAAACCAAAGGCTTTGGTCACACAGACAGCGGCTGCATGTGAGTGCTGTCTGCTCCACTTTGCCCCGGGGCAGTACAAGGTAAACCTAGTCTAACAGCACAATGCAGAGAGTGCAAATCTGAGCCCCAGGCAGCACTCAATCTTATGTACTACTTAATAAGGGCACATTTGAGCGGCGTAAACCATAACATGTCATCATTTTCACATCACTATAGACCATTCCAGGAGAGACGTGTTTAGAACAACTGCACACACAGCCTGGTGCTTATATAAACATTCTGTCACATTCATTTGACAGAAATATAAAAAACATGTATTTTGACATTTGTAAACATCACAGACAAATGGTGGTTGTTTATATGTTTGTTACATTTGCCAATGAGTACTAGGAGTCAATATCATTTTTTTTATTTTCTACAGTTGACTAACTGAAGTAGGATTTGTGGAGCTTAATGAAATAAAACTAATAATTTACTGTCAAACTATTGTGGCCTGCTATATTTTTGGTGCATTATTGTCCAGCGTAGCATTAGATTTAAAGACGCTTTACGCAACTTTTCTGATGGAGGCTCCCCCACCTGCTATTTTCCATGAGGATGTTATAGCTGTTGTCAGTCACTAGAACAACCCTGTTTTTTAATGGTTTGTGATGTTTAGAGGCTAATGCAAACTCTCCCATTGAAAATACATTAGAACGGGGTGCCCAAAGTGGGGCCCATAGGCCATCCAGGCCCCTTCTTTGACCCGAGAAGGTGTGATGAGATTTTTAAGATGCAGCAAAAGAAAATTAAATTCTGTCAGTTGGACAAAAGCTTTAGAGTGAAGATGTTTGTCTGCTCATCCAAGAGGCTTCTTCAGTTTTGTTTGCAAGACATATTTATTTTGATTCAATTTCACATTGAACAGGGAGCCCATAGCAGTCTAACCCCTAAAAAACGCAATAGTTAAAAGACGATTTAATCATAAATTACTTTTTACATGAAAAACATTGGCCTGCTTATATACATTCATTTTGATCAGCTGAGGAAAAAAGTCTGGACCGCCCCTGCATCAGGGCCAACATGGACTGGTACCAACCTTTAGAATACAGGCATTCAGTTTACAAAACTGTAAGGGTCTGTACACTGGAGGGTCTATACAAGTGAAATACAAGTACAAAATGCCATTGTAGAAGAGTCTACGTCACAGATCAGGCAAGTAGTCAAACACACACAGTATTACACATGTGGCAGGCTAGCGGTGTACACAGGAGTAGAGTGTTGACAACAGGCTGTCCTCATGTTCTCTATGTCCTCCCAGCGTGTGTCCTGAGCTCCAGCTGCTGTCCCCTCTGTTTGTCCAACGTCCACCTCCGCTCAGTTTCTTAAAAGGGGGTTGGTCGTCAGGGGCTGTAAAGAGGAGGAGTGTGCTGAGCCTCCTGCAGCAGACACGGGCGCGAGCACACACGAGCACACACTGAGACATTACACAGTGTGGAGGGGACAACTGCATGTTTAACACGCCATATGGTTGTCAAAAGTATTGAAAATCAGATACTAATCAATACTAAAACTAATATCAAAACTAGATACTCATTTGAACAAGTAACAATACCAAAAAAGATCTTGAGTATCAGAAGTATAAGACCACATATACCTGGAAACTGAAGGACTACACAGATATAAGGCCATGTGATAAAATAAAAGAAAGTACTATTATTTAATGCTGAAAATCACACTCTATTGTCTAAATAAAAAGCTTTAATCATCATCGTGATATCTGAATTGGTACTGAGTATTGAGTCTATTCCTTCGTATCCAAATTCAAAGTTTTACTATTGTGACAACACTAATAGTCCAGTGAAAGCACAGGGCGAGGTTCAGGCTTGAAGGCATTTCAGTGTGAAATATAAAACCTGTTGTTTGTTACCGCCTCAATCGCACAGCATGTGAAGTTGCATTTCATATATTGTTTATATACAGTATATTATTTAAGCAGACTGCGTGCTGTCTGCATTTAATTAAGCGTTTCGTAGCGTTTGATAATCAGGGAGTGTGCATTTGCAGGCTAACCTTGCTCACACTACACTGATGTGTGTAGCACTCTGAAGTTCTACAAACTTAAAAGCTCTCACTGAAAGCAATCTGTAAAATGCATAACGTCACCACTAATATTTGAATCTGATTGGTCAAAGCGCCACAACAGAGCAAGCCAAAAAATATAATTTCTATGACATTCAGTTGAGAGAAAAGCACAAACATCTTCCCTGTCCACACATGAACATTTACCTTCTGCACATTTTTCACAAACTAAACAGTCCATTTTAATGCTAAAATAGACTGAAGTACATCTGTCAGCGTCCCTATGTTTGTTTATTTGGGTGCTAAGGTAAGCAGGTAAAAGAATTAACTTTTGAGAAAGTATAGTATACACTAACGTGGTGGAAAGGGTGAGGTAGGAAGGGATGAAAGGCAGGCTCTTTGTGGTGGCACGTACCCTGCAGTCACAATGGGGTGAGGGCATTTAATTGTGATTATGATTTATGACCTAATTCTGGCTCGTTTGCTGGGAGAGAATCTGTGATACATATTTATCGTAGTTTTACATTAGTTTAGTGGTAGTTTGTGGAAAGAAAGTTAAGCAGAAAAGTACAAAAGTACAGGAAGTAATTTTTGTTAGTCTATAGTAAAAGAAAACTTAAATTCTGTCTAACTAAATTAGTTCACAGAATTGAAATTTTCTTATATATATATATATATATATATATATATATACACATATTATCTACATATGCCATATCTGCTGCCTGTATCCAAGTAAAACTATAAACTTTACCAAAATTAAAAAATATATATAAACGAATAAGAAAGACTTAGACATAATGATGTTAAGTATGTTTTAGTGAAAACCTAACCTTCGACCAGCCATCACACAGATGACAGCTTCCATAGACACTAAAGATGTGTGTGTATGCGCGTGTGTGTCCTTGCATGTGTGTGTGGCTCTTACCATGATGGTGGTGACCACCACAGTTCGATTCTCCATGCCCGACGTGTCATTGGGCAGCAGAGGAGAGTCCTGGATCAGCACCAGTTTGTCCGAGTCGCTCCAGTAGCCAATCTGCAGCACAGTCACACTTTAATCTTCTGTACACAACATTTACACCTGCTGCCTTCATGCGTGCGTGGGATTTTACTCAGTCAATAGGTAGTATTCACAGTCATACTTTTAGATGGAGGGCAGGGGTCTATATAGCTCTATGGGAGATTCACTGTATTATCATATTTGTTTGGGATGGACACAAGCTTGTCATATAAATCTTGTGGTTCAGAGTCCTTTCACGTCATTGTACAGGATATGTGGGCAGACCCAGTAATTACACATGTTGTAACCATAAACCAGATCTTTAAGATTTATAAATTCTGACCTCCAGCTCAATGTTTCTAAGGACACTATAATACTGTTATGTCATGTGAATCCATTGGTGTGTAACAGTCAGGCTATAGTTTTATGTCAGATAATTGGCAAAAACCAAATCTAACAACTTGAATTGAAACTATGATTCTTCTGCTGTTTTAAGATGTATTTCTGCACAGAAGGTACATGAGGTCCAAACTATACAAATGAGAATTAACAGAGGATTTTAGCATAATATTTTGCATACTTACACAATGTGAATCAGAGTAAAAAATTCTAACACATTGCTACACAGGTAGGGTGACCAGATTTTCAAAGTCAAAAACTGGGACACAGCTGGGTTGGGGCGTTTCATAATAAAAACAAAAATTGTGAAAACAGTGTAATTAGGAATATCATTATTACTCAGTCCATTCATGACTAATTCACATTTCTTGTTGTGCGTCAGTGGAATCTGGGAGACTTCAGTCAGTACAGTTAAGTAAATGTTTTCAAGCAAGATTTTATTTTGGCTCAATAAATGACAATATATTGCCCTCTTTAATTTGACGGGGATGAATTTGGTCAAAAATAAGGATACCTGGGACATTTCTTGTATAAAACTGGGACAAATCACTGGTTTTGGATAAACCTGCTGGGAGAGGGGATGCAGGGCACAAAACTGGGACTGTCCCAGGTAAATGCGGACGTCTGGTCACCCTATATACAGGTTAACTGGTTTTAAAATGCTAAGCTTATATGTAACAGCTACACTGAAAAAAGAGATAAAATAACTTCAAGATATGTATATTTTTATGAAATTGGTGATGTATTGTCCTTTTCACCCGCAAAGTCTCACCTTAAATCCATACATGTGTTATCAGAGCCTTACACTCCACTTAAATCTAAAACCGATGTTGTGATTCCTCCACGATGCAGATAACCTGGTGACCATTCCTAACCCCTCTACATTATCCATCAGACACGACCTGAGAGCCGCGGGGGTACAAAGCCAGCTGACATATGCACTCTGCCCCTGTGGAGTGTCCAGTATCCAAGGGCCTTGGGAAAGAGGGGCAAAGCCAAAGCTGTGTCAGAGTGATGTATGGGTGGATGAACGAGCCAGAGCCCCGACACCCACCATACGAGGGTGTAAGTCAGACAGAGAGGACACAGGGAGAGGCCCAGACAGTGCCAGGAAGGGGCTGACACTGGGCTATCAAACTTATTCCAGAAGTTGCCGTGGGCGCTGCCATCATCATTCAAGCTGTATTATTTTGCATGGGGCTGCCGACCTTGACTGGAAACTCTTCTATATGGGCTACAAAGCTGTTTTAAAACCTCCCAAATTATCATTTGAACTGAACTCTACAAAGAAAGCATGGTTTACCAGCATTT
Source organism: Periophthalmus magnuspinnatus (assembly GCF_009829125.3). Taxonomy (NCBI): domain Eukaryota; kingdom Metazoa; phylum Chordata; class Actinopteri; order Gobiiformes; family Gobiidae; genus Periophthalmus; species Periophthalmus magnuspinnatus. Next base: position 15,073,897 of record NC_047139.1, read on the forward strand.
AGAGGCAAAACTTGGCGAGGTGGAATAAGGTCAATACCTCCAGGGGGTAGGAGGACAGTTGCATTTCCTAAATGAAGGGTGAAGGTATAAGAAGTTGGTGCTCTGAATGGTTGAAACTTCTCAAATATGGATGGCAAACCAGGAGTGATTGGTTGATAGCTCCAGCAACAATGTCATCATTCATTTCCGATTCAGGCTGGAGCAGGACGAGGCTAGGGGAAGTGATGCAATCCAGGTGACCTGAACTAAATTCAACTTCTATACTAATACAGACCAATATCACCAAGGCAACCGCCAATCAGTGAACAACTTTGGACAGACACCATAAGGCGTGTCACAACAAAAAATTTTAAAGCGAAATATATAAAGAAAATAGACAATAGAAGACATTATTGAAACTAATTACACCTCTGACACCATAGCCCCAAACAGGAGCAATACACATGAACTGCAATAAATACATGGCTTAAAAAGTAAGTTTGAGGCTACGTTGTAAGTTTGTATCTATTATGAGTCATAGAAGGTATTTATTCAGTCCTTATGTTATTCTTGAACAAAGGGTCAAGAGCAGTGAATACCTTAACGTTCCTAATTACCCTCGCCTGGGGTTAAAACCATGAAGGATGACGCAGCTAGAAACAGGAGCTGTGCTTGGTCGATCCTGAGTCTGTAAAAGCCAGTAAAAGCCAAGAGTATCTGTGAATTGTGATTGGTTGATACATTTTGAGAGCTGGTTGTCGGGGCCGAGTGAGAATTGCGACTGGTCAATATTTCCAAACTGTGGGAGAGTAGGCGTAAAGGTATTGGTGAGCTTTGATTGGTTTGTGTTGATGGTAAGCCGTGAGGAAAAACTGTCCTTTCTTCCCAACTCAGAAGTAAAGCAACTACAAGTATGTTTCAGTGATAAACATGTGAGTTGTTTTTGGTCGATACTTTCTGAGGACGCGGTCACTGGTGATGGGGGAGAGCAGTGGACAACTTTACAAAAACACTTGACAAAACTTCCTCCTAATTACCATTTCCTGGGATTAAAACCATGAAGGATGACCCGACTAGAAGCGGGAGCTGCGATTGGTCGATCTTGAGTCTGTAAGAAGCCGGTAAAAGCCAGGAGTATCTGTGAGTTGTGTTTGGTCGATATATGTTGAGAACTGGTTGTCACAACGGGCGACAACTGTGATTGGTCAATATCTTCTAACTAAGTATTTGTGAGCTTTGATTGGTTTCTACCTCCTGTGTTGATCACGAACCATGAGGAGAGACTGTGATTGGTCGATACTTCCTGACCGGGACTTGACAAGTCAGGAGTAAATGTTATGATTGGTTGATTTCTTCTTCTTGATAAAACTTGCTGTTGGGCTGAGTGAGAGCTGCGATTGGTCACTACTTCCTGACTGTGGGACATAGGGGTGAAATTATTGGTGAGCTTTGATTAGTTTGTGTCGATGAAGGAGGACAGTCTGATTGGCCGATACTTCCCGACTGAGACGTAAAGTGCAGGTGGCACGGTCGATTCCCTCCGAGTTCCTATGACAAACCGGTCACGTGAACTGTGATTGGTCGATCTTTCCTGAGGGCGGGGTCGATGGTGATGGAGGAGGGTGATGGAGGAGGATGCTGTGTCCCTGAAAGACCCCGATGTTCGGAGGGAGGCGGACCAGAGCAGACTGATGGATGGGCCTTCTTCTTCTGCTCTGCACTCCATCACATGCTCTGGTTCTTGGTTGGACATTATGAATTATGATCGATTACAACAATATGGATCCAACTGAACAAATTTGAGACAGTCTAAAAACGCTGGGAATAAATATACAAGTCATTTTTAGAATAACAGCTAGCTTTCCTCAGTCAGAATGGTATCGATTAGCAGAATTGAATTGTCTTCTGTGTAAAACCTGCTAACTCTTCTGAAACACGCACGATTCTTGTATTAGATTAGCACTTCAGACTTCAATTGTATTTAAAACGTTCTGTGTAAACTCAATCTTCACATGAAAAAAAAAAAAAAGAATGCAAATCATATCCCAATTGCAATATTTGTCTAAAGAAATAATACTGACTTGCAACAGCCCTACTACATTTTGTCACATTAAAGCTGGGATACTGGATTTTCACACCACATTTACGTATTTAAATCTGTCTAACCCGTCTGTAGCTCTCAAAAAGCCTTTAGCATATTGTTAATATCACATGCATTCATTTTCAAGCAAGTGAACAGCTTTATAACAGCTTTTTTCCGTGTGTAACTGGGGTAGACAACCAAGCACAGCCAATCAGAGTGCTGTTTTCGATGTATAATATATTATATACATGAATATTTTAATAGTGGACTAGTCAAATAATTATTTCTATTGAACATTTTAAATATATTATGGTGATTGAAGGCTGAAACATAGCGAATAATTACAAATATAGTATATTACTGATTAAATTAGGAAATTGTTTATTCTGTTCAAAATTTTGAATTAATGTCACTGTCTTTGTTATAAATGTGTGTGTTGAGTCTGTATAGTCCAGACAACGATTATCAAAATACAACTTTTTTTTTTTTTTTTTATAGTTGACTAGTTGCAATTAGCAGAGTAATTGTTGCAGCCCAGATAAGAAATAAAAGTAGTTTATTATTATTAGCTGCAGACAGCACACAGCGGTCACACATTTTGTCACAAAGTAATGCACTAATTTACAAAAGTCAGGTATCCCAGCTTTAACTACACTCACATAAGAGCGTTCAGTGTGCGTGTGGGGGGCCTTACCCGCCGTGGGCCGTTGCTCTTGAGCTCAAACACATCCATGGTGTAGTTGACCCGTCGGCCATAGTGGTCAAACTGGACATTACCTGTAAGACCTTGTAGCCGCACCTGTACACACACACACCCCCACACACATACACACACAAACACACACACACACACATGTAACATACTGTTCCTGTCTAGTGATATTCCAATGAGGTTTTGCTGAGTTGCGCTAAAATTACAACAACAAAAAAACAACAAAAAAATCACGCAGTGAACAGCAGGTTGACAAGTTGTTGCTAACCCTAATGGTACATTTTTTATACTTACAAAAGCAATTGGGTATCCTTTCCTTTTAATTTAAATTTGTTGTCTGTTTTATATTTTACATTTTAATACAAGTTAGCCTAGTGCATCAGTCTAAAATGGTGACACCTAACATCAAAAATGTATTTATGCAATTGATTTCATATTTAAGGCATAACAAAATTAAAATGACTCTTACTGAACTATCAGAGTATTGTATAGTACCATAAAAATGGAATTTTCTGATAATCTAAGATGAAATAAAATGTCAAACCAAGTATAAAGCAGTGTTAGAAAGAGTAATGGAAATTTGCCCTCAAGTAAAAGTTTACTCAATTATAACCATATGCACTGTTGGCCAAATTATAAGTAACTAAAAAGTACACATGAAAAATGCTACTAGTATTACTAGTACTAGTTACAAGTTTTTTTTTAACACAATGGTAGAAGCATTTCAGATCACACTTTAATTGCAAAGGTGTAAAGTGAATTTAGTGTTTTTAAATCACAATCTGCTTATTCTATGAGCTCTGTCCAATCAGAGCAGGAGATACAGTGCTGTTGTGTGGGTTTGCGGGTATAGAGACTATAGCAGAGACTATATCAGAGACAGAGGTGGATCAGGGACTCAATAACATCTATGATTTAAAATGTAACTAGTTACAATTACATGGGTAGAATTATACTTAATTACAAGTACAAGAACATGTTTAAAAATGTACTCAAAATAGTACTATTACCTCAGATATGTACAATGTAATATGTAATTAGTTTCTTTCCATCCCTAGTATTAAGGGTATCTGACCTGCTTGAGTGTCCTCTCCATGTCCATGCCTTGGTTCCAAGGGGCAGCGGGGTTGGCCAGGCAGTCCCCGGCGTTCCCTCGTCTGGAGATGTCCACTTTCTGTCTGCGCAGGGCTCGGAACGCTTCGGCCATAACCATGACGCCATCGTATGTCAGAGCCGAAGTGTACTGTGAGCAAGGACAGACAAACACTGTTTACACTGATGAGCACACACAACAACGGAGTTAATGCTTCATACACACGCCCTGGGTTTAAAAGTTAAAGTTATTTTACTTTCTTACCGGGCACAGGGACCTTATATAACATACACAGAGGTAATCTCATAGCTGGTACTTAGCAATCATGTTAACCGTGGCCAAAACTTGGGGGGGGGGGACAAGATGTTAAAGACTGTATGTTTAAGACTTTACAAATGAGGTAAGCACTTGTGTGTTTAAAGGTGTTTTTGTCTCGGGCTATGTCTGAAAGTCAATTTTTACACCGTCATTTACGACACACCCCACACTTAGAGAACTGTATAGTGCACTCATTCACAGCGCAGTTTGGACAGACAGCTCTATACATTCGGGTCATGTGACTCTGGGTCTAGGTGGAAAAAAAAGTTTTTAAAAGTCTGCTAAACTCTGATAAAACTTGATTTCTGTAATAGGTAATGATCAAATTCAATGGGCACACAAGTATTTATGGACAATTAATAACCATACACATTTTTATACAGAACAGACTGGATTGTTGTAAACTTTTTGTCTGAGATGTGAAACCGCTCAAGCTAAAGTAAGTAGCTAACATTAGCAACAGTTTACTTAATTGTGTCTTACCCATAATCACAGGTCAACATTGCGATAAACCTATATGTTTTCATTCAGTTGTGTTGTGTCCAATTAAAGACCAGTCGCTGTCCACTGCTGTTTTTATGACTCTCACAATGCATTGTGGTCAATATTGAGTGGTCTAATGACCATCACTGGACATTCCAACACCACTAAAAATGATGTGACCCCTAAATAGTGCCCTGAGAAGGGAATAGTGTGGACATTTGGACACAACCTTGATGTTAATGCTAATGCAAATCTTAAACATTAAAATAATATCACAAAATGAAAACATAGCGTAGTGTTTACTTTAAATTTGAATTGGCAGCTTTATATTTTATTTTTGTAATAAAAGTTAGCATTAGCATGGAGATGCAGTGAGCTAGCTAGTGTGCTGCTGTGCACAGAGCCTATTACAGGCTGATTTAGAGGAATATCCATGGCCAGCCCCCCTGCCGCGTGCTGCATGAGAGCTCGTTGTTTTGGCAGTGCACTGGGAGGAGTGTCATTCCCTTAAACTCATCTCATCCGTCTTTAACCTGAGCAGTCTCCTTTGGGTGCCTCTCAGTCCCAAATGCGACCTCTGGAGCAGCACAAACTTAATTGTGTGACTGCGGCTGAGTGTTAAATTAAATCAGAAATGCAATTAGCAACTCACAAAGGTGGTAGTTATTTAGCTAAGTTAATGTCCTCTGTAGAGAACACAATAATATCTCTATGGGGTCCTATTATGTATAAAAGCTGCTAACCTTTGTGTTTATGTTTACACAGATACCAAAAAACTGATCATTATCTGATTTCTAATATATATATATATATATATATATATATATATATATATATATATATATATATATATATATATATATATATATATGCACACACACACTACCATATACTTGTATTTTTTTATATAAGTATTTGATAAAATAATGTGTCTTGCCCCAGTACAGATATGTTGTATAAGCTCTAGAGGTCAAAATAATATTTGCATCTAAAATAAAGTGTTTTATTGTCCAATAATGACAAAGGACACAATTAGCATGCTAGTTGTTGTTAGATTTACCATGATGACAAAACTCCACTTGGCCTCTGAACATCGTGAAGAGCTTTTAAGCTGAATAATTAGGACACTCTGAATCTTACTCTGAAGATAAATGAAGAATAACTTTGGACCAAACCACTGAAAATGAACTAGTTCAGATTTTTACACTTTTTAACGCAGGGACAGCGCCTCTGAGAAGTTACTAAGCCTGGTTCATTTCTTAAAAAATGATTTGCTCATTATAAATCTTTTTCAAGACTAATGATGGTGTATTTTTCTTAGCGGTACCATCCATTCAATAAATAGCAGATTTGAAACAAAAATACTAGGTCAGTACTACATCATCTGGAATATATTCATATTTTGATAAATATTAGCTTTAGTATAGATTATTATCTGATTTTCAATACTTTTCCCAACCCTAACATCCAGCTCATACACACTTATTTTCCCCTCTCTTCTTCTCTCCTCTGAGTCTAGTGAAACAGAAGATTTGGCTGCAGGGGAGGGGGGCAGGAGATGACCACAGTGTCGTCCTTAAGTAGGTCACTCTGTCACATGGTCAGGACGTGGCTCTGCTCTCATCATGTGTGAGTGTGAGGAAATATGATGGACATGTCAGCTTCACTGACTGCATGCGACACTGTTTACTGAGCAGCGTCCGCTTCACATAAGACTCATGAGGATGACTAGATGTAAATGCATACGACAGCTTACACTCACGAAACTCACGCTCACTAAACATGATTATCATTATTATATATCGCTTACTTCGTGGTTTGGCATCGCAACACATGACATACTGGGCCTAAAATATGGAGTTGTATGTGTGTGTGTGTGTGTGTGTATATGTGTGTATGTATGTATGTGATTCAGGACGAGGACCATGCCTCACCCTCCTCCTGCTCCTCTCCAGCGAACCACAGCTCACCTCAACTACACCTCGAATTACCCAGAAGCCCTTTTTATACAAGTCTATCCCAGGCAACACTGTCTATCTCCTACCCAGTGTCTCTTGTTCATCTTTCAGCCCGAAGACCTCACCATTTACAGAGGGGGGGGGGGTGGTCCTGAATCAGCTGGGCTAACTGCCTGAGACATGGCCCTCATCCTGATTGTCTACCCAGCCTCCACATTTATTCATATCATTAATAAATATCTTTATCATAAACTACATTGTTGTGTCCTTGTCCTTGCTGGTGAAGATTCATTTACTGTTTTTGAGGACATTATAATAATTCAAGTAGTAGAAATGCATTCATTTCTAATGGTCAATGATCAGGCTGGGTCTTTTTAATGGAGAGGTCTACAGCTAGGGGATGGGTACTGAAACCTCAAGACAGCACTGGTGCCAGGTCTTAACGGTCCCGTGGATCAATAATCCATCTTGGTGCTGAACAGGTTTGGAGCAGATGGAAGACTTGAGGACATTTCTACCTTTTTAATTTTAAATAGCAATTATCATCTTGTCATCTCATCCATGTTCAGGAAAATAACATTATAAGAAAAAAAGGTATTAAAATGGATGCTTGTTCAGTCCTGGTTTAGTCCTGGTTTAGTCCTGGTTTAGTCCTGGTTTAGTCCTGGTTTAGTCCTGGTTTAGTCCTGGTTTAGTCCTGGTTTAGTCCTGGTTTAGTCCTGGTTTAGTCCTGGTTTAGTCCTGGTTTAGTCCTGTTCTAGTCCTGATTTAGTCCTGGTTTAGTCCTGGTTTAGTCCTGGTTTAGTCCTGGTTTAGTCCTGTTCTAGTCCTGATTTAGTCCTGGTTTAGTCCTGGTTTAGTCCTGGTTTAGTCCTGGTTTAGTCCTGGTTTAGTTCTGGTTTAGTCCTGGTTTAGTCCTGGTTTAGTCCCGGTTTAGTCCCGGTTTAGCCCTTTGAATTCGAATCTTTTGCTGATGTGAGGTTACGCAGAGAGGTTATCTGAGACCTTGGGCGGGGTGTCTGAGCCGGGGTACTCCCTCTGGTCCAGCTTGTTCCAGCGCTGCATGAGCTTGATGACCATGGGGTTACTGAAGTCCACCAGCTGGAAGCCCGTCACGTTAGCTCCTCCATGCATGAAGCGCTCAAGGTTTATGTCCTTAAAACCCTGCAGATTTATTCCCAAAAAAGAAAAAAATAAATATATTTTTTTTTAATTATAAAATATTCTAATGACATTAAAAGGTTATTCCCTTTTCCTTAAAATAAATAAATAAATAAATAATAAATACATAAATAAATACATTCAAAATATAAAAAAATATATATTCAAAAAATAAATAAATAATAAATAAATATTGATGTGTAGTTCAGATTTTGTGAGACTCAAACAGTCCTAAAGTGGCCTGACACAGACTATACCATTTAAATATATATTAGTGAGAACACTTTGTAAATGTATAATGTATATTTTATCTCTGAGACACTTTTCTTTACCCAAATATCAATAAACTTCTCATTTCACTGCAAAAAATCAGATTTGACCAGCAGAGCTCATCATAAGCTTTGTTTTGATAGCTCCATATGCCAATAAGCAATCTCAAGTCCAATTTAAAAAAAAAAAAACACACACACAACTCCAGTCGACACTTTAAAATGCTCTGTCATCAAAATGTGTACAGTTCCACAATGGAGGCGACTAAAGGCGAGTGAATCAGACCCGGATATTATGTTTTCAATGATTCACTGACAGCAGGTCTATATGGTCTATGTAACAAAAATATACAATCATTTCAGTGTGTATTTGAGCTTCATCTAAGGTAACTTATGGTAAATGTAATAAAACGGTAGATAAAATAAATAAATAAACATTTTGTGGGATCATAATTTATGTAGTATTGGTCAAGCAAATAAAAAAAAAAAAATCAGGATTAGGTATTCATCATAAATTCTAACTGTCTTTCATAGTCTCCAAGAAAAAAGAAACAAACAATGTAAAACCAGACTCTGATATCACTTGTATGTATCTGCCAAAACTATCTTAAAGGAACAGAATGCAGCATTTTGATTTTAAATTTCATAAACTTGACTTATCTTTGTGTCCCCTAAATGCAAGGGAGACTATAGCTTTAACTGATAAAAATTGTAATGCTGATTTATTCTTAATTACAAAAACACTGGAGTTTCAGTTTAGTTTACAAACTTTTAAAGAGTCTAAAACATAATACTATTACTACTACATAGTACTCACCAGGTTGGCCATGATGTAGTGGTATCCTTTGACATGTTTCCCCACACTGACGATCTGTGGGAGCAGAGAGAGAGAGGGAGGGAGGGCAGAGGAGAGAGGGAGGAGAGAGGGAGGAGAAGAGAGAGAAAGAGATACAGAGGGAGGGGAGAGGAGAGAGAGAGGAGAGAGATAGAGAAGGAAATGGGAGAGAGGGGAGAGAGGGGAGAGAGATGGACACAGGTTAATCAAGTGTACCTAGCTGTGTGACGCACCGAGCAGCGCGCAACACCACCCGTCCAAACACATGAGCACCTCGTCACCACCACAAACGATTCACACGTGCGCAGACAGGGGGCGGCGTGGGGTGACGCACAACACAAGTGAAGGCTGACATCTGTGGAGATAATAGGTGAGGAGATGGGAGCTGAGGGAGAGGAGGGCCCTGGACTCATCTATGGTATTAATAGGTTTCATTGGGTTCATGTGACATCACAACTTTTTATAATCCCTATAGTTTAAATCTGAGCTGGACAACTCTGGCACAGTAGCGTGCTAGATAGCTCATTGTGTCTCAAAGCTAACAGGCACATTTATTAAAATGAGAAAACATAAAATAAACAACCCTTAAAATTAAAATACATAAAAATAAATATTATCCAATTATTATATTCAGGTGTTGTTTTAATATTTATTATGTTTCAAAGTTAGCATTAGCGTTAACATTGAGACACAAACATCTCTCTTATCGTCTAGTGAAGTATTCATTACACACATATTTGTGTAGTGTTTAACACTGCCATTGACATCCACCTGGAGCTCCCTGTCCACTGACTGATCTTTAAATATTTATCCATTTTAGCGCGACACTGCCAAAATCCCATAGAGATACAACTGGACAAGAAGTAGTGACTCTAACAGTGCTGTTGTGCACAGAGCCTGTTTTATGGTGGATTTGCAGTTTTCATCAAAAACATGGCTGCATGTGTCATCCATCCATATTCAAGATCTCTCAGGGGCACTATTCAAACCCTTCTTACGGTTAAAAGTACAAGCCTGTACAAGGCTCTGCCCTCAAGCCTACGTCATCCATGCTCCTGCACGGCCATTTTTCATTAAGTATATAATGAAAACTGAGCAGGATACAAAACTGTACACAACACGTTGACAAACCTGAAAAGATGTGCAGTAGTTTCATTAGCAGGATGGACACTGATTGTGTTGTGACAGAGGTGTGATGGGCGGGTTACATAACATTTACTTATATAGCGCGGGTTATGTAACATTTACTTATATGGCACTTTTCCACCTTCATTCAAAGCACTTCACTCACCCATTCACACACCAATGTACGCAGGCACCGACTGACAACTAACATTACCCATGAAGTTTTTGTTTTTTTTTTGTTTGTTTGTTTTTTTATGTTGAGACACTCAACTGAGCTACTGTTGCCCCAATGGCTTGTCCATTTCCTACAAAAAACATGTAGAACGTTGTTGATCAAACAAGCAGATTTAAATATTTTGAAATTCATGAAAAAATTAGGAAAATTATATTTATCAAGAATTTGACAATGGTAGTAAGAAAAATGTTTATCTAGGATTTTCAATGCTCTGTAACATGTTTCAATTACACAAAGAATTATGTTTTTCTGTTATTGGAGGGATTACAAGGAGTCACTAGTCATTAAAGTATTATGGGGGTATTATGCAAAATCAACTTTTTGGAACTTTTCTACCATGTTATAATGCTGTTCTCTCATCAAAAACATGCCTGAAGAGGTTTTATGTCATTTTTTTGCATGTTCGAGTAATTGAGAGATCTGTCTTGCGCCCTATCCGAAACCTCCTTATGGTTAGCAGTACAATTCTGTCCAATACTCAGCCACAAGCCTATGTCACCCATGCTCCCACACGGCCATTTTTCACAAATATAAAAAAGCAGGATACAAAACAATATTCTACGACTTCATAAACCTGATGCAAAAAGTGGAAGGGGGACTCAGAGTGTCAAAAACACATTGTTTTTGTTATTATCAAAAGGTAACATGGCGATCTAAATATGTTATATATTAGCAGTAAATACCCTTTAGTGTCTAATATCCCTTCTTTATGTGGTAAGTTATCTCCACCAAACAAATGGCCAGTGCTTGTGTGTTGAAAAGAGTCCATATGCTCTGTGGACAGCAGTGTGGCAGATCACAGTGGAGGCTACTGAATTATTGAGCAGTTGTCTGACACAGGTGAACTAGAGGAGGGACTCCAGCACACGCTAATGAGCACCTGATTACAGACATACACTGAAGTCCTTTACTAGACACATCTGCTCCAGAGGAATCAGCCACGAAAGGTTTCTTCACAGTGTCTATCAAACTGCACAGTATCGCATAGGGAGTGTTACACTTCCATGGGGTATTAATTGCTGTCACATAACATATTTAGATCACCATGTTACCTTTTATTGTTTGGAAAATGCTATATTGGCTGAAAAGTTTCACTTTGGTTTTTGACACTCTGCGCCTCCCCTCCATTTACTCTCCATGTTAAGTAACTCCCCCTTCAGAGCTCTTTCACAACACAATCAACGTGCATCCTGCTAATGAAACTACTGCACATCTAATCAGGTTTGTCAAGTTGTAGTGTACAGTTTTGTATCCTGCTCTTGTATACTGACAAATGTCTGCGCAGGCACATGGACAGCATAGGCTTCTAACCATAAGGGTTTGAATAGTGCCCTGAGAGATCACTAGATTACTCAAACATGCATGGATGGCACATGCCGGCATGTTTTGGATGAGGGAACAATGTTATAACATGGTAGAAAGCTTTTTCTTTAAAACTATCATCAGAGTCACAACCAATGAAAAGTTAATATGACTCTACTTAACCAAAGTGTGCAGAGGAAACCCACCCAGACATTGGATAGTGCTAGACCCTCAGCTACTTCATCCTAAGACAAGATATGAATAAATCTTGACAATGCTGTACCACAGAACCACATCTCCACATCATAAATCCTGCACTGCTAACCTGCTGCATTCAGCCTTTCAGAACAGAAGGTTAATATGGACATCATCTACAGCTGCTGCAGGCATTTACGGGCACTTCAACACTGGCCGATGTCATACACTCTCCATTAGAAAGTCATTGACACAGACACATTGCATGGGTTATAGAGGGGAGGGTGCAGGCGGCACAGCACATGTGTACTCACTCCACAGGGACATTCTTCAGCTCCCATTCCCAGACAGAGCGCTCTTTACCCCAAGGTACCATGACATTTCATATGGGCTTTACATTTGATGGTGGTAAAGCACTAAAACAGGGATATTTTACAAAATTTTCTCGATGGCCAGATTTTTCAAAGGGCCATGTTTTCTGGGCTGGAGAGGCACATCCCACCGCATATTGGGGTTGCACAAAATATCCCCAACATTAGATCTGTTAATAATGATAATGTAGCAACTGCTGTATTAGATCTTTGTGAAAAATAAAATACAAACTCACCATCACTGCTTTGAAAAATTGCCAATCTAGTACTGAACCAGTATTAAACCAGGTCAAGACTAGTTCCAACTGGATCTAAACCACGACTAACCAAGAATTAAAAGCCATGACTAGTACTAACCCAGAATAAAACTAGGTCTAAACCAGGACTAAATAAACCAGCAAACAAGAGAAAATATTTCAATATTTGGCATGCGGACTGCAGGCTGGATTAGATGGATTTACAGGTCCTAATATGAGGTTTTGATAGTGTATTTGAAGTTTACATGTTTCACCTCGATGCTCCACTTTCTCCCATCTCCCAGACACATATATAATAAAATATAATAACAAGAGGGTCCTGGTTTGACAGTTATTCGAAAATGCCCATCAATAATCCAAATAAGTAGTCCTGAGTGGCAGAATTATGGGCAGCACAAAAGACAAAATGTGTTTCTCTGCTTTTTTGACCCAATTTTTGTCCATTGAGCTTTTTTTTTTTTTTTTTTTTTTTTAGCTGAAATTATCTTTATATGGCAAAATAGAACTGAAAGTAGTTTCTCTGTTGACTGTGCAGAGCTTTGTTAGTTAGATAACGATAGGGGGAGATAAAGGACACTTCAACTCGCACCACAATAATTATTCTCCTCAACACACAGATTCTGAAACATTATATTTAAGGAGAGAAAGTTTCAGTTCAACTATGTCTGATCCAGTGAAACATGTTTGTGGAGTCAGCAGTGTCCCTGTTGTTCAGCTGTTAAAGGTTCTCTACTGCTGACTTCATTTTCTTGATTTAACGTGGGTACAAACTAAATATTTAGCAGAGTTGTAGACTTTTATGTTTGTTGTTAAACTGTAGCAGCTCTTTCACATTTTAGATGTGTTTTGAGCTCTTCAAAATGTTGTGATGTGATCTGCGTAACCTCTAGAGTCTTTGTGTTTTGATGTGTCTACTTAAACTGTAATAGTGCTTTGATTGTGATGTATTGATACTTTGCAGCTGATGCTACTGAGAGGTACTGCTCTGTCTGAAGTCAGTTACTCTAATCTGAGCTTTGTTTGAACACAATCTGACCATAAAGAACTGATATAGCTGGAACTATAACAGCTGTTAAACAAGTTCCTCTCAGATAAAATTACAGTCACATCTAGCTAACATTCGTCACTCTCACCTTTTTTTTTGAAAATCAAACAAAAAAAATCTATTAAATCTATTTTGTATTTTCTCTTGAGTCACCACGGTAACTGCTGAACATTCCACCATAGGCATACAGGCAGAACACCCCCAGCGTGATGTCACTGTAAACTATCCATATTACAGCTCTAACCTTGAGTGTGCGGTACTGACCTGCTCCAGCATGTTCTGCAGCCGCTCCGCCTCCAGGTCCATCACAAACTTCTTCTCCTGCCGTCGGTCCAGGTCCTCCAGCAGGCGGCGGTAGTTGGCGTCATTGAAGTTCTCCACACAGATGGCACTGACCTGCCAGTTATTCTGCCCGGCTTTCTCCATGATGGCCTGCAGGATGGCGTACCCTGTAGAGCCATGACACACTGTTATTCACTTACTCAAAGAACATTTGTGGAACATGAACACTAGCCCTGTTCATTATCCAAACCTTATAATACAATTGCGGATGGGTTGAGATAGATTTATTGAGCCGATAACAATATCTGATATTTGGCCTGCTGCTGTTGCGATAACCGATATTTGCCGATACTGATATTTAGCTTTTAAAATCCATAGCAAAGGCCACAAATGTATCTTAAGCTGAGGTATAGATTGCAAATTAACTTTTCACTTCTGTTGGAAAAAAAATCATAACAAAATGTATTTATGAGGAATATAAAATAATTAGTTACATGTTTGTGTAACATACAGCCATATAAAGCTCTTCTGTTTCCTCATGAGTCTGTTCAAAGAGACATATATTTAGTGGTCAACAGAGAGAACCACCTCATACTCAACATAGACTATTTTTTTTTTGTTTTTTTTGCTGCTCATTCAAGAAGCTTTATCGGTTCCGAGAAAATACTGACCAGTCACAGCCTTAGATTGAATATCGAGTCCATTGAACTACCCTTAGGGTGTGAACTGTCACATGAGTTATATTATACATGATCGTTCAGGCCCTTAATGGGTGATCTCACACCTATTAGCATACTCTGACTACCCCTGTTGTTTTCTTATCCATTTACCCTTTAGTTCAGTGGACTTTTCTGTACTTACTGCAATTATTCAAATATAATTAAGCTTGGGATCAAACATGTCAAGTGAAAAAGGTTTTAGCCATTTTTTAACAATACACTTAAAAGAAGCTTGCTATAGTGAAAGGCACTATGAAGAGGCAGGTTTGCAGTTTTGTACAGGAAGTCAATAGATAAAGACTGTCATAAAGATGTTACTGATTACTGTGGCTTACAATTAACAAAATGTAAAATAATATAGATGTTACTAATTATAAGAAACACAATTATTTTAATGTCTGCAATGAAGAAGGAGCAAAGAATTATTGTCAATGTAAAACATCCATCTCCAACTCTTCTGGGGGGATTCTGACACATTCCCATGCCAGCCCAGAGTCCCTCCAGAAACGCCTGTCCAGGGACGCATCCAGGAGGCATTCCCTGGACTAGATGCCCGAGCCACCTTAGTTGGCTCCTCTCAATGTGGAGGAGCAGCGGCTCTACTCCGAGCTCCAACCGTGTGGCTGAATTCCTTACCCTATATCTAAAGGAGCACCCAGCCACCCTGCGGAGGAAAGAACATCGACCACTTGTATTCACGATCTGCCATTTTAGTCACATATTGTAACAGTCCATAACATTACTATTAAACTTTGCTATATAAAAGATTGTCTTCCCGCTTTTCAGTCGCTGAATCTTCTCCAAAATGATTAAGTCAGCTGAAATCACTTTATTTTTATATACTGCCCTGCTTTACTGCTCCAAAATGCCTGCCAAATCCTAAAAGCGCTGTGATTTGTGTCCCAGAACTGAGCAGAAGTGGTTCTTAGAGGAGCCTGGCGTGACTAAACAGTGCAGCTTGGCAAAGACCAGTGCTTTGTGAATATGATGGAAGATTGAAGCACCACACTCAGGGGGAGCCGTGTGATGGTGGCCCAAACGCAGAGAGCTGTGTCGGGCAGCAGGGGCAGAGACAGACAGTTTTTCTAATTGATACTTGTTTGGTGAAATACTACTTGTGGCAAATAGGAAAAGAGAATTCAATTGTGTAACTGGTTAAAAGTTTTAGAGTGAAGAGGTTTTGACAAGAGGCTTCTTCAGTTCTGGTCCGATTGCTGCTGGACACTGCCTTATATCCACCTGAAGGGAGGAGCTAACTACACTGAAACTAACACACCTATTTGTTTACAGTATCTGTTTGTTAGCTAGGTCTATAGAACTACACTAAATGTGAACTTTCCCTGAGTCATATTTTGCATAATCATTCAGGTCCCTAATGGGTGCTCTCACATACATTAGCATACTGCCTATCACTATTGTTTTCCTTGTTTTGATTGAAGATGGAGTTGTAAATGGGTGATAAATGGTGTCTAAGCCCCCCATTCCCGTAAAAAGCTGGATAGTCTTTCCTAAAAAAAATAGCCTCAAATACGTCCTTTTCTCTGGCTAAGATCTGTCCCTCACTACCTTCAAAGGAGCGGTCTGTGGCCTTGAGACGGACATGTACAAAATAGCATCATGTGTTGAACCCGCAGCTGTCTCCTGGGTGAGCTGTCAGTGATGCGTACTTTAACATTGACACAGTTTGGGACAACACTGATTACTGCAGTGTGACACATGTAGACACGATGGTACATGTTGACTCACCGCTTACACAAACTCTCTGCGGTCCAGCTCTACAAAGCCATCTCAGGGCTTCATGTCGCTTCAGAAAATCACAATATTCATTCAAAAAGCGATGGTAAAGTAATGGTGATCTTTTGAAATTGGGCAAGATCTCCTGTCACAAGATCTCACGAGACAATATTGCCAGTAGACTGTGCAAACATGTGAAACTCACAAAATGCACCTTTAATTGAGCTATGTATTTATTCAGACCTAATCGCTTACGATATGATCCACTTAGGAAATTAAGTTTACTATGATTATGCTGTGTACGGTTAGTAGTTTCAATATTATGATTTACCGTGATATTTTTTGGTGGCAATACATAGTTTTTTTGTTATCATGACAGGTCTAATCAAATGTATAAAACTAGGATTAAGATTGTTAAAAGTCAGATACTAATCAATACTAAAACTAGTATCAAAACTAGATACTCATTTGAGTAAGTATCAATACTAAAAAGTCACATTCACAGGACAGAAATGAACCTTTTCTGAATAGCTACATAGGCTAGTTTACGCCCATGGACCACTGGGTAACCTATTTGGACGACTGAGGGATTACACAAATATAAGGGCAGGGTAGTAGGGTAATATAAAGAAAGTACCAAAATCAAGCTTGAAATTTGAGTATTGTGACAGCACTAACTAGGATGACTATTTTATTATTATTTTCAATATAAATGTATGGGTTAATGGGGCTCTTTGGTGGCCTCGGTTCCCTAAGATGTCTGCTTTTAGACTGGGCCGACCCTGGCTGTTAATTATAATTTAAAAAATAACTACCGGTATACGTTTTTGTCCAAAATGGGCCTATTGATACCAGCCATCTCTGCTCTGTCCCCTCCTTCCTCTTCGGTCTCACCTGGAGGGGCTAATGAAACCATAGCATGAGCTCTGAAGTGCAACTGTAGGAGCAGTGGCAGATGTCCCCCTAAACGTCCCTCCTGGTGGCCCTCACAAGCTGGCCCCGGTCCCTTTGCTCCCAATTAGTGGATTAACCTGTGCACCGTGCTGCCCATTAGAGCCTGGTGGAGAGCCAGGGGGACAGAGGGGGAGCGAGCTGGGGTGTGCTCTGTGACTCCTCCTTACAGCATGCTCCAGTCCTCTACATGGCTTTGAACCACAGACTTTCATAAATCATTTAAAGGTGATGTATTCTACTGTCAGTCTAATAACATACCTGAGGAGTATTTTCATTTTTAAAAAAGCACAGTGTAACTTTTCTGGCAGAGCAGCTGATCCACCCTCGCTGTGTGAAGGAGAGGTTCTGCAGGTCTTTCCTTCCTGCAGCTGTCAGTCTGTACAAAGAACAGTGCTAGTCCTGTACATGTGTCATCCACCTGTAGTAATTGTGTGCAGTACTGTAACAGAACAGTTTTTGACATGTAGTTTTACCAAATATAAATATAGAATCAAATTAGTTCTGTTGGCAATTTAAGCCAATAATGTGCTTCTGCTCGTCAATTACCTGCGTGGGTTTATTACTTAATTATCGGATACTTAAGTGCTGTTCATGTCCGTGTCATGCAGCGGTGTGCATTCAATGCAGTGTGCAGCCACAACGGCATGGCTATAAGAGCCCCGTTTCATCCTCTGAGCTGTTTGGACAAAGTCTGACAAATGAGAACGTGCAGAAGAGAGCAGAGAGAATAACAATGTGAGGTGCCACTCTCAAACACATCTTTGACAGAGCCATGCACTTTTTATTTTCACTTTCAGCATGAGGGATTAAGCCTCAAATAGAGCATTTTCTCAGCAAATAAGACACAGCAGGTTTTGCAGACCCTTGGCTCTTATTATATACTTAGTACACACATAAAATTAGTGCTATTTAAATCCTCCAGCGTGTGCAAACCTGTGCAAGTAAACAAGTGAAGTCCGTGTGTGCTGTGAATGCACAGCATGAGCTTGAGTCTCTTTTCTCTACTGAAGATCTTTTATATACGACACTATTGGCTTTGAACTTTTATTATGCTTTTAACATAAAGACTAGCAAACTAGCTCTTAGCTCCACGCATGTTTATGAGAGTGCATGGGTGCTCCGTGTCGTGGTTCGCTTCGTGTGTGTGAGGTACAAGTGGGGTGAAGACCACATCAAGAGTGAGTTTTAACCAACAGTATAAAGAGCTTAAACAGCTCTACTGTGAGGAGCTGTCAGTGGACTTGTTTCTTTTGTACGTTGTAGTAGATGAATATTGTGATTTAAAATGTGCAAATTATAACATAATGATCCACGGGTGTCATATAACTACACAGCAAACACAAGCACCATAGGTCTTCTTTAATGTGAAGCCCTGAAAATACACCAGTAGATAATAAATGTCAGTCCTTTTTAAAGCCTGATTACAGACTCACGCAGAGATGTGAGGCCATCAGCTTCATTGTCCAGAGCTCAGACAGAGCACACACATATTCTGTTTCCATCCTATTTGGGGACGTTACATTGATTCCATTCCGATCCTGAAGACCGATCCATTGCCAAACCTTAAGCCAAACCATAACCTTAACTTATTTTAACCCTTATTTGAACTTTAAACCATAGTGCTGATGTAATAGTCTCACTTCCATCAGTCTACCTCTGGAGAGCTGTGCCTATTGACCTTATTATGGAAGTTGCCGTAGGCACCGCCATCGTCATTCGGGTTGTATTATTTTGCATGGGGCTGTCGATCTTGACAGCAAATAAGTTCTACAGGGACTACAGAGCTGTTTTAAAGCCTTCAGAGAATCGGTGCAGTGTTGCCTTGTTGGTGCACATGAACATTGAACATTTTACACAATCAACCAACCAACTTCATATCAGACTTTTGCTGCAAAACTTTTCTTAAATTCTCAATTGAAATGAATGGGATTCCCACTTAAGCAGAAGTGCCATCACAAAAGTGTGCAGGCGGAATAAGGCCAATAGAAGTAGTTTGTCACCACCAATGAATGAATAATGCAATGTAAGGCATGTTTAAGCAGGGCCGGCTCAGCCTATAAGCAAACTAAGCGTCTGCTTACGACCCCGAGGCCACAAGTTGGCAACCCCCCATAATATATACTACTGATACATCTCTGCTGTAGCACAGTAAGAGCATTCTATAATACACATAGGATGTATTTGTATTGACAGTCTGGCAACCAATTGAATGACGCTGCACTTGATCTTGCGATGACTGGCCAACGTCATAGTAAGCGAGCACGAGCAGTGTGGAATAAATAAATGTATAATGTAATGGTACTGTGCCCAACTGTTCATGGTGGTCTTCATTTTCTTTACATCATGTCAAAACAAATCTACCCATTGGATGTGGAGAAACGTAAAAAGAAGAAAATAGAAGAAAAGAAACAGCAGACTTGAGGTAATGTCGAGTGAATCTTACAAAGAGGTTAGTGCAATTGTTAATATTACAAGTTTTGTTATCATTATCATTTTAATTCACGATGTTGCTACCACACCCACCATCATCTCGAGTATGGAGGTGTAAGGTGTAGTAGCAGGCGGCGGGGCCCCCGGCCCAGCACAGGCTCAGCCCAGCGCAGGGTGATGTTGTGTTCGTGACAGACTGCGCATCCTTCTTCCCTAGTAGTCAAAGTCATGTCATTATGAAACATAACATTTTCATGATGGTGTTACCTGTCCATAAATTATGTGTGTGTAGTATATTGTTGTGTGCCAGTTAGCGGGAAATCTGCTGTTCTGCAGCTCTTAACATTAAATCCAGGCTAAGGCCCACGTTGCTGTCAGTGCTGTCAGTGCTGTCTTGCTGTCGGTGTGGTGTTTGGTGCTATTTTGCTCAGCTAAATTATCGAGAGACTAGAGCATTGATGGAGCTAACAGGAGGCTGGTTTTTCGTGTTTGTAAAAGAGTTGAGCAGCACCAGCATAATAAACGGTTTGGGACGATCTTTTTCAATGCACTATTCCATTTATAATCTATATATAACTATTATATAACTGTAAAACCTATCCCTGAACATTTCATATTTTACTTAAAGAGTTCAGTTTGGCCTATGATACAGAGGCTGTAAAGTGTAGAGACAATTTTCACATGTGGCTCGTGATGCAGGTCAGAAACATCATTTAAAAAGAGTTTAAGGAAATGTTTGATATTTTAGGGTAATGTTAAATAATCTTTCAATTGTTGGATGTTTTATTGAATTTTAATCCATTTGATTTATCATATCAAACATAAATATATAAAGGAAAAAGTATATTTAGTGGGTCTTATGTTATAACTGGTTTAGTCTAAACAAGCTGTAAAAATATCAATATCATAAATCATTTTATAGCTTTTACAACCTGTAAGTATATTCTCACTTTAGCCAACAGGGCCACATTATAATGCTTATTTTGACCACCTATTTTGATAGTGTTAATGTGTCTGATTTAAGATTCTGGATGTCTGTACAAAAGCTTGTGGCCATATCCTTCTTTATGGTGTGTTATTTATACAGCCAGTACTCTGTAGAGTATGTGCAGTATCAATGTGGGATTTGCGTTATCAATAATTGAGCTCGGTTGGTGTTGCTGATGTGGTGAGGGCCCCCAAGGCACATTCTGCTTAGGGCCCGCTAAAGGCTAGGGCCGGCCATGTGTTTAAGTGTTAAGATTAGTGCTCTATAAACTCTGTAAAACATTATCATTTATAAAGCATGTACTATTGTACTACAGGTGGGTTTGAGTCGGCACAAGAATATTTCCAGAACTATTGGCAAGTCACACATTGCGATAGATGTATACTATTTTCTCCTCAAAAAATGTCAAGTACCAAAAAAGTGTGAGGTATAAGAGTGGTGACAAATATTTTAATTTTCCTTGATAAATGTAGATTATGTCAGCAGAAAACAGGCTCCTGTCTCACTGGAGATCTATAAACTGCACCTACAAGGCTGCTGGCCCACTGCTTACTGCCCAGTTTAGCAGCTCTATTTGAGATGTGGTTGTGGGTGAAGTTTAGGTGTTTAGTCCCACTTTAAGATAATTAACTACGATTATTGGC
The DNA here is from genome assembly GCF_009829125.3 of Periophthalmus magnuspinnatus. Classification (NCBI taxonomy): domain Eukaryota; kingdom Metazoa; phylum Chordata; class Actinopteri; order Gobiiformes; family Gobiidae; genus Periophthalmus; species Periophthalmus magnuspinnatus. The sequence continues at coordinate 15,095,069 of NC_047139.1, forward strand.
TGCACACTGAAAAAAAACGTATAAAAATTCACCACATTTTTTTTCTGTACATATCTTAACATATGAAAACATCTATTTATCAGGATTTCCATGATTTTCTCAAATGATCCATGACTATATATCTTGCTTTTCAATGTCTCTATCATTCTGGTGGCCTATCCTACCCCACAGACAGTTAACCCCTTATGATCCTGAGCTGAGTGTAATTGGAGCCGTGCTGTCCCATATGTGTGGTGCTGTTCTGTGTTCAGCCTAGTGTCATTAGGCCCAGAGCCAGAGAAGAGCAAGAGAACATCAGATAGTGGAGCTTTGCCCTGTGCTGAGAGCCATGTCCAGTCAGGCATGTCCCAGCCTGATAAGAACACTCCACTGCCCAGAGCCCCCACAATCACCCAACAACTCTCAGTGAAAAGCTCTATGGTCTCTGCTTCACAGACAAAGACCAAACCAAAACATATCTCATATCAGTCATTTGATGTCCGGACAAGACCTACGATAGGGGTCAGCAAACACTGTCTAAAGAGCCACATGCGGCTCTTTAAAGCCACTAGTGGTGCGGCTCTTTGCACTTTGATTGAGGAAAAAAGTTATCTATGAGGCTGTGTTATTTATTAAGTTAGCATTTTACAGTGTTTGTAGCACCAAAGGGTATTTTATTTATCTAGTGCAGAAACTGTAGGTCTGAGGCAATAAAACAGTGTCCAATGTTAAAAGTGTATTATTATTATTATTATTATTATTATTATTATTATTATTATTATTATTATTATTATTATTATTATTATTATCATCATGTTATAGTCTTTGTCAATCCCTTGGTCATGTTTCAAAGAAAGTGCAAGATTTATAAGAACAGAGATATTTTGTAGGATCCTGAGTTCTTAATATTACATATAAAATGCAACAGAATGCAGAAAATGACATATAATTTGCTCAAAAGTCTCCTGGGGAAGAATCTACAAAGTTGATAGATATAAAATGTTATATTTACTTTACAATTGATTAATAACAGCAAGCAGTTGATCTACTTCTTTTCATCAGTCTGTTTTCTTGGTTGTATTAAAATAAAGCTTTCATTTGGTCTGAAACAGGATTCTTTTGTTCCAAGTTACAAACCCCTGACCTGGAACATCAGCTCCATGCATTTATTTCATCAGGAAGCTACAACTGATACAAAATCCTGCAACCAGAGTTGTCACTAAAACTACAAATCATAGGGATTAAGGTCCTTTTATGGCCCGATGTGACCTTCTCTATATTAGTCACACAGTGTAACATCCTCAAGCATTTGCCTGGTGACCACTTAAATTTGGAGTGTGTCACAGTAACGAGCAGAGCCCAGAGGAGCATGTGAATAATGATGTGACTCAACTCCTCAGGACTGGACACTATCCCCTAACACTCATTACATTTAAATGCACAGAGAGCTGCGAGTGCCCTAAACAACCAAATTCAAATCATCTTTGCCCCTAAACCCGTCATACTGCTCTTGTACCAGTCTACAGCAGGTCAAAGAACCTAGTAGGTAAGAGCGGGGGGCTACAAGATGTTTAGGTGCATCTAGTCATTTAGCTTTAGCACTAAAACTTTGCAGCTAAACTTGCTAATAAAAACAGCTATTATACATATATCCAATGTTGACTGCCATAGATAAGCAACATCTCATTTACGCTGAGCAGTCAATTTTCAGACATGCTACAAACTGCATTACTCACAAGTTATTTCTTCCCAGCACAAATATTGAAGCTCGGTAATTTTCACTTTCACTTTAACATAGTGGACCAAAACAAAACAAGTTGGTGGAGGGACTGTAGTTTTTTATCGCTGCTGATCTAAAGCAAGTGATTAAATGTCTGAACACATGGCTAATATTTCTATGTTTCTTACTTTGTGCAGTTGAATGCCTCTCCTAGTCTGTGCTTAATGCAAATCAGACTGCACACTTGCATGCAGCAGTTCTCCAAGAAGGTATCGGCCTCTCCAGATGTGTTATTGGGATCCTTGAAATTCAATTCACAACATCAAGCAATGCATTTTGAAAAATTTGTTTAAATTGGACTTAGCCAGACAACTGACCTACTTCAGTACAACAAGGATTTTTAAAAGGCATGTAAACCCAGGGACAACAATTGAGGTTAATACATGATTCGAATCTTCCAGTTTCCAGTGACACATCTGGAGAAGCTGATATGTATTTGTCACAATACGGTCACAATACGAGAAGAAGGAGAGGCGTTCAACTGCACGGGGCTAAGAAACAGCTATGAAATAAAAATAATAATGTGTTTGGATGTGTACTCACTCATTTTAGATAACAAATACAGTCCCTAGTACATGTTGTTTCATTGTTTTTGTACATGAAAGTAAAAACTACCTGAGCTTCAGTGTGTGTATTTGTACTTCCTAGCATGTGTGAAAATCAAATGCCCAGCCAAAATAAGATTTTGTTTATCTATGTTTGCCAAGTGTGGTTATATGTATGATAGATGTTTTTATTAGTAATTATAGCTGCATAGGTTTAGTGCAACAGGGATCATAAACTTGTATCATAAAGTTTCATTCTGTGACTGTAACAATGATTGTGTGGTGGGTGGTTCGATTGGATAACCATGTTTTCATCACTCACGTCCTCACTCAGCCCTATATCACTGTAGCTAGTTTCATTATTGAGAAAATGTCTGTACCACTGGCCTCAGCAGTGAGTCAAGATCAAAGTGTATTTATAAAACATGTTTAATACTGTCATACCTGCCCCACAGTGCTGTACACATTTAAAACAACTATTTACTAAAAATGTTATAACAACAATGATAAAATGCATGAATAGAACAGTGTGCAAAAACAAGGAGGTAAAAACAACAGTGCTCAGCTTGTGTCCAACGCCAATGCAAAAAGCTGAGTTCTTAATAGTTCAATGTTTGAAGCCGATCGAATGCTTAAAGGGAGGCTACTGCACAGTCGGGGTCCAGTGACCACAAATGCCCTGACCCCCTGGTTTTAAGTCTTGAGTGGGAAGAATTTAAAAGCAGCTGGTCACATGATCTCAGGGCACTTATGGAGCTGTCTGTAGCCACATACAGACAGAAGGTCAGACAAATATACAGGTGCCAGACCATTTAACAATTTAAAAGCACACAATGCGATTTTGAACAGAACTCTAAAAAGTACTAAAAGTACTAGAAGCCAATGCAGAGACTACATCACTGTATTAATCATCTGAATCATCTTATGCCAGACAGGAGGCGCACAGTTTTTGACACAGGGACATCTATTGGAAGATGGAAGGCCTAGAAAGTGATTTATATCAATGACCTTGTCATTTTCAACAAACGCAACAACTTCGGTTTAAGTTTCATTTAAAGATTGAAAGAGGGGGTATTATGTAAAATTGACTTTTTGGAGCTTTATAACGTTGTTTTCTCATCCACAACATGTCTGACTAATTTTGTGATCTTTTCCGGGCACTATATGAACCCTCCTTAATATGTTGTTTTTGCCTAATATAGCATTTTCAAAACTATACAAGGTAACATGGTGATCTAAATATGTTGTGTTAGCAATTCATTTCCCATAGAAGTAAAATACCCCCTCTTTAAAGAAAGAAAGCTGAGTGTTTGTGATGGTGCAGCCTTACCTCGGTCCGTGTCATAGAGGAAGACAAACTTGTTCCAGTCGTAGTGGTCGAGCAGGCTCAGCAGCGCTCCCCGGATGGAGGGCCGGAGCTGCAGGGTGAACTGGCTCTCTCCCTCTGTGGGGAAGCTGGCGGTGATGAGGGAGATGTGCAGGGCGCTGCAGAAGGACGTGAGCGTGTGCACCGAGCGCTTGTCGTACAGGCCGAAGATGGCGAACACACCGCGGGAGTACTGCGAGCAGACTGCAGGGGGCGACAAAGGACAGCGACACAGTTAGCAGAGCACACTCAACAGGAAGTTATTTTTACCATGACAACTCCTGAGGTTTGGAACATTGATTAACTCAAATTGAAAATGAGTGCGGTATGTGATATGGCTGTTAAGTGCGACCATTAGGGATGAGCCAACTCAGTACTGATTTCCATATTATGGCTTTAAGTATCTGCCGACACATGATATCAACTAATACCAGAGCAGAGACTTAAAATAGAATATACTTCCTTTAAACAAAATTAACATAAGATAAAACTGATCCAAATGTTGAAGCTGCTATTTATCCCTCAAGTAACAGCTTGGTGTAAATAAAAGTTCACGCATTATGAGACATTCTGGGTAGAGCTGTCAAACGTATCAAAATTAGATACTCATTTCAACAAGTATCAATACTAAAAAGTCACATTCACAGGACAGAAATTAATTTTGAGCTGTATCAGAACAAGCATAAGACCAACCAGGATGTGGCTGAACCGATATTTGGAAGCCGATATCCGATACTGCATATTTTTCTGGATCGGCGCCAATAGTCTATACCAGTATCAGATCGGTGCATTTCTAACTATGATATTGATGTAGCAAGAAATGATCAAAAAGAGGACAAAAAAGTGAATAAAATTAACAGTAAATGAGGCTAATCCCACAAAATGAACCACAGTTTGAGAAACACCGGTTTATGTAAAAGACCGTAATCAAACAGCCAGTCATGTAGTCGACTGCACACTACCAGCTAAAACTGACCAATCTGAAAGACTTGAGGAATCCCACGACGTAAGAAATACTACAGTACAAGCACGTATTGTCGTAACGAGGCATTGACGAGACAAATGCTTCTATTAGCGACCCCAATGCATCATGAAGGACCATTATGCAAAGAACAATTACATCCACAATAAACCATATTTCTTCCCACAATACATTACGCTTTGCCTACAAATAGCGTAAGACTAAAATAATTGGAATGTACAAATGTAATGGGCTGTTAAGAGTATTACTGTGATTAGCAAACTCTACAGGGTTAGCAGATTTTACACAGAATAAGACCATATGGAGACGCAGGGAGGACATCTGATGATATAATATAATATTTATAATCTTGTCCACCCTAACATTTGCAGCCTTTGCACTTTGATAAATTGTTATTTCAATTTCGCTGTGACCAAATGCTACAATCAATCAATATTTAAAATTATGCAAAACTGTGCGTTTTTTTTAAGCTTTCTACCACATTATACCACGGTACAACAAAAATAGATGTCATCCATGCATGTTTGAGTATTTTTGTGATCTCTCTAAGACGCTATTCGAACCCTTCTTAAGATTCTGTCCAGTGCTCCGCCCATAAGCAACACCCATGCTCCCACACGACAATTCTCCATAAATATACAAAACTAGGATACAAAACTACACAGCAACTTGACAAACCTGATGTGCTGTGCAGTTGTTTCATTAGCGGGATGCACGTTGGATTGTGTTGTTCTAGTGCTCTGAAGGGGGTGTGACTTAATGCGGGGAGCAGAGGGAGGAGAGACTCAGCGTCAAAAAACTAAATTGAAAATTACTGAAAATTGAAAATTATGTATTCTAAACTATTGTTACTCCTTTGGGCAGTTATCAGAACTAGTGCTGCTCATTTTCAGAGGAAGTCTAACCAAATGGTAAAATTTAAGGAACAAAGATTATTTTATGTTGAAATAGGCTATTTTATTACAGCTACTATGGACTATAAAGTTGATAATGGAGACGAGAGGTCACTGTATGGGGCAGGTACATATATGTAACAATGTCATTTAACCAAAATGTGGTACCAGAATCCTATATTTGACAGTGTCACAGCAACATTACTTAAGTAACAGTTTTGGCGGCTCGTTCCACTGTGAGTTCACCTACACACTTCTTCAGTACTTTACGAAGATGTGAGAGTCTGGTCATTGGTGAATCTCTCTGAGTTCACATGGGCTTGATTGACGGGTGGAGTAGATACAGACGGAGCATGAGTGTCCCTGATCGGCTAAACAAATATGGCTGTTTATGAGAAAAAAATATAGAAGAGAAATATCACATCTACTAGCACTAAACGTTTGATTTTGTTCATAGGTGGTAGGTGATCAATGAGCGCCTTCGTTTCACATGCAACACTGAAATAAACTAATCTGATTGGACGATCATGTTTGATTCTGGCTTGAGATGATCCCTTTGTATGAAAACAAAAAACACTATTCAACATTTGTGTTTCTTGCACCGTTCCTTCAGATATGATTTCATTTGGCTCATTTCTGTGTCTATCCTTTGAAAATACCAGTTTTTCTGCATTTTTTTATATTTTGTCCTTCCAGTTACATCACTACTTTGTACTTCTACTTGATTAATATTATATTGAAGTAACTGTGCTCTCTTACTTGAGTACAGTGTTTGACTACTTCACCCACCTCTGTCAAAATCAGTATTCAGTAGTTTCTTCTCAGTACTGCTATTCATTTTTAAAACACTTTCACAACACTAACATCAAGTCAGGCCTTCAAACCTGCACTGCAGAATAGACCCGTGCGACCTAACCACTAACCTCCTCACATCTGAATGACAATTGATTGGTGTCTGAAAGTGGCTCGGTGCCGTTGCCGGGGACAACACAATGCACCATTATCCACTGATTAGCACTTTGAATCCATTCAGGGCAGAGCCGGTAAGCGCGCATCAAAAGCACACCGCGCCTCTGCTTTTCCCGCTTTCATCTATCTGCAAGCTGCTTCGGTGCTCATTTAATCACCGCCGTATCCTTCCACCGCCGCGTGCTTTTCATTCTGCCAGGGTATATAGTGCCATTAACAAAACAGACAAAACCCAGATCAAAACAACCAGCTCTAACGCGATTGGTGACGACGTTAAGGGGAGCTTGTTATAGCGTGCTCTGGCAGTGTCTACAATGTAAAAATGCATGAGAAATCTTGAATGAGTTCAGATGGTGTTTTTTCTCTAGTAAAGCTCCAGTAAAGACTACAATAAAATAAAGAATTCCATATTGGGTTTTATAAATCACTACAGGGCACTAACTGTATTTAAGTTTGTTTAAAACAGCTAAACAAACATGTTAAATTACCTTTTTAATTGAGCACCCACATTGATGACCTTCGCTCCTTCCACCAAAAATGCCTGGTGTCACCCCTGGTCTGGGGTAGTGTTGTAACTAAAATTGCAAACTCGATTTCAGTAAAGAATAAAATGAGCTGTAGATGACCAGCTGGTGAAATGCAAAAGGAGCAGTGTCTGAGTAAACTGCCAAAGTGGATGTGTGTGAGCAGTGGCACCACAGTCAGTGGCGGACATGTTACTACTGTGGCTGGGCCAAGTCAAACAGCGCGACTGCGGCTGGGGGAGTCTGCTACCCTCAGGACATGGAGGAGTTTGACGAGGCGTTGTGCGAGCTGGTGACTGGTCCTTATGTTTCTTTATGCTGCAGTTGGTTCATACAGAAAGGACTGTGATACTTTCAGTGAATAAGAAAATAAATATAACTAAGGGTTAGTGAAAAGAGAAATACAGTCATGTTAGCCTCAAGGGCCGCCAACATGAGAGATCGGATTGCAATGCTATGATCCCGGCAAAAGCTAACATTAGCCTGCTTTAGTCTCACTCGGTTATTGTTCAACATCAGTAACTGCACCAGTTTGTAGCACTCTTCTGACCCCGTTTCAAACATGTTTTCAAATAAAATCAGTAAAATAAATGCTCATTATAACAATGCAGCCCCTGTCTGTGAGTGTAATTCAGCCACTGTCTGTGAGTTGGCTGAGAAAACAGCGGAGGGATACATGTTTGTGATGAGGCTGCTGCACTATTTACTGACATACAGTTAAAATTGTAGTCTGAGCCTATAGGCCTAGGGGCCTAGGAGTCAGTGATGTTTTGAAAAGGGTAATTTAGTATTTATTAATAGAATAGGACCAACAATTTATTATTTTTGTTATTAGTCAAATAGACCTGATCCATAGTACTTTTACAGTGATGTCCAAATTATCGTGCAATAAAAAAGTATGGGCAATAACGCCTTTGTCAAAAATAAAATATAACAACAAAAACAGAGTTTCACACACCTTAGAAGTATTATTTATGCAAACCTGAGATTTGATCACAAGCAAACTCTACAGCTCCATCACCTGTGGCCTATATGAAACACATCATCTGTATAAAAGCATGAAACACCACACAAAGAGCACACACTGGACTTCCACTTCAGAACTTAACCTAACAATAAACCACATGGCATAGAGCTATGGTCTCTCCCTGTTTCCCATAGAGCCTTTCCCTGTTTTCTCCCTGAGTTGTTGAGTTATGTCTCTGTTTAGCAGTGTGGCACCCAGATTCTTCCAAGGAAATTCCATCCACAGAACAACATATCCAACAGTTTGGGTAATTTGTGTTTTCCCTTTTAGATTCAGCTTAATTATAGACAAGATCATGATACATGTTCAACTAGACATGTCATTAGCTGTTTTGAGGAGCAGACTTCAGAACACAGGCTCACAGCTCCTTACATATACGCTCACAGGGTTATTTTCTACTGATCCTGGGTCAGTTTTTGTCTGCATTCACAGTACACCTGATTTCTCCAGTCAGAGGGTCAATCTGACTCCAGAAGTGCAGCAGAATGGAAGTACATCATTAAACAAGAAATTATCGTACATTTGGGCCTGTTTGGAATTATTGAACGAACACCATACAGAGGACAAAATGATCATATAAATGTGACATAAAATGATGGTACATCTGGTGATGTTTAAATATGTCTAAATATAATGTAACACATATAACATGAATATGTATGATGAACGCCAGATGAATGCATGTGTGAGAGTGACTATAAGAACAGAGCCTTTCTTCTGAGGTGCTCCACTGAGCAGTCCTTTCTCCTCAGGCACAATCAACATGGATTATTCTGGAGCAGAGTGCGCACACACAGACACACACACACACGTCTGTGTGTGGAGTGGAGCCAGCCCTCCTGAGGACACACTCTGTCCACTCAACCAAGAAACAGTCCAGAGGTCAGAAAATACACAGGGCCATGATGTGTCCTCAGGGGACGGGCTGACACATGCACTCTTATACATGCACAGTCTCACATGCACACTCTCAGGTGCACACTTACACATGCACACTCTCATGTGCACAATCACACATGCACACTTACGCATGCACATTCTCACATGCACACTCACAAATGGACACTTACACATGCACACTCTCACGTGCACACTTACAAATGTGCACTCTTACATGTATACGTACACATGCATATTTTCACGTGCACTCTCACGTACACTTACAAATATGTACTCTCATGTGCACGCTCACACATGCACACTCTTACGTGCAATTACAAATATGCTCTCTCATGTGCACACTTTTCACATGCACACACTCACACAAGCACACTATCACATGCACACTTTCACATGCACACTCACGCCTGCACACTTACACAAGCACTCTTGCACAGGTACACCCTCACGTGCACACTCACACATGCACTCTTACATATGCACACTCACATTTTCATTTGAGATAAAAAGTATAATCGATTAATTGGTTGATGGTCTCTCAATCAAAAAAATATATTAGTTGACTTTTCATTTTATGTTGATGATAAGGATTTATTTGGGACCGCAGCAGAAAGGAGGAGTGAGTGAGTTAGCCGAAGATTTGGTATTTTGCATGAAGTCCCGTGCAGGTGTAGTCTTGTGAGTGTAGTACATAGAGAGTAAAAGTTTTGAGAGCTATCGCCACAGCTCGTTTTTAGTCGACTAATCAATTGGCAGGACGTGTTGACCAAGAAATTCTTTAGTTGACTACAGGGCAAATTATCAGACCAAGTACATCTCTAGATATCAGGCTCTAAGCTCTGAAGCATATCCCTTCTCTACACTCTCCATCGCCTCACTCATTTGGAGCTGACCCAGAGCTGCTGTTATAGTCCACTGATGGTTTTGGCGCTCTCCTGATTTCCCCCTCCCCTCTTGTTTTCTCTGGCCTTGTTTGGAAGTTCCTGGGCTGATTGGCACAACTGCAACATATCCAGTAATCACCAGCAGCAGTATATGAGCATGATTTCTTCTCCACATCTCTGGAAAATACTTAGGCCTTTTTAATTTTTTAATTTTTTATTTTTGGCTAATGAGGATTTTTCTAGTCCCTTTTACATCAGTTTTGATCAATAATTCTGTCTGTTTTTCTTCAGCCTGTGTGCCAGCTTCACTTACCTCTGCTCCCTGGTCCTACTCCCTCTAGCCAAATTGTTAAAGAAGATCTATTGTGCTTGTGTCTGCTGTAGAGCGATAATCTATGACACCCATGGATCATTAGGTTATAATTTGGACATTTTAAATCATAATATTGATCTAAAACAACTTAATAAAAGAATATTACTACGCATCGCTGTTGAATCCTGCCTGTATCACCGATTAATAAAATAAAAATGGAGAATGAAGTAAGTACAGAGCAGTGGGCGTGTACCGGTTATGGTAAAAAACAGAGGTTAATCGACAATATGGCATCTTGAAAATAAGTGATTAAAGATTGCTCATGGGTGAATTATTCCAAATACAACTTCGGGTGAGTAAATGGGAAGGGAAAACTACTATAACAAGCTCTAAAAAGTTGATTTTATACAATAAGTCTGCTTTAAATAAAAACATGAATTATACATTTGTCTCCGTCCACCTTTGGGTCCAACGCTGGTTCACCCCTGACAGCCGCTCCGCTCAGACAGGGGGCGGCGGCGAGCAGACTCTCTCCCTCTGACCCAGTGCTGGTGTGGGGACAGGCAGTGACCCTGAAAGGCCATCCGCTCTCACAGCTCAGCGCACAAACAGGTCACACACACACATATGCACACATACGCACACACACACACACTCCCAGAACGCCTGATCGATGGCTGAGTGACATAGTGACAAGTCTATCAACACACAGGCGGGCCGCGCTATGACAAGCAGTTTGACATCAGATAAGATATGACAGTAAGGATGTACAGTATGGGAACAAATATGATCGGGAATAGGGTGGATTTGTGACATTTCATTCAAGTAATAAAGCTCAAATGCTGTTTATGGGGTGGTGTGTAATGTCCTTGGATTACAGAGATTTAAAAACGCTATACACGCAGAAAACAACGTATTAGCATGGTTTAGTTTCAGTTTCGTGTTTGATCCTCTGTGTCTCTCCTCCCTTTGCTTCTCTGTCACTCCCTCAACATAAGTGAAATTTGTGTGTCCTTTTTGTATCATGTTTTTGTATATTTATGGACTATTGTCATGTGAGAGCTTTAATGACGTAGGCTTGAGAGCTGAGCATTGGACAAATGGTAAATAGGGTTTAAATAGTGTCCGGGAGAGATCGCTAAAATATGTAAACATGTAAAACCTCTTCAGGCTGTTTTTGATGAGGGAACAACTTTACAACATGATCTAAACTCCAAAAATCCACCCCTCTTTAAAGTTTTCTAAAAAATCTCACTATATAACAGACCATGGAACTGTTATTGCTTTGCCCAAAATCTTCCACAGTATTGCATTTAACTAGTTGTTTCTTTGCATTTTATTGCTCAAAAATGCCTTTAAAAACATACATACTGGGTCGCCTCTTCGTAGGTCTGACCTGTAATCTGACCTGTTGGTCCATAGAGAAAAGTAGGTGGCGGACCTTCTCATAGACAGGTTACATAGTGCACTAGGGCTGTACATCTAATTGTGAATTTTATTTTTTATTTTGTTCCCCGACAAGTATTGTGATTCTGATCAGTACAATACAAGAATCACATTTCAGAACATGTTTGTACAGATCTAAACTACAGGGTTGGCAGTTTTTGTGCAGAATAACACAGGGGATTTGGTTGTGGAGGAAATTATGGTCCTTCAAAAATTGCAGCCTTTGATATTTCCTAATTGTGTTTATTCAAATTGCAGTTTTCAGCCATACACTGCACCTTTTTAAAAATGCATATGGTGCTTGTGTGTGCTATCATTATGTTGTAATTTGGACATTTTAAATTGCAATATTGATCTAAAGCACCTTAATAAAAGAGACAAGTCCACTGATGTCCGCGTATGGGAGCTGATGTGACAACAATAGCTGCAGATCACACCGGGAGTTGTTTTTTTCTTCCATTTGTGTCAAAATTATTACTACCACTATGACGACGTTAGCCCCCCCATCACCACACCCCCTCACAAACCAACCACAACCGGCTCTGATCCCTGCTCTGTCAATAGCTCAGTACCAAACAGCGTGTATTTAACCATGTACTTTTACCTTAAACAAGCAATACAGCAGCGGTGGGATGGACTGACCAGAGGTGTGTAGTTCAAAATAATACTCAAGTAAAAGTACAAAGCAGTGGTCAAGTAAAAGTAACTTCAAAAGTAATTTTCTGGATGTTATATCTGATGAAGTTTATGTAATCTAGACACAGCATAGACACACATTTAGACATCATTTCATACTGTCAACATAAAGCTTTTGTCACTTTTTGTACACGTACTCACAGTGGGAAGAGGAACCACAACTTTTACCCAAATAAAAGTACTGTTACTTCAATAAAAAATATTACTTAATGTTCCCCCGTACCTGATGTTCTAGCATATTTTTCATCAAAAACTCATATTTGTATTGATCTGACCTGGTACTTGGCTTAGTGGCACCACCTGCTTGTCTCCATGGAGATCGAGATTAAAACCATGCTGTGGAACACTGTGGTGACATAGACTAAACAGTAGAATAAAAGTAGAAAGTTTAACTAATAGTACTTTCTTTTATATTTCCAATTAGCCTCATATCTGTGTAATCCTATTTTTGCCGCCAATTAAACATTAAAACATCAAATCCATATTCCTGTGTTTTGATCTGATGAGGTAAAAGTATTTGGTAGCAGTAGTAGCAGTGGTGTAGCGGTCGATGAGGCTGGAGTTATTTATAGCTGTGGACTGGACTAATGACACAGAATGGAGGACTAATCAAAGCTGTTACGACGGACGGGGAGAGTGAGACACAGAAGAGACACAGAAGAGACAACTATCACATTAAATATAATAAAGTACATGGAGAACTCTTTTCAGATATTCTCAGACAATATGTGGCTTTCAACATATTATTCTTTGGAAAAAAAATGCTTATTCCTCTCCAACTCTATTCATTTCTCTTTCTCTCCTCTTCTTCTCTCTCCATCCCTCTTTTCATCATTTACATCTCCTCTCCCTCCCTCTTTCCCTTCTTCCTCTCTCTACTACTGCGCTTACCCCTCTGTCCTCTGTCCCCTCTCCTCCTCTCTTTCCCCTCTCTCCCCTCTTCCTTTCTCCCTCCTGTTCTCTCCTTTTTCTCTCTCCTCCTTTCCATCTCTCCTGTCCTTCTCTTCCTTTCTCCTCCTCTCCATCCTACTTCTTCCTCTCTCTCATCTTGCTCTCCCCTTTCTTCTTCTTCCTCTCTACTTCTCCTCTCTGTCTCCTCCTCCTCTCCCTCTTCACCTTTGCCCTCCTCCCTTCTCCTCCTCCTCCTCTCTGTTATCTCCTCCTCTTTCAAGTTATCTCTCCTCTCTGTCTCCTTCTACTCTCCTTCTCCCCTTTTCTCCTCCTCCTTCTCTTGTCCTCCTCCACTCCTGTTCCATCTTTCTCCTCCTCCTAATCATCTTTTCTGTCTGTCTCTTCCTCTCCATCTCTCCTGTCTCCTCCTCCATCTCTCCTTCTCGCCATCTCTCCTGTTTGTCGCCTCCTCCCTCTCTCCTCCTCCTCTCTGTCTCCTCCTCTCCATCTCTCCTGTCTGTCTTTTCTTGCCTCTCTCCTCTTCCCTCGCTCCTCCTCCTTCTCTCCGCTTCCTTTCCATCTCTCCTCTCTGTCTCCTCCTTCTCCTTCCCCTCTCCATCTCTCCTCTCTGATTCCTCCTTCCGCTCTCCTCCTCCCCATCTCTCCTGTCTGTCTCCTCCTCCCTTTTCTCATCTCCATCTCTCCTCTCTGTCTCCTCATGCTCCTCCTCCTCTCCATCTCTCCTCTCTGTCTCCTTGTCCTCCTTCTCCTCCTCCTCCTCTCCATCTCTCCTCTCTGTCTCCTCGTCCTCCTTCTCCTCTTCCTCCTTTCCATCTCTCCTCTCTGTCTCCTCCTCCTCCTCTCCATCTCTCCTGTCTGTCTCCTCCTCCCCCTTCTCATCTCCATCTCTCCTCTCTGTCTCCTTGTCCTCGTCCTCCTCCTCTCCATCTCTCCTCTCTGACTCCTCGTCCTCCTTCTCCTCCTCCTCCTCCTCCTCCTCCTCCTCCTCCTCCTCCTCCTCTCCTCTCTCCTGGTTCCTACCTCATGAATACTGCATGTAAAGTGCTGAAGGATTTACGAGCAGTTTAGTTTGGCTCTCCCCATGGCGCTTGTACTTCAAATATTCACAGATTGCTTAGAGCCGGCTGCAGAAATCCCCAGAAGAGCTGGAATTAGCCGAGAGACACTGTTTGTTGTCTAATCTGATCATTTCTGACTTCAAACTACCCCTTTGTGCTTTGTTCATTTTTTTTTTTTTTTAATAACCGTTTGGACAGCTAAGCATTGGTGTTCCATGTCTCAAAACTTCAACGAATAATAATAATTTAAAGTGCATATGACAGATTATCTAACATTATTACATTAGCTTAATTCTGTCTTAGATCTTAATTCTTTCTTTTCAAAACTGTACATCCAGTGATTAAAGAGGGGGCATTTCACTTCAATGGGGTATTAACTGCTAACATATTTAGATGTTACCTTTTATTGTTTTGAAAATGCTATGGTCACCAAAACAGTCCGTCTTCAGAGCACTATCATAACATAAGCAGAAACTACAGCACATGGCAGCAGGTTTGTAGTGTATTGTTTTGTGCCTTTGCTTTTGTATATGGGTGATGTAGGCTTGTGGGCTGAGCTTTGGACAGGATTGTACGTATGGAGAGTTCGAATAGGGCCCGGGAGAGATCTCTAGATTACTCAAACATGCATGGATGACAAGTCAAACCTCTTCTCTTAATTTGAGCCAGAGCAGGACCCGACAACTATCAGAGTGCGTTCTACCAGCTGTTTTCTTTAATCTGGAAACTAGACTGGAGTTAAACCTTTACGTTTAAGGTTTTGAAAAATATAAACACAGATGTTTGTGTTTTAAGTGAATTGAGCTCACATTTATAAGTCTGTAATGGGCATTTTCATTGGACAGCATATAGTGCGGCCCACCAAAATGATCTGTCCCCAGGTGCTACACCCCTGTGTCCTACAGCTTGATCCAGTGCCACAGTCCCTTCTGTGAGAGTGGTTCAGCCCGCTCCCCAGACACTTTTGTATAGAGGGAGTTCTGAATCTAAATTACAGGCCACACACTTTTTAAATGAGCCAAAGCGGCAAAATGGAATTCCTTTGTTGACGATATTAAATGTACTTTGATGACAGACAGTGCAGATGAGGACGTGAGGGAATCCAATACTGCAGCATCAGGACTAAATAAAGGTAAAGTCACACACTTTAGGCTAATAGTGTGAACAGCCTCCTGTAAATGAGCAGCTTTTGTACAACTTTTTTTCCCAGTGACTGTTCATCAGTATGGCTGTACGGCTTCAGTTCCCTTCAGTTCAGAATTGAAGAAGTGGTTTGGATGAGCAGCAAAACGTCTTCACTCCTACAACTTTTTGTCCAGTTGACAGATTTAGCTTTAGCTTTTACTGTACATCAGTATCTGATTGAGCCAGTACAAGGAGAGAATGATTGGAGGGCTGCACTCTGAGGGCTTGGGAGGACATTGGAGAGTAGAGCCAGGTGCTGTTGTAACTTGAGTCAGAATGAATGAACATCCCGGTGCAACATATGTAAAAAAGCGCTCCGACAAATAAAATGGCCTTTTATATTGTTTAGAATTGACCAAGATAGTTAATTATGTTGTATTTTGGCATTTCTGATGCTTATACTCACCTATTGTGTGCGTCACTTTTTTTTTGGACAACATGTGATTTACATATAAAGAACTGCTCTTCAGGCGTGTTTCTGATGAGGGAACAACATTATAAAACGATAGAAAGTTCCAAAAAGTCAATTTTGCATAGTTCCCCCATGTTAAAAGAAAAGTACCAAAAATAATAAAAACAAATCCCACACAAGTGCCATTTTAAAGAACCACCTGAAACATAGCACGTCCCCTTTAACAATGTAAGTGCACATGTGGGCGGGGCAAAGTTTATAGTCGCGCATAACTCCACTCTCCAGGTCCACTGCACTCTGGGTAATTGTGTGGCGCACTCCACTTTGTTCCTCTGTCAGTTTAATGCGGGACATTATGAGCTGGATAAATAATTTCATATTCTTGCCGATACTCTGGACAAAAGTCGTAAATATGACCTATGACGATAGTTAGTTTAATCGGGCGTGTTTATGGTGTGGAGTGAATGAGGCTTCTGTGTGCGGCCGCTGTATGCACGGGGACATATTTGTTAACATATGATCACAATTTTGCATTTATTTGAATGGTTTTGTCAAATGAACTAAACCATAAGTTAAATAGTATAAACAAAAATACTACAGGCTTTTTCTATGTAAAGATTTATTTTATTTATTTTCAAATCCACAAACAAGATAATGTAGTGTTATTGTTATTCTAAATATAAACTAGGATGAGTAATGTAAGCTGACAAACTGAAGAAAACAGTTTTAATTACAGAGGTGGGTAGTACTTAGTTACATTTACTCGAGTAATACATACACTTAAAGAGCCCACATTAAGCTATTTCCTGTTATAATGTTGTTTCCTCATCACAAACATACACGGTTAACACACAAACCCTGCATATTTACCGTAAATTTCGGACTACAGAGCGCACCTGAATAAAAGCCGCACCAGCTAAATTTGAAGAGAAAATCAATTTTGTACATATATAAGCCGCACCTGAATAAAAGCCGCAGGTTTTCATATTGTAACATGAGATATTTACACAGAAAGACGGTGCACCGACACGCTTTTTTTTTAAACTGTGCCTGAAAATTGGAACCAACACGACAACAACACGGGATGAACACATCTGCAGGTTTATAAAATAAAACTGCACCAAAACAAAAAATCTGCTTTTATTTCCTTTGAAAACTTTTGTCGTCTTTTACATTGACCAAGTTGGATTCATTGATGTCGAGCTTACGTGCAGTGGCTCTATTTCAGGAGTCGGCAACCCGCGGCTCCGGAGCCCTATGCGCCTCTTTCAGCCTTATACTGCGGCTCTGCGTGGCTGAAGTGTATTTTATTTGTGTTAGCTCTTTTTTTGTTGTAGTTTAAATTGGAAGAATATTATGATCTTAAAATAAAATTATATTTTCTTATTTTTTGTTGCTCAAAATAAGCGTCACACTCGCGGAACAATGTTCAAAACAAACACCGCTCACGTCTCACAGACACAGCTCACAGTCCTGTGTAAAGAGCCCTGATTTTCAGACGCTGTGCGCACAGGGGTCAGGAGCAACTTTGGCCCGTCCCTAATGACACACTAATAAGCTCGTCCGTAGATGTATCATGAAAATCCTGCTGGAAATCGCCACAGAAATCTATTTGATGTTGTAGCAAGTTTATTATCTGCTCTTGTCTCCGCGGTGACGTATCACGTATAACACATCAGACACGACGCACAAAACTAGAGCCACAAGCGAGTGAAAATGAGCCAAAACAAAAGTCTTTGGGGAGCTTTTAACAAAGGGGAAAAGGACAACTGAGGAGCCAGAAGAGGAGACTACGACCTCCAAGAAAAAGAAAGATAAATTTAACAGACAATGCCTACTTAAAATCTGGGTTTGTCGCTGCAGGTGACTCTCACGCACAGAGTCCGCTCTACGTAACATACGGGAAAAGCAAATAAGGCAATGAAACCTTCAAAACTGCTTTGGCACATGGAGAATAAGCACCTGGGATTAAACGATACGCCTTTAGAGTTTTTTTGTTTTTTTTTTTGTTTTGTTTTTTGAAAGAAACTGCGGAGCAGAGTAGACATAATCACATAATCAGTGCAGGGCTCCCTCTGATGCAACGGTTTGGTGAGTTGTATTTTTTTAATGCACTTAAGTTGTTTTTGCCATATTTATCTGCCACGTGTAGAAGGCTTGTCCGTGAAAATAAAACCCAGGGGCCGTTATCCAGTAAAAAATCCATAAATAAGCCGCACTGCTGTATAAACCGCAGGGTTCAAAGCGTGGAAAAAAAGTAGCGGCTTATAATCCGAAATTTACGGTATTTATTTAGTTCTGTCAAACTCTCAAACTGAAAAACACTCTGTTCCACTTAGTGATGTCATGTGGTATCACAGGAAGTGCTTCGCTGTGTTTTTGACACATTCACTAGAATTGCCCATCTCCACGAAATAAAAGGTAAAAGATAGCTGTTAACTTGAAAACTACTAATTCATGACATCACAAGGAGCATTTTGAGCTTCAGAGATGTACAGACTAATAATAAAGGGTCACTCAAACAAGTGTGAATGAAACAAGACACAACTCCAGGTATGTTTTTTATGTGGTAACAACATTATAACATGGCTTAAAGCTCACAAGAGTCCATTTGTGTAATATGGGACCCTTAAAGAAAGCAGATTACTTTTACTTGAGTAATATTTTGATTGAAGTAACTGTATTCTTATTTATAGCAAAAGCCAAAGTTTAAATCTGTCAACTGGACAAATCGTTGTATGAGTGAAGACGTTTCGCTGCTCATCCAAGCCGCTTCTTCAGTTCTGGTCAGATCACTGATGGACACTGCCTTATATCTGTCTGAAGGGAGGGGCTAACTACACTGAAACTGTAAACAGCTATTGTCTCCAGTTTCAGCCTTAACAACCCTATTCAACCTTTAATGGCCCTCCTATTGTTCTCTTTTGTTTCTTTTTGTGTGCTTTTGGTCTGAGGATGGAATCATAGATCTGTGAGAAATTATGTCTCAGGCTCCCATTCCTGTTTCAGGAAGGATTGTCTTTCCTAACAAAAACTGCTTCTTTAACTCCCCTCTCAAACCATTTCTTTTCTCTGGCTAAGATCTGAACCTCACTATCTTCAAAGGAGTGGTTAGTGGCTTTGAGGTGGAGATGTACGGAGGACTGGGGTCCAGAGGAACTCTCTCTAAACTTCATCTTTTGCTATGGATCGGACCTGGACAACTGAGGGATTACACAGAAATCTTCTCAAGTACTCTTATTTGAATAAAAGTTGCGGTTCCTCTTCCCACTGTGAATGTTTGCAAGTGACAAAAGCTTTATGTTGACAATATGAAATGATTTGAACATTTGTGTTTCTTCCACTGCTCCTTCAGATATGATTTAGTTTGTCTCATTTTTGTGTCTGTCCTTTGAAAATACCAGATGTTGTGCTTTATTTAATGTTTTGTCCTTCCCGTTACAGTAACTTTAAATCATAAATTAGATGTTATTTTCTGACAGTTACTCTTACTTGAGTAATTTCTTGAACCACTACTTTGTACTTCTCCGTGAGCAGACAGATGGTGAGTCAGATCCTTTTTTGGCTCCATCTCCTATCACACATATATATATTTTGTTTACTGCATGACTAACTGTTATCCCTCTGTAGCACTGCAATTCCTCCTTGTTGTTTGCGGAGGTGTCACATTAATCAGCGAGGTGATGCTAACAGGTGCTAATACATGCTAACAGCTGCTAACGCTAACAGGTGTTGTGTTGTACATAAAGTATTTAGTGTCAGCTCAGGTCTGGGGGCCCGTCAGTCACTCTGTCAGTCAGTGCCGTTCTCACTCCAGGGGCCTCATAGATCAGCTGACGTGTGTGAACGCGGGCCCTTACAACTGTCTGGGAACGAAGAGAGCCAGAACAACAGCAGTGGCTTAGGCGTTAGAGCGCTCGCCAGATTTTTTGAGAGAATATAAGCCCAAACAAAGGCGTAACAAGTAAATGTTGAATGAGTACAAATGTAAAGGCGCTGTAACGGATTTTTACTGTCTTTAAGTAGAGATATTATGCAAAACTTGACTTTCCAGAGCTTTTAACCATGTTATAGTTGTTTCCCATCTCATTTACCCTCTCAAAGTTGTATTTAGCTTGATTCGTGCATGTTTGAGCAATCTTTAATCGCTTATTTTCAAGACGCCATGTTGCTTTCATCACCACCTGTACACGCCCAATGTTCTGTACTTGCTTCGTTCTCCAATTTTATTTTCTAAATCGGTGATACACATAGCCAAATGAAAAATGTTGTTGCTGCTTGTTAGCGCGACGTGCAGCTATCCATCAGAGGTGCTGCCAGCTACACGTCTCAATGTTTGTCTATTCAGGAAAGGTTCATTTCTGTCCTGTGAATGTGACTTTTGTAGTATCGATACTGCTCAAATGAGTAGTTTTGATACTAGTTTTAGTATCGATTAGTGCCTTATTTTCCAAACTTTTGACAGCTCTAGTTTACAGTATGGTTTCTAGGTAACAGTGAATTACCTTTACATATGTCTACACACATCTACTGCCTGTGTCCAATCAAATGTGTAGTCTAATCTGTCATATGTACTTTCAAAAATCCCTCATTCTTTCCTTTTATCACATCATTAGACTGACATCTCCACCAGCTCCAAAGTGTATCCATTCAACAAACTACTGACAAGTTGAAATCTCTGGTGGTAAACGGGATGGCTTACTTTTCATTATCGCTATGCTAATGTGCAAAAACAAATTCCAAGGTCTTTCACGGCTCTAAAGTTTGACTACCTGCCTTCCTGTGGTCTGCAGCGCTCCCACGGCTGCTTCATTGTTAATCAAACACTGTGTACTTTTTCAAAACTGGCACAGATCCTAGAGCAGGACGTCCCAGGAGGTTTCGGACACATTTTGGGCCGATTAGGGGAGAGATGGAGGGTTCAAATCAGGTCTGGATACACTTGTAAGCAGAAGTGGGAGAGGAGCCAGAAAGTGAGGGTGATCAGTTTTTTTAATGGCTCTTTAAAAGACAATAGGGATCCAGAATGCACACTCTCCAGTAATACTTTAGGCAGATGTGAGTCTGGTCACCGTGTGATTAGCCAAATCCGGCATAAGCATGGTTCATCTGTATCAAAACAAATATGGCTCCTTATAAGAAAGAAAGCACGGACGCTATAGATCAGTTGAAAAAATGAAGGAAAAAATATCATAGATGACTGAAAAACATGGTGTCATTTTATTCAGAATCATGAGTGACCAATGAGCTCCTTCCTTTCACATGCGTCAGTGACGTTTACAGCTACACCATAATGTGATTATTATTTGATCTCTGGAGCTTTAAAATGATTTAAGTGATGCGGAAACTGCCAAATCTGACACTATAACAATGACTCTTATAACTAGGTCTGTAATGATAAAAAATAAGAAAATGTGTTAAGTATTAAGTAGTAAAGTATATTGCTGACGTGAATATAGATGATTAATGATAACACTGAAACTTATGCCACAGACACAACAAACCAAGACCAGATTTAAACAAAACAAAAACTTTCCTAAAACTACAATATTGTTAAAAAATCATGAGCTGAAATAAATAGCAGATAGAAACACTTTAGTAGTTAATTTGCATGTGTAATGAGGCATGCGAGTTATTGATTCAACCTTTTTAGGCTTAAATCTGATCATGATTATGATAAATATTGACTCCAAAAAAATATTGTTCCAGCTTTCATATACTGAACGATAAGTCGATGTAGTGATTATCGTGACTGGACTACTTATAACTCCAAAAATCTGTTAGAAATATATAGTTTTATAATTTGATACTACTACTGATACTACTAATACTACTACTACTGCTACTACTACATATTACAATTATTGGTGTGTTTTAAATAGTAGGCTAATTTAATCTAACACACACCACGTTAAAAGCTACAGTTTGCAAGATTATTTGACAGAAGTATGAGCAGATTCTGGCTATTCTAAACTCCTCACTTATATTATACTCAAAACAAGTTACTTCAAGTTACTTCATAATCAAATTATTAAGGAAGTGGAAGTATACCTTTACTGCAGGTATTACTGGAAATGCGGCATATTGGGAATGTATTTATTTATTTATTTATTTGGAGTATCTGTGTGCCGAGATGGTGTACAGAGCATGGTGCGTTCATGTCCCCTGGGAATCTGAGGCATGTGCCGTGTGCATACATGTGTGTGAGCGCAGCCGGTGTCACACATGCACACCCCCCCAGAGGACACACTAATAGGCTAACACGCTAACATGCTACCAGCTACGCACATGCTGCTGTGGACACATTATGTCACACACAAATCAGAGGCAATATGGTTTCAGTGAATTATTCCGACGTGGCTCAGTGTTAAAGCAGATTACGCCACATCACCTTTAATGAGATTTTAACTAGACTAGAAAATATCAATATCGAAATACTGGCTTACGCAGTAACCAATATCGTAAGAAAATAAGTATATCGCAACAACACAAAGTTCTCCATTTCACAGAAGTGTACTCTTTTTGGAAAGTAGAAAGAACACTGTTGCGTACACTGGTGTATGAATGTGTGTGTGTGAACAGGTTATCGCAATACAAAACGTTGTTATCAAATATTGCAACATTCAGCCCTACTTTTCCAGGTCATACACAAATTTTTCAACAATAGTAGATGATTTTTTGGAAGGCTGTGGTCTGGGGGCAGAATAATGAAACCACACCACAATATGATGTTTTATCTGTATAATATCAACACACAGCTCTCAAGTGGTACAATTCAACAATATAAATCTATTTTTGCCTTCAGTCAAATAAATACAAAATATCCTAACAATATTGCTCTGGTTCATTACTAAAAGCAGGACAGAAGCAGGACTAAGGCAAGGTAATAAAAAACTAGACTTCAACGATAGTGCAGTTCACATCAGATTTGAGGCTAGACCAGGTTTAAACCAAAAACAAACCAAGACCAAAGCAAGTTAAATGCATAGTATATAAAGCTACCACAATAACTGCTCTTAAGTGCACTAAAAACAAATGTAGTTTTGTTGCTACCATAGACTGTATATATAATGGACATAGCTAACCTGCTAGCTGTCATGTTCCAAATAGGAAGTGAGCACAGGTACACTTCTGGCTCCATCAACTCTGACTCCAATTCACTTTCTACTGAAAAACTGTCTCTGTAACTGCTGCTGTCAGACTCGTCATTTTGGTCTTGTTCGCATTAACCTGCTCTACACGATCTTGATATTTTTATTCCACTGTTGTGTCCATAACCCAAGACATTAACATTAATAACAGATAAATCAGGCAGCTTCTTTCCCCAAGGTCGCTCCCACTAGCATTAGCAACAGGTTTGATTGACAGCGTTGCTAAGTGCCTGCTCCCTGCTAAACCAGAGGTGCAGGTCAGATGAGGCGGTCAACAGCCTTTGGATTGGCTGTTCGGTTGCTGTGATACTTGTGGTCAGAATTCCTATTCGCTCCTATAACTGCTAGTCTCGATGAGCTTCATTTGACTGGAGTCGAACGCTGTGGGTGATGTCACACTGCCTTAGTCCACTTCTTTATACAGTCTAGGGTCACGACATGCAAAGTATTCTGATCAGGGCTTAAGAATACGACCAACTTGGATGCACACACCGCCTAAAATTTTGCACGGTGTGACTAAAAATTTTACTCGGTTGCACAGTACACCCAGATCCTCATCACATCCTTCTCATGTGTCCTCTCTCCTCATTATAAACACAGATTAAATAGTATAGAACACATTTAAATAATTGTTTAATTGATGACTGCACCACAGAAATGAAATTCTCCACACTGTGTTTAGTTTCTTAAATGAGAATGCTGAAGCAGAAGGTGAAAATAAAATAAAACTAAATGGCAAAAGACGTCAAAGATCAACTATTGGAAATTGAAAGTAAGAGGGCCCACTCTGCACATGCGATACTGAACTGTAAATAAATATTTATAGCTTTTTATTAAACTTAAACTTATGGGCTTCACCTCTCAAATGTATTTATTTTTTTCTTTAATAAGTGTGTAATATAGAATGTGAATTGCATAACTCGGTACAGTGGACCCTTGTTTATCGCGAGGGTTACATTCTAAAAACAACCCGTAATAGGTGAAATCCACGAAGTAGTCAACTTTATTTTTTGCAATTATTATATATGTTTTAAGGCTGTAAAACACCTCACCTCACACTTTAAACACTTTTCTCACATTTCTCTCTTGTTTAAACATTCTCAAACCTTCGTAGGTGCCTTTGTCGGTGCAGAATGTTTCATCGACATTGAGGGAAAACTTGCAAACCTACAGCACTGCAAGCGAACATTTGTGTAAATTTGGTTGAACACATTCTGTACTGTACAGGAGACACGGCACGGAGGAGACTGACGGTGGCTTTTCCTTACCCAGTCCCTTAGCCAATCAGAAAGCAAAACACAATGCACATTCATACGCTGTTAAAAAAGCGTGAAAAACTGCACACAAAAATCTGCGAAACAGCGAGGCCACAAAAGGTGAACCGCGACATAGCTAGGGCCAACTGTAAAAGTGATTTATTTAGCCCTTATTGTTGAAGCAATTTAAGTACCACATATCACAATTACTTAAATAAGCGGTGGGTTTTCGTGTCACCTAAATCATGTTCTGAAAATGTTAGTTGCACCGGTGCACGAGTCGACCTGTAACCCATGGGACCTGCGGTTAACCTGCTTAGAAGCTTACTGTCTCATATGGGTTACACTTATGACAATTTTGACTGTGCTTGCCTCAGTCCTGTGCCAGTGTTAAAGGTAATTAAAAAGTGATAGAACTCATTTCAGTGAAGCCCATCGGAGATACATTTAATTACCAAAATATGTCCAGTCTGAAATGCACTGGCACTAGCTTCATGTTGTCTCTGATGTGCTCACTGTACTTGTGTGGGGTAAATGAGCAGTGTAAAACATGCTGACACAATAATAAAGTCATTTAATTGCCAACATGTAGGCCTACAGTGCTGTGTATATGCAGCGTGCAATAACTATTCTCACTTCAACACAAATTACCAGTCCTCTTTCCACCACTGCACTGCGTTAGATTTAGCAGAAAACCTGTCGTATTGCTAGCTGTAACATCGACATCTTCGCAGCGTAGTCCATAAACTCGTGTTGCTAGCATCATTACCTTATCCGCTCTCCCCGCTCACTCTATAGACCCGTATACTTGCAGGGTATTGCTTTGTTCTGATTTATCCGTTTGATTAAAGCCATGTAGGGGCCGCTGCAACTCCACTCCGCACACCTGACTTTAATACGGTCCTATATCACCTCAATTGGACCTCTCCACCGCGTCGCTACTATGCAGGGAGAACGGGGGGGGGGGGAGAGGGGGAGGCAGGAGGGGGCGGGGGGAAAGGCAATAACCCGTAGTGCTCCCTGGACACCGCGCTCTGATTGGACATGGCTGGGATGAAGAGCAGATGTGGCATTTCACCGCGCCATAGGTGACCACTTAAAGGAACAGTATGTAGTCCGGGCTCGAAAGCTACTACAATCAGTACTGAACCGGGACAGCCAGTACCTTAACCTGCATAAAGAGGACACAGAGGCTGCACTAGCACTGATTCATGATTGGCTGCAGGTGCTGGGGTTTAGTTAGTGACCATTTGTATCAGAAAGAGGCATTTTAGGTTTAAACCAACTGGGTTTCTGACACAGAGAGAGAGGGAGAGAGCTGTGCACGTTTGGCCCGGCTCTAAGGACAGGGGGACGGGGACTGGGTTGGGAGAAGCTGTCAGGTCCGCTCATGCTCTCACGCGCACACTCACACACGTGCACACTCGTACGCATGCCCAGTTGTGCACATGTTTGGTTTCCGTGCTTTTTGGGGACATTACTTGCGTTCATTTCCTGCAGACTGATCCTAACCTCACCCCAAACCCTGACCCATATCTGATCTGTGCACCGTGTTGTTCAAAGGAGCTACGATTAGACAGGCAGGTCCCCGTAAAGTGTTATTTTTCCAGTTTCAACAGTTTTTAGTCCTCTCAGTGTGATAAATACCAGGCACGTGCAGAGGCAGTGGCCCTTTTCCCCCCTTTCCACTCAAGTGTCCTTTTGTTACACGGACAAAACACAGTGTCTGACTTAAGTACAGACATTTATAACAGTTGAGTTTTATAAATATTTATACTACAAACAAATTTAATATCATAGCAAGAAGATTCCAGGTTTGCTCCCTTGGTTGCCTGGGCCTTTCTGTGTGAAGTTTGCATGCTCTCTCTTTGTGTGGGTGGAGTTAGCATTTTCTTCCTGTGTCTATGTGGAGTTTGCATGTTTTTCTTGTGTCTATGTGGAGTTTGCATGTTTCTCTATATGTCTGGATGGAGTTTGCAGTGTTCTTTCTGTGTCTTTGCGGAATTTACATATTCTCTCTATGACTGAGTGGAGTTTGCATGTTCTCCCTGTGTCTGTGTGGAATTTGCATGTTCTCTCTGTGTCTATGTGGAGTTTGCATGTTTTTCTATGTGTCTGGTTGGAGGTGGCATGCGCTTCCTGTGTCTGAGTAGAGTTTGCATGTTCTTCGTGTGTCTGTGTGGAGTTTGCATGTTCTCCCTGTGTCTGTGTGGAGTTTGCATGTTCTCCATGGTTGGAGTTTGCATGTTTTTCCTGTGTCTATGTGGAGTTTGCATGTTTTCTATGTGTCTGGTTGGAGGTGGCATGCTCTTCCTGTGTCTGAGTAGAGTTTGCATGTTCCTCCTATGTCTATGTGGAGCCTGTATGTTTTTCTATATGTCTGTGTAGAGTTTGCATGTTCTCCCTCTGTCTAGGTGGAATTGCATGTTCTCTCTGTGTCTGAGTGGGTTTCCTCCTGTTTCCATCATCAACGCACAATAAGTCAAATCCGTCAGCTAATGTAGTCATAACCAGGACTAGCTCAAGGTCTGGAGACGGGCCCCTGGGTGCTGTACTGTGATGCCCACTGCTCCTGTTGCCTCAGTGGCTTTCAAAGATGGGTCAAATGCGGAGAATTAATTTCCCTAGACATCAATAAAATGTACCTTAAACTCACATAATGCACGATCCCAGGCACACACCTGCTCATACACATGCGCACACATACACACTCTCACAAAGTTAACAACAACTAGTAAGCTAAGCATGCACTTCCTGATTCTCTGACAGTAAAATGCTTTATAATATGATGTAAACAGCACACAGCACACTTATTTTGACCTCAAGAGCTGCTTATACAATATATCTGTACTGGGGCAAGACTAATTCTTCTCATCAGCCCAAGGCGTTCTATGGGGCCCGGGCCTCTGCTGTACATATAAGTAAGTGTAACTGACACCATGACTGACCTCAGACCTACTGTACTGCACTTATATAGAAGAGCTGGTCCAATCCCCACTGGAGACTGCCTTTGTGCCCTCGAGCAAGACACCAGTGTATATGGCGAGCTCTATGGAGGGAAAACACTAGATGAAATGTGACCAGTGAGATGCAATGAAGAGTCTAATGAATGTAGAGAGTTGGATTTTCAGTCAGATACTATTTTAGCAGGTATTGATAATAAAAAGGTCACATTCACAGAACAGAAATAAACCTTTCCTGATTAGCTTTAGAATGATCTTGAGCTGTATCTGAACAAGTATAAGACACATAGACTAGTGTACTCCCATGGACCACTATGGAACCTACCTGGACAATTGAGGGATTACACAGGTTTAAGGCCACGTGGTAATTTAAAAGAAAGTATGATGATTTAATGTTGAAAATGTATTGTGACATTAACAGATATAGGAGCAAAAATACTCAAGTATCATCTGAAAAAACAACAAAAGTAAAAGTATTTTGGATAAATTTTGAGATCTATTAAAGCATCAAATGTACTGATTTTGATAAAGATTTATTTTTTTCAACAAATTTATAATTCTTCAGTTTTGTTTTGTTTTTTTATTTGTATATTTTTGTTTGTTCCAACTATGAATGTGCTAAAAAGAAATCTCTCAGCCTTTTTAGCAGGCCTCAAACTATAAGAAAAAAACATACTTTTTAGTGCAGTTGAAATATACAGTGGAGTAGAAAGTACAGATACTTGCTCTTAAATGTAGTAAAGTAAAAGTAAAAAGTATCCACTCTAAAAAAAAGTACAGTTGGAGCAGATGGAAGACTTGAGAACATTTCTACCTTTTTTAATTTTAAATAGCAATTATCGTCTTGTCGTCTCATCCACGTTCAGGAAAATAACATTATAAGAAAAAAAATGTATTGATCAAGATGAGGAAAAAATGTGATCCATATTTTTTTTGTCACATTGCGCCGCTCTATTCTCATCTGTCATCAACTATAGGACCGCTACTGACACCAAACTCTGTAAATGGATGCTTGTTCAGTCCTGGTTTAGTCCTGGTTTAGTCCTGGTTTAGTCCTGGTTTAGTCCTGGTTTAGTCCTGGTTTAGTCCTGGTTTAGTCCTGGTTTAGTCCTGGTTTAGTCCTGGTTTAGGCCCAGTTAAGTCCTGAAGATGTTACTTAAGTACAGTACTTTTACGTTTGTATTTTCCTGCGCTGCATATGGAGATAATGCAAAATTGGGATATTCATTTATTTATGTATTTAGTTATTTCACTCACTAACTTACTACTTACTTACACATTCACTGGGTTTCCACAGCCAGCCATATGGTGATTGTCAGATTTTTATAGCAGATGCTCTACCTATAATCATCCCCATATGCTGGATTATTTCAGTAAACTATTTTGTAGAGACATAACAACATTGTCTATGTCTGTCTGGGGTTCCAACCAGCTTCCCTCCTGTTAGAAGGTTAACGCTCAACTCAAATGAACTTATACAAAGATCAGACTATTAGCCGATGTGTCCTTGCGTGCCAGGGACTATCAGGGCCCCGTGGCTGAGCTCCGAGCTGGGCCCCGCTCTCACCAGACCACCTGACTGCAGAGAGCAGAGGATGAGGAGGCCCTCACAGTGAGCACAGCTCTGCCCTCAGGCCCAGACTGTGCTCACTGTGAGTCATGATGCTTTAGCCTACATGCTAACAGAGAGCTAGCCCTGCGCAAAGTCATGTGCGTAAGAGAACTATGCTTTTATCTTAGGAAAGCCACAATATGCAACTTCCCTGTTTCTGAGTATGGCATTGAACAGGCTTACATATCAGATCAGTGGAAAGGAGGCACTGCTCACGAGACAGCATGTTTTTCAGTATTTTTGAGCTGTAAAAACACCTGAAAAGGTAAGTTAAATTCTGTACTGCGGAACATTGTAGGCAAAGCAAGAACAAGCAGAAAAGTCTCTGGTCTGTCTCTGCTGGAGGTAGTCTAAGGGTCAGTGAAGTATCCAACGTGGACTAGCACATGTTGTTGGCCCGCTCCATTAAAGTTAAAGTAAAAAGACGATTTGCTTTGAGGTGTTGAGCGCACTTGGACTTCTTTGTGCATGTAAACGTAGCGAGAGGCATTTGGGAACATACTAACTCTGCAGGGACATTAAGTGCAATTGCTGCCCACAGCTTCATGGACATTAGCATAGTAAGTGGCTTTCCGAGGGTTTCCCTGCTAGCATGTCACGCACTAGCCCCGGCTTCATCATATTATGGGATGTCCGAGTGTAGCCAGCAGGTCTAGACTGAAGCGAGTGGGAGGCCGTGGAGAGATGTGCATGTGAGTCGTATGGTAAGTCCTATAGAATACATTATTCACAATCAGCCTGTAGTGTATAAAATGCCACTGTTACGCACAACATTTGAAAGTAATCGATACCCAGATAATATCAAAAACTAGTATCAAAACTAGATACTCATTTGAGCAAGTCCTTACTGAAGAAAACAAACTTTCCTGAATAGTTTTAGTATATAGATTTATTTTAGAACAAGTAAAAGACATGAAAATATGTGACCTGTAACTTTCTGTGGAGATAGATAACTTTAATGGACAAAGCAATATAGCATCTCCATGGAGACAAGCAGATGGCAAAGCCGCAACCAGAAAAGTCACACAATGTGCCTTTAACCTCATTACATATTTGAGTTATAGAAACAAAACACAATACAATTCTTGAGCTCTTGAATTCTGGAGGTTCTGAGCTTTCACATGAGTTTCATATGTGAGTTTCCTGTCCATATACTGAGAATGGGAAAATCCTGTATGTGTCCTCTATCTGCAGGTTAAAGCTCAGGCAACACAGGTTCATTTGTGACTGTGGTACCTTTTTAAAATGGTAGACGCTTTAAATAAATGTATTATGTCATCATTTTCAAATTCATTAATTTAAAGGTCCAATATTACACAAAAAATGATTCTTGTGAGCTTTAAGCTATAATGTATAATGTTATTACCTCATCAAAAACAGACCTGGAGTTGTCTTTTGTTTCATTCACACATGTTTGAGTAATACTTTATTATTAGTCTGTCTACATGTCCAAAGCTCAAAATGCTCTGTTCCACCTTGTGATGTCATGAAGCAGTAGTTTTCAAGCTATCGTTTACCTTTTGGTCAGAAGAGATCGCTAATCCCATGGCTAAAATTATCAAAATGATTCAAGTGAAGATGTATAAAGTTTAAAAACAGTGGAGCACTTCCTGTATTACCACATGACGTCACAAGATGGACCAGAGAGAGAACTCAAGTCTAAACATGCAGGGTTTATGTGTTAAACATGTGTGAATTCAACAAAACACAACTCCAGGTCTGTTTTTAATGAGGAAACAACATTATAACATAGATAAGAAAATAGCGTAATATGGGCCCTTTAATATATTACATTTCACATTGGATCGACACAAAAGGATCCAAAAGATGAAGATAATGTAATAAATAAATACATTTCAATTCACTTCTGTATTCATTACCGAAATGAGGCAGAGGAGCAGATGAATATGCATGCGTTTATTGCGACAGGAAGTGAACCAGGCTGTGACTCAGCAGGAGGGCGAGGAGTGGGAGGAGGTCAGGGTATGCCAGGACACACGCAAATCGGCCAGAAAAACAAGCGCAGGAGAGGAGACGCCGCAGCGGTCGACAGATGAGGTGCAGGATGTTCTATCGAGAATGTGATGATGTCATAGTCTCAGATGGAGGGCAAAGGCCTATCATGTTACTCTATGGGAGATGTTTTTGAGAGAATTGAAAATGATAAAAAAAAAAAAACATCTGTGACTGTAGAAACGAGAAGGGGGGGGTGAA
The DNA here is from genome assembly GCF_009829125.3 of Periophthalmus magnuspinnatus. Classification (NCBI taxonomy): domain Eukaryota; kingdom Metazoa; phylum Chordata; class Actinopteri; order Gobiiformes; family Gobiidae; genus Periophthalmus; species Periophthalmus magnuspinnatus. Next base: position 15,126,136 of record NC_047139.1, read on the forward strand.
GAGAAATAAAGGGAGGGGTAAGAAGAGAGAGAAAACAGAGTGGAGACAGAGAAAAAGAGAAAGGACAGGGAGAGAGAGGAGTGAGAGGAGAGAGAGAGGAAAGAGAGAAGAGATGGAAAGGTGTGGTAGAAAGAGGTGAAAGAAGAGAGATAAACAGAGGGGCAAGAAGAGAGAGAAGAGAGAGGGAGGTGGGGTCAGACTTTTCTCTCCAAACACTCACAGCAGCACACTATAACATTTTTCTGCTTGTCTCCATGGAATTTTCCACAGTATAGCATTAAATTTAATCAGTCTCCATGGAGACAAGCAGGTGATGCCACTGAAGGAAGGTGACGGGCCTCATTTATAAAGCTTGCTTACACACTACACATTGCGTAGGCACCCTCTGCGCCAGACGCGGGATTTATAAAACTCCTACCAGGCACAGCACTTTGCTTATCTCTGCGCCAGCTGGGACCCTGGCGTGTGCTCTCCAAAAGATGACACTCGTGGAGAGGAGCAGAAATGAAGAGAGTTTAAGGAGGCGTTTGATCAGGAAGTCATCAGAAAATAAGCTCCATCATATAAAATAGTAACATTCAAATTTGTGCATTTAAGTAGATAGTCAAAACACGGAGAAGGGCTGGATCTCCCTTAGTCCACACTGTGACCACAGACTTCTATGCACAGTCTATGGCTGGGATCCAACACATAGAGGATGAAATAATGACGTGACCTCAGAGAAAACTCTTCCCTCAGACGGAGCACATTAAGCTTTGGTTTAATGAAGCACTGGAACTAAATGCAGCTCCAACACTTTATGTCGCACGCAGGAGTGACCCAAGTCCACGTACCAGCCTACTGTCCAAACCTGACCCGAACCCAAAATGTTCCCTTTTTTTAAAACTGTGTGTTCTTGCAATCGAGACCTTGCTCTCAAGAGCCCTCCCTGTCTAAATAAAGGACATAATTAAGTCTGTGCCTGTCTCAACCCAGGCCTGCACACTCAAACAGGTACGCAGAGTTTTATTGGCAGAAAAACAGAGCCTGAAATGTGTCTATTGTGTTTTACCTGCACTTTTCTGTGACTGGGAGCCAAAGTGCTTGTCCTGAGGTTGAGGTGTGGTTGAGGTGTGTGGACTTAACTTAATTAACACAACCCCACGGAGGACAATATTAGAACATAGAGGACAAGGGTCCACCGGAGCAGGGGGCCAAAGTTCCGGGGGGACAGGGGCCCACTGGGAGTCTGGGTTGATGGGACAGAGTAGAGCCCATCTGGGTGTTCAGAGGAGCGTGAAACCCAGTCCTCAGACACCACACCAAAATAACACTAAACAAATGTGGGTCGCATCAGGACAGTTCCAAAAGTACCACCACGGACTTACAATATATGAAAAGGTGTTCTGCTTTATTTGTTTACTCCTGATTAAGGCCTGATTTAGTCCTAGTTTAGTCTTGGTTTAGACCAGATTTAGACCTGGTTTAGTCTTAATTTGCATCAAGAAAACATGGATTCATTTGTATCATTTTGGATTGTTTTGTTTATATAGTCCAAAGTCCAAATAATAACAATATGCTTAGTGTTACTTTATTGTTTTGTTTCTAACTGCTGTTTGTGGAAAGCTGGTTTAGTAAATGGTAAAAATGGTGAATGGTCACATTTTTATACAGTGCTTTTCCACCTTTAAAGCACTCATCAAAGCACTTTAAATCAAGGAACCACTCACCCATTCACACACACATTCATACACCAGTGTACACAGACACTGGGGGTGAAGGGGTTAAGTGTCTTGCTCGGGGACAAGAACGGGATTCATACTGCCACCTTTCGGGTCAGTGGACAAGGACTCTACCAGCAAAGATACTGTCGTCCTAGTCTTAGTTTAATCCTGATTTAGTCCTTTATCTTAAACTGAAGTAAAGATCACAAATTCGCTTTTCCCTTTTGTAAAAATTAATTACAAAATGTATTTATCTGGGGTTTAAAGTAGTTTGTTAGATGTTTGTGTAACGTACAGCCATATAAAGCTCTTATTATTTCCATAGTTACTCATGAATCTGATCAAAGAGATAAATCGGATGCACCAAGGACAAACTGAGAATAGCACATGGGCACACACATAAAAAGATAATAAAGACATAATAATGTGTCAATAATGCAATAATAATGCAACAATAAAGGTATAAATATAGAGGCAAGTAGAACCGTCACAATAATTGCTATATCAACTTATCGTTCAATAGATGATTGATGGAGCCATCATTTTGGTCATTTTGGTGCTTTTTCTTTGTACTAGCATGAAAAGTTGGGTTATTTTTCTGCACTATGATCAGATTTGAGCTGTGGAAGGTTGAATTATGAACTTCTATGACTCATTATAGATGCAAGCTACGGTAATCACTTAATGTTGCGTTCTGTTATTTACTCCGTTATATTGCATATTTAGAATACTTTTTTGAGATAATTCTACTTTATAGTTTGGTTTTAATATGATAGTTTATCGTCTATATTTACTTCGTGTCGTGACAGGTCTAGCCGCCACATTTCAAAATTTTAGCCGCGTTAAGCCCGTAATGCTTTTGATAACTTTGCTGTCCCATTCCCATTGATCATTTTCACCTAATTTGAGCTCACACTGCGCATGGCTTTACAATACTAATAATAACACTATTATAATGCAAAAACAACAATGCTTATGTTCTCAGCCCTAACTATGAGTTAATATGAATTAATACCAGACAAAACACAGTATGTCTTGTTATCTCTTTAAAAATACACGTCCTATTTGAGCAATATCTCCAAATGAACACTTTCCCATACTCGCAGAATTCCAATCTGACTGGAGTTTCCTGTTTGGAGTCCCATCACAGTCAGAGCACAGCCTGTACCCGCACGATACCGATGATAAAAATAGACCCTCCAATTCACTCTCCCATTCATAAATCTCTTGCTTTATCTCCTCTCATTTGGTGCCATGTTCCAACCCAGCCGACATCTCTCCGTCGTCACCTAATGGAATCTGCCCGCACTTATGATATTTGATACACGCCGGTCGCCATAACAACACGCCAAATGCAAAAATGAATTCTGGCTGTGTACGTGCAGATGTGTAGAGACTCTGGTGTAGTAGATGTTATGGTCATAAGTCATAGCAGGGTCCTGCGTGTCTATAAAGCACCACTGCGGAACTTTTCTTGTGGAAGGTCCACCATTTGTTTGTTTAGTCTTGGTTTAGTTTTGGTTTAGTCCTGGTTTAGTCCTGATTTTGTTTTTTTCCTAATTTAGTTGTGGTTTAGTCCTTGTTTAGTCCTGGTTTAATATTGGTTTAGTTTTGCTTTAGTCCTGATTTTGCCTTGGTTTACTCTTGTTTTAATCACTCTGACTTAGTCTTAACTCTTTAGTCCTGTTTTAGCCATGGTTTAATCTAATTTCTTGGACCACTTTGTATTTGAGTAATATTATTTTGAAATAAAGTTACTCTTATTTGAGTACAATTTTTGGCTTCTCTACCCAGCTCTGATTAGCAGGCTCCTATGTCTCTTAAAGCACCACTGCGTAACTTTTCTGGTGGAGGGTCTGCCATTTGATTGTTTCCATACAGATGTTTTTGTGTACCTGGAATGTACCTGGAATGCTGGAATAATGGAACAATCCCTGAACCTGCCTCAGAGTTCATTCACCATTTTATTAAACCTTTTATTCAGTCAACAGCTGCCTATTTGAAAGACACTACAGATGTTTTACATAACTTGGATGAATTGGGTAACATTGGGAATGGCGTTGTACATGAATGTTCCTCACCCAGAGGCACACAGGCTTTAAAATACTTTTTACAACAAAGACATGAAGAGGCATTGCCACCTAGGAGTTTTATTGTTACATTAACAGAGTGGACTTTGAACAATAATGTATTTGTATTTCAGGATCAAATGTATGATGTGAGGAACAGCCATGGGCACTGCTTCTGCTCTGAGCTGCGCAGAGGTTTTCCTTGGTCTGTGGGAAAAAAGATACATCTGCAGTGAAGAAAAGTCCTTTTTCAACAAGCCCAAATGGGTTTGGATTATAGTAATTCTAAAATATATTTTTTTAACTTATCCATATCAAGAGATTTACATGTCTACTTACATATTTACAGAAAATAGAAGAGCTGACAGCTTCCATCCTTCCCACTTAAATAATAATATTCCTCTTGGTCAGTTTCAGTAACTCAGACATATATGTGACTCAAATGCAGACTTTGACAAGTATCTGTGATGCATCACAGAGTTCAACAAATGTAATACAAGACAGTGAGACAGTGAGACACTAAACCATGTCTGTGATACAAAAATACCCATATACTGTAGGGATATGCAAACTGCAACAATTACTTCGTTTAGTCCCATTCCCTTAAGGTTAACTATGTGTATAGTTCTTTATAATTTTTGATTATATTTGTGCAATACTACACTTGGGGCTAGCCTGTGGTATATGAGTTGTAGTCGTGTATATTAGTAGCTGTTGTTTTTCATAGCAATCTAACCAGACGAGTTTTCTACAATTACTGCTTATGCTTTGTATATTGCATAAACACTAGCACATCACCCCCATCCTCTACGCCCTGCACTGGTTTCCTGTTCACCTCTGCATCGAATACAAGGCCCTCCTGCACACCCACTACTGTCTCCACGGATTCTAAACGCATTTTTTTATTTTACCCTACAGAGACCTGCCTGCTTATTTTCACATTAAAAATAAACCCTCTACAAAGACCTGTTTACCATTTTGAACTATACATCTACCCATGCAGCGCTTCTTATCGTACTCTCCTGTTTGTTTTTGATGAAGAAAAGTAAATCCGCACTGAGATACTACTATACTATAACAGCAATTTGAATGAAATATCTTGCCCAAGGACAACGTCACAGTACAGCATTGTAAAAGCTGCAATAGAACCATCAACCTTCCAGTTATAGGGCAACCACTCTACCCTCTAAGCCGCACCTTTCCGATATACATGCCATGAATACATTTACATTCACAACCCCCACGTGTCTCTTTTAAGCTTCACCCCATATAACCGCTTTGAAATATGCTAACAGTTACAGCGCCTGCATTATTAAAGGGGAGGTCATGAATAACCCGGGCCCCGCGACATTGCACCATTTGTCGTCTCACTCAGAGCTGCCACACATAATCAAATAAGCCTTCGCACATTCACACCCACACCGTCATGGAAACAGGGCTCCCGCGACCTCCGACCCCTGGGACACATGTACACACCAGCAAGGAGGGCGGCCATATTGTTTGGAGTTGTTTGGAGGTGTGACAGGAGAGTGCGTTATTCCAGTGTCCTCTTCTGACCTGGCCCATCCGCCGCAAATACGGTCAAGAAAAATCGCTGCTAACATGAACAATTCAAATGCATCACATGAAGCTAAAACATTGGGTTTGTTGTAATCCTTTAAAGGAGACACCTCGTTATACTGTTACCCCTCGCCACAAACATACCTGGACTTGTATTTTTGCTTCATTCATTCTTGTTTCGTTAAACTAAAGTCGCCTTCTCTGCTCAAAGATGCTCCGTTTGCATTTTGCCCCTTTAGTTACGTCACAAATAAATGATGGACGGACTCACTCTGCATGTACTATTTAATAGCTTTTTATTAATTAAACTTAGAGGCTCATTCTGTTTTAAAAATTCATTCTCTGTGTTATTTGATCAAATACACACCTTTAAATAGATAAAGCTAGTCACTACTGAAATATTCTTTTCCTTTTTTTCTTTAATAAGTGTGTAGTGTAGAGTTTAATAAGTGTGTCGTGTGTAGTCTGAATTCTATATCCAGGTAAAAAATATTTATTCTTTATTGTTGAGACAATTTAAGGACAATATATTACGATGGCTGAAATAAGCATCAGGTTTTAGTGTACTCAAGTCATGATCTGGTGCCCCCAAATGAAAATCTTAGGAGCACAAGTGCACCCAACTCAAATTGTCTTCTCATTTTCAGTATATGAACAGGTCATGCCTCATGTGAAAGCTCAGAACCTCCAGAATTCCCTCATTGAGATGCAGAGGCTGCACTGATTAATGATTGTCTGCAGGTGCTGGGGTTCAGGTAGTGATGATTCAGATCAGAGAGTCATTTTAGGTTTAAACCAACTGGATTTCAGCAATGAAACTAGCAAACCAAAAGAGAGACTCATGTGAGTTTCTTAGATAATCATCTTGACAACCAAAACACCAAATTATACCATACACTTGTCCATCATGTCCAATGTTTTTGCAATCAATTTGTAATAAAAATAAATTAACATTACAAAACCTTCCATGCAGTTTCTTTAAGTCCATTGAACTACCCTGAGGTGTGAAATGTCCATGAGTCATATTTTGCATAATCGTTGCCTTTTATTGGTGATCTAACCCCTATTAGCAGACTGCTAATCCCTGCTGTTATCATTGTTTTGATTTGGGTCTGAGGATGGAGTAAATGGGTGATGTATAAACCATCCCCTACCCTATATTACCCTGTCCTGCTCTGCCCTGTCCGGTCCAGTCTATCGGTCATCTGTGGAGGACTCTGGCTCTCTCTAGCCCTCTGTATAAATCTCCATTGTGCTGGAGATGGCGGACAGCGGCAGAGTGTGTGACCTCGCTCAGGGTGTAACCGCTCCATCAGAGTTGTTAGAGGGGGATTTATTGCCCCATCCGCCCCTCTGCTCGCCATGGTTACACCCCACTGCACAGGCCACACTGTAGACACCATCAGATTGTAGGCTTTTATATGGGGAGGTATGGAAACTGCTCTGTCGGAAAATCTATTACTCAAGTTAGACTTTAATCTGAGCGCTGTTTTAACACAATCTGACCATAAAGAACTGACTTCGCTGGAACTACAACAGATGATTTGTGTAAAACTTTTTGACAGTGTTCGCTGAGATGTGCATTGTGTCACCGTAGTAACCGCTGAACATTCCGCCATAGACATATATGTAGAACAACATGATGGAACTGCAAGAAAGTCAATTTTGAATAACTGACTTTTGTTATATTGGTTTCACCTCATCAAAAAACACAACAGACGCAAGAGAAGTTGGAGTGGAATAGATCACCTCACCTTCTGGTTTGGGGGCCCGCTGCTTTAACCACTGAGCCACTGCCACCCAAATGTCAAAGTACTAAACAGGCCCTGCCCTGCTTAGCTTTCATTTTCATTTATTTATTTATGTTTTTGGATTACCAGTGTATCTGATGCTTGAAACCTCCTAGAGACATGAGGACGGGAATGTGTCCACGTCTCATTTAATGCAGAGGACAGTAACACTCTTTCACAGGGACTACAGTATTGATCGCTTCAGACAATGGACTATGTAAATACTGTTAATCTTTACAGTGACAGTAAACTCCGCTCTGGTCTCTGACAGCTGTGAACGGCTCTTATAAACTCATCATGGTGAATAATTACCAATACAAAACGTTTAAAGTAAACAAGTTCTGCAGCATACTTTTACTCCTACTTGAATCACATTTTAATTGAAGTAACAGTACTCTTAGGTAAGTAAAAGTTTTGGTTCCTCTTCCCACTGTGAGTAAGTCTACAATTGACAAAAGCTTGATGATGAAGATATGAAATTATTTGAACATTTGTGTTTCTTGCAGTGCTCCTTCAGATATGATTTAGTTTGTCTCATTTTTGTATCTGTTTGAAAATACCAGATGTTGTGAACTATTTAATGTTTACTCCTTCAAATTACAGTAACTTCAAATTATAAATCAGATGTTATGTCCCAACAGTTACTCTATAAGTTACTCTTACTCTTAGTTTCCCCAAATACTTTTTTACTCTTACTTGAGACATTTCTTGTACCACTATGTTGTACTTCTACTTGCATAATATTATTTTGAAGTAAGGTTACTCTTACTTGAGTCCATTTTTTTGGCTACTCTGTCCGCCTCTGTGTCTCGTGTACTTCAGGGGACAGTAAGACACCTCCATAGGGACTAGTCGGACTACACTTGTTTCACCTGTATTGATCGCTTCAGACAATGGACCATGTAAACACCGAGAGAATGTGTCATGATTCAGTGTTTGTTCGATGTGACAAGGTAGTGCTGTCCTGGTCTGTACACGGCACTAAACACAAGAAACACAACTGTGTGTCTTTTACGGACAACACGTTCATTTAAAGGTGCTGTAACTGTCTTTTACTGTCTTAAAAACATGAAAAACAGAACTTGTTCATTTTAAATGTTTTGCAGTGGTCAAAAGTTATTCCTCACTATGCATTCTGAGCATCCTAATTATTCACCATGATGAGTTTATAAGTGCTTTTCACTATTCTCAGAAACCGAGGGGGGAGTTTTACCATTTCGATAAGGGTAACAACAACTAGCATGCTAACACACACTTCCTGATTATCAGACAATAGAGCCCTAGTATTTCTTGGCCTATTTCTAGTTCACAGTATGGCAAGGACAGGCTGGACCCCTGGAGAGGTGACTCCACTCACAGTATTTTTTTCATGTATTTGAGCAAAACGTGTCTTAAGTCGCTCTTGGGTGAAAATATGGGAACTGTTTGGTCTGGTCTAATAATCAGGAAGTGTGTGTTAGCATGCTTGTCATCGTTAGCTGCACCATCACAACAAAACGTGAAATGATTATAAACTCATTGCGGTGAATATTAGGATGCTCAGAACAAAGGTGGAGACTTGCAAGTCGTGACTTGGACTCGAGTTAGAATTTAGTTACTATTTTGCGGACTTGAGGCTTGACTTGATAAAATGGACTAAGACTTGGGACAACCTGTGACTTGAGATGACTTGATGCTTCTCAAAAAAATAATTTTTCCATACAGCTGATACTTTTGGTGCTTAATTTTACTGGGACAAACCGGAGCATGTCCCTTCTCACTTTTCTATTTGTTACTAGGGATGGAACAAGAACTGAAATCCTGTGATATCATATCATCACATGTCTCACAATAATACTGTGGCTGTCACAATAAATTGGGTTACAAGCGTCCTCTCTTAAATGCACTGTTTTGTTGCTGTAATAGCTAAAACACAGAGGGAACTACAAAGACCACGATAAAAAGCATATAAATTGCAAAAATAAAAGCTGTATTTGATACTTCATTCCAAAAACTTGAAATTACTTGAAGCTCAGAGCAGAAGAGTTGGACTTGACTCCACTGACTCAGGACTTGGAGTTGCCCGTCTGTGACTTGAGACATGATTCAGTGACTTACTTGAGACTTGCAAAACAAGGGCTTGGTCCCACCTCGGGCTCAGGAATAACTTTGTACTGCAAACTGTTAAAATGAACTAGGTTTGTTTTTTTATAGCAAAACATGAAGTTTAAATCTGTCAACTGTACAAATCGTCGTAGGAGTGAAGACAGGCCGCTTCTTCAGTCCTGTTTTTCCACATTTTTAAGACAAAAAAAAAATCACGGGCAGAGCCTTTAACAGATGTTCATATCATTTTCCTGCATTCAAAATTCAGTGGATGAACTTACACGTAACAGAAAACACTCATGGAATAATTATGAAGCACATAAGAGGTGAGAGTTAGCATGAAAGCTAGCATGCATGTTCATAAATGTATAATGCAGATTTGTGCCTGGGTAAGCACTCATACATATGGAATAAGGTCATGTGAAGTGTTTATGTTTGTTATATAGGCGCGGCTCTGAATGGACAGACTCACAAGTCAAATAAGATGATTATTTTATTTTGAGGACACGTGACATTACAACATAGAATTGTTTAAAGAGGAGGTATTATGTAAAATTGACTTTTTGGAGCTTTTCTACCCGTGTTATAACCGTTCTTCCCTCATCAAGAACATGCCTTAAAGAGCTTTTAGATGTCATCCATGTGTGTTTGAATAATCTAGTGATCTCTCCTGAGACCTATTCCTCTATTTGCTGTAAGATTCTATCCAATGATTCCATCCACAAACCTACGTCCCCCATGCTCCCACACGACAATTCTCTGTAAATATACAAAAGCATGATACAAAACTGTACACTACAACTTCACAAGCCTGAAGAAATGTGCAGTAGTTTCATTAGCAGGATGCACCCTAACTGTGTTGTGATAGCGCTCTGAAGGGGGAGTGACCTAGCGTGGAGAGCAAAGGGAGGGGAGATTCAGAGCATCAAAAACGAAAGTGAAACTTAGAAAACAGGTTAAGACGTTGTTATTGGTGAATAAAACTTTTTAAACACAATAAAAGGGAACATGGTGATATAAATATGTTATGTGTTAGCAATTAATAATCTATAAAAGTAAAATACCCCCTCTTTAAGCCATGAGATTAATATGACAAGTTTGTGGAGCCAGGGGAGTCAAGGGAGGGCATCTTGCATAAAAAGGCCAGTGTAACAAACTGGAAAGTACTATGCTCTCTCTCCCTCTTTCCTCTCTTCTATTCTCCATCCCTCCTCTCTCTCGCTTTCTCTTCTCTATCAAAATTTGCAGTGTCTCCGTTAATTCTTCTTTCCCCTTTTTCCTTCTTTCCTCTCTGCTCTCAATCTCTCTATCTCTGTCTATCAGTCCTTTCGTTCCTCATCGCCTTTCTTCTTTCTCCTCTCCTCTTCCTCTCCTCTCCGGACTCCTGTATCTCCTCCCGCTCTTTATCTCTTTTACCTTTCTCTTCTCCGTTCCCTGTCTCTCTCCTCCTTCTTCCTTCTTCTCTCTTTCATCTCTCTTTATCTCCCTCCCCTATTGCTCCCTTTCTTCCCTCTCCCTTATCCTCCCTGTCTCTCTCTACTCCTTTCTTTCCCTTTCTCCTTCCTCCCTCTCTCCTCCCTCTGTCTCTTCCATGTTTCTTTCCCTCTTTTTCTGTTTCCCGCTCTCCTCTCCCTCCCTCTCTCTTTCTCTCGCTCCTCCTCTCATCTCCCTCCCTCTCGCTTCTCCCCCTGTTTTGCTCTCCTCTTTCTCTCTTTCCCTCTCCCCTCCTCTCTTCTCTCTTCTCCTCCGCCAGTGTGCCCCCGGTGGAGGACTGGAGTCAGCAGATTTACAGAGGGGGGTTGGGCGGGGCTTAGATCACAGCGTGCAGAGACTCAAGGACAATTCATTATCACATGTGGTCCAGGACTAGACCAGGACTAGACCAGGACTAGACCAGGACTAGACCAGGACTAGACCAGGACTAGACCAGGACTAGACCAGGACTAGACCAGGACTAGACCAGGACTAAACCAGGACTAGACCAGGACTAGACCAGGACTAGACCAAGACTAGACCAAGATTAGACCAGGACTAGACCAGGACTAGACCAGGACTAGACCAGGACTAGACCAGGACTAGACCAGGACTAGACCAGGACTAAACCAGGACTAGACCAGGACTAGACCAGGACTAGACCAAGACTAGACCAAGACTAGACCAAGATTAGACCAGGACTAGACCAGGACTAGACCAGGACTAAACCAGGACTAAACCAGGACTAGACCAGGACTAGACCAGGACTAGACCAGGACTAGACCAAGATTAGACCAGGACTAAACCAGGACTAGACCAGGACTAAACCAGGACTAGACCAGGACTAGACCAGGACTAGACCAGGACTAGACCAGGACTAGACCAGGACTAAACCGGGACTAAACCAGGACTAGACCAGGACTAGACCAGGACTAGACCAGGACTAAACCAGGACTAGACCAGGACTAGACCAGGACTAGACCAGGACTAGACCAGGACTAGACCAGGACTAGACCAGGACTACACCAGGACTAGACCAGGACTAGACCAGGACTAGACCAGGACTAGACCAGGACTACACCAGGACTAGACCAGGACTAGACCAGGACTAGACCAGGACTAAACCAGGACTAGACCGGGACTAAACCGGGACTAGACCGGGACTAGACCGGGACTAAACCAGGACTAAACCAGGACTAGACCAGGACTAGACCAGGACTATACCAGGACTAAACCAGGACTAGACCGGGACTAAACCAGGACTAGACTAGGACTAGACCAGGACTAGACTAGGACTAGACCAGGACTAGACCAACACTAGACCAGGATTAAACCAGGACTAAAGCAGGACTATCTCCTATCTCCTACAGATTGAAGCGCTGACTCATGGTGCGTTCCAGTCGTCCTCGGAGGTCACATTTCCAGAGTTCCGACTTGAGTACATGACAACTGAAACCCGCTGTGATCTCGGAATTTCTATTCAAAACGTCAGAGAACATTTCAGAGTAGGAGTTAGAAAATCCAACATGGCGCCAGCTTGCATTTGGACTAAACCAGGACTAGCCCAGGACTAAACTAGGACTAAACTAGTACTAAAACATAAGGCCCCCTCCACATGTGCTCCTGTCATTCTCCTCATCTTTCGCCTTTTTTCCTCTTTCTCTTTCTCCTCCTCACTCTCATCCTTCTATTCATCCTCTTCATCTCCTTCTCTCCTCTGCTCTTTCTCTCCTCTACCCCTCCTTCTTGTCTTTTTCTCCAACTCCTCTTCTTTGTCTTTCCTATCCTTCTCTTTCCTCCTTCCTGTCCACCTTCCCTTGTCCTCGTCATCACCAGGACTAAACCAGGACTAGATTTTCCTCCTCCTCTTTCCTCTCCTTTTCCCCCTCTTCCTCATCATCTTCTCTCCTCCTACTCTCCTCATCCCCCTAATCCCCTCCTCTTTCGCTCCTCTTCCTTCTCTTTCTCCTCATTCTCTCTCCTCTTCTTCCTCTTCTCTTTTTTCCTCTTTCTCATTCTCTCATTCTCTTTTTCTCCTCATCCCCTCATCTTCCTCTCCCCTTCCCCTCCCTCCTGTCTCTTCTTCTTCCTCTTTCTCCTCTTCCTCTCCTCCTCTTTTGCTGCTTCCTATCTAAAGACCCTTGAGCTCTCTTGCTGCGAACAGGGTCACCTCTCCACAGATCTGGCCTGTAACTAGGCGTGCTGGCTGCTCTCACTTGTCTCCATGGAGATATCTAAATTGAATGCCATAAGTGAATCATAAAACAAAACACCTATCCAATTTTTCCCCTATAAATTCTCTAGAAAGTACATAATGTCATCCTCCATTAGCTATTTATTCTTAACGATAGAATATTAGGACTGTTGCCATAGCAATTAGCAATTTAAAACTAAATAATATATCTTTTGAATGGGGAAAAAAATCCATAAAAATTTCCCCTACAGCAGGAAGTTGAAACCCATTGAAACGATATATACCAAACTGCGTTGTTGTAATGGGGTCATGATACTATGGTGATGACCTCTTTGCTAAGGCCATTATGCTGAGGTGAAAGGTCGGGGGTCAGAACAGGAGTCTATTCTGTCATCTTTGTGGAAACTAATGAACCCAGCCTAATCAAAGAGAACTCCATCAAAACAATAGTGCAGATGAGAGGCCACCCATGCACTTCAAGCACACACTTAACACACTGACCAGGCCCACTCACAGCCAAGGCTCCACCCACTGGGCCACGACCTACGACCCAGAGAGCAGTTATATGGTTTTATAGTGAAGCCAACCTGGAAATTCAACGGTATTTCCTCTACAAATGGAATTAAGTTTGTTTTGTTTAGCCGAGAATGTTCCAAAATTTGGCATTAAAGTCACTGTACCTAATTTTTACTGTGTTAAAAACATGAAAAATAGGAAGAACTGAATTTATTTTTTATATAAAATAATCTACTTGATATGTTTTGTGGTGTTGGGGAAGAAGCCAAATAATGTATGAAAGCAATTCACTTAATAATATTTTTTTTATAAAATAAACCGTACGTAGCCTGTGCTCTACAATCACAAATGACCCTGTGTTGCCAGAGCCATAACCTGCAGACAGAGGAGACATACACATTTTTCTCATTCTCAGTATATGAACATATCATGCCTTATGTGAAAGCTCAGCTGCAGAGCCTGCACTAGCACTGATTAATGATTGGCTGCAGGTTCTGGGGTTTAGATAGTGATCAATCAGTTCAGAGAGAGTCATTTTAGGTTTAAACCAACTGGATTACAGTATTGAAAATGGCAACGAATTATGTGTTATGTTTTCAGATAATAACCACCTTGAGAACTAAGCACCGAATTATAATATAAGCAACATCTCAAATGTATTTGTAATAAATAACCATTACAATTATTATCAGCAAAATATCATATTGATATTCATATTCATTGTTCTGAACATGTTAACCTCGAATCTAGGAAGGTTTATGGAATTTAACATCTAAATCTTACATATGGTTTCTTGGGCTCCAACCTGTAGCTTGGGAGCTTTCAGTAGATCTCCACTCCTGTCTAAGTAGCTTGCCAAGGTATTTCTGAATTATACATATAGTGCTGAATAGCTAAATTTGATTCATTACCATTGTAAATTAATGTGCATTAATAAATGGATAATAGTTTAAGTTGCTTATGTTAATTTCTTGGGACCACTAAAATTAGTAGCTCTGTCACGTTTTCCTTTTGTATAAAGTAGCTCACCAAAGGAAAAAGGTTGGAGACCCCTTTGGAGACCCCTGCTTTAAGTACTGATCCTTATGTCCCTATGGGAGAAAAATGCATTTTGAGAAAACAGCCTTTGAAGTTACAATGTCCCCTATAGATCGATGCTGAAATCAATGAAAGAACATTGAGATGCAGGTCCAGCAGATCCAGGTGTAGAGGTGTGTGCGAGACAAGCCCCGCACCCGATGGCTTGACGTCATCGCGGGCGACCTCCAACAACTTGGAGTCACCGTAGAGGACGCTGAGCAGCTGGCCCTAGACCGCCAGCGTTGGCAAAAACTGATTCACCTGGTCGGCTCAACGCGTGGGGACGGGATGCCCCCTCCCCTTTGCTGGAGCCTTAGATATATATATATATATATACACACACACATATCACATACTGTATATGACCAATAACTTGAACATCTGTAGTGCGAATATCTGTTTATACAGCGCCGCTAACAATGATTTAGCATTATTGCCCTGCTGGCTAATTTGTCCATTGTTTAACTCATCGACTTCACTCAGGGTCAAATGGGAGCATGTGTACCCATTGTCTTGGTACATCTCTATAAATCTCCGCACGGACAATGAACTGGTCAGCGCTTGTCATGTTCAGAGTGGGACATCCCTGCCTTGGACAAAGAAGAAGACACATACAGCCGGCTAACAGGCTAACAGCTGCGCGGCTATAGCGACAGATGGGCTCTCGGCAGCGCATCACACTTCACTTATTTCAATTAGCAAACACAGCTAACAGCTCAGCGCGCGCTCCGGAGAGACACAGGTAGCTCAGTGCGGATACAAATGAGCCCATTGTTCTGGCCTGAGAAGAGAAAGGACTCCAGCTGAAGAGGGAGCGCTAACGTGGGCAGGTTCTACACAAAATGCAGAGCCGTTAGCAAAAACATGATAGTACTGGGAATTTTTTTGTCGCACACATTTTATGCAAGTAGGTCAAACACAGTCTCTAAATGAAAGGCTCTGTACCTGATTTTACCGTCTAAAAACATGAAAAACAGAGCTAGTTCAGTTTGCAGTGGTCCAAAGTTATTCCTCACTTAACTTATGTATTCTGAGCATCCTAATTACTCACAGTGATGAGTTTATAAGCGCTTTTCATAACTTTCAGAGACCAGAGCATTACCGTAAAGCTAAGACAACTAGCTACAACGACTACTACTACTACTACTACTACTGCTAGAACTACTGTTGCTATTACTGCTACTACTACTTCTACTGCCACTGCTTCTACTATGAGGAGTTTATAATTGCTTTTCATAACTTTCAGAGGCCAACGATAACAAGCATGCTAATGGCGCACTTCCTGGTTCCTGGATAATTTAATGCTTTACAATTGGTCACCGACAGTACACAGTAGACTTATTTTGACCTCAGCAGCTGCTTATACAATATATATGCACTGGAACAAGACATATTTTGCTCAAACACGTGGAAAAAATTGATTCAGGTGAGGGGTCTGCCATGTACTTGTCTGGAATGGTCCACAGTATGGCATTAAACTGATCTATCTTGTAATTATTCAATGTAAGTTTAGTTTTTGTTCCTAAAGAAAGAAAATATATTGAAAAACAGACATTCTGTGAGTGGTGAACTCGCCTCTCCACAGATTTGATCTTTAACTTAGTCATGTTATGGTGCCTGCTTGTCACCATGGAGCCATACTTTGTAACATATTATCAGAAAAGTTACATATGAAAAAAAGGTTAAAAAAAACATGAATAATGTATAATAGGCCACAAATCAGTGTGCAGTTAGCATGCTAGTTGTTGTTAGCATTATTGTGATGGCCAACCTCCTCCCTGGCCTTAACCTTAAGTTACTGCACCTTAATTGAAATATTTAACCACAGGATTTCACTGAGTTTAGAAGATTGGTTGAATAAATTTAAGGATCAATTCATTCAGTCAATAATTGTGCTTTTGGCTGTGTTTGATTGACAGATGAAAGGCCCGCCTACTCCTCACTTTCACATTTGGAGACAGAGCCGTGTGCAAAACAGCCTCTCTGCATGAATACTGAGGAAACAAAAGGCATAACATTAATATGCATAAACAGACTAACACATCAATTGGTTTATTTATTTATGAGTTTTGATCTTGCTTTTGTGCTGCTTCTCCGCGTTTCTCCTTTCTTCTAAAATAAAATGTTGGACAGACAAATCTGACACATATTCATTTTCATTAAAATCTTGTATGAAAACATTTATTTGAGGCCTTCTTGGCAGACTTTTTCAGAATACTCAGCATTTATTGACCATAAAATGAACTTATATCTACTACAAATCTGTTATTACAGCTGTTCCCTGGTTTACATACACCTCCCTCCACTGTCTGTTCGCGCATAAACCTCCCTCCTCTGACTGTTCCCTGGTTCGTAAACCCCTCCCTCCTTTGGCTCTTTCCTGGTTCATAAGCCCCTCCCTCCTCTGTTTTTTTCTTTCATAAGCCCCTCCCCTCTCTGACTGTTTCCACATAAACCTCTCCCTCTTCTGAATCCTTCCTGGTTCTTAACCCCTCTGTCTGGCTGTTCCCTCATAATCCCCTCCTTCCTCTTGCTGTTCCTTCATAGTCTCCTACTTCCTCTGGCTGTTCCCTCATAATCCCTTCCTTCCTTTGACCATTCTCTGGTTTGCAAGCCACTCCCACCTCTAGCTGTTCCACCATAAACCGCTTCCTCCTCTGGCTCTTTCCTGGTTTACAAGCCCCTCTGTCTGATTGCTCCCTCATAATCCCCTCCTTCCTTCAGATGTTCCCTTATAATCCCCTACTTCCTTTGACTGTTCCCTCATGAGCCCCTTTCTCCTCTAGCCGTTCCCTGGTCCATAAACCCCTCTCTCATCTGACTGTTCCCCATAAGCCCCTCCTTCCTCTGGCTGTTCCCTCATAAACCCCTCCTTCAACTAGTTATTCTCTGGTTTGTAAGACACTCGCACCTCGAGCTGTTCCACCATAAGCCCCTCCCACCTCTGGCTCTTGCCCCTCATAAGCCCCTCTCTCCTCCAACTCTTCCCTATCATTGTTATGCCAGCTTGTTAGCGTTGATGCTAAATATATGCAGACTTCCGCAGCTGACTGAAGCTAATTTCAAGGTCACTTACAGTAGTTCGATAGAGGAGGAAGTGACTCATGCTTATTCTATTTGCATTTAATTTGCATAAGAACCGGTGCTAAAAACATGTGTGCCACTAATGGAGAGCTGACATTAAAGAAAATAAAGAATAAAGCATGAATTACGTTTGCATACAAAGACAACGGTGAGTGCGCTAAACAACTCAATACAAATCGTCTCTCGCCCCAAAACCTGTCTGACCACTCTTTGCTTGATTGCGTCCATTCAAGTTGCACTTTTGGTACAATTAAGATTCATCTTGCAGCTCTATTCACAAGTTGTTGTTTTTTTCTCTACGCAGCACAAATAAACACACTGACGCCCTGGTAGGTTTTGCTTTCACTTTAACATAGCGAAACAAAACAATGCAACAAAATGTGCTTAGTAGAGGGACTGTAGTTTGTCATCGCTGCTGATCTCATACCAGTGAGCACACGTCCAACCACAAATCTAATATTTCACTGGATATTTTTTACCTCGTGCAGTTGAATGCCTCTCCTAGTCTGGCCTAATGTATGTGACATGTGTGAATGAAACCAAACACAACTCCAGGTTTGTTTTTGAAGAGGTAACAGCATTATAACTTGGCTCAAAGTTCACAAGAGTCAATTTTGCACAACATATGACCGTTAAACTACAACATTTTAAAAAGGCAGCAGAAGGAGCTTTCAATGCCGTTTCCCAAATATTATTCATAATCAATTTGTACACAACTTGTTTGTTATGTCGTGATTTGTTCTCAGGTTTAATTTTAAAATTGGATTGCCCTTTCCAGATTATGTGATTTTTGAGAGTACCACAACACTCTTAAAAATTATACAAAACAATTTATCACTTCAGTAATTGTGTGTTTGGGTTTGAAAAGAGCAAAAAAGTAAATAAATCTTGTCGGCAATCAAGCCCGACTTTCTACCTGCTGCTGCACTGAGGAGGGGAGCAGTTAAAATTAGTTTTGTCAAAAGTATCAAAAATCAGTTACTAATCCATACTAAAACTAGTGTCAAAACTATACTCATTTAGTATCGATACAAAAAAACATTGACAGGGCAGAAATGAACCTTTCCTGAATAACTTTAGAATGACCTTGAGCTGTATCTGAACAAGTATAAAACACATAGACTAGTGTACGCTCATGGATCACTCTGGAACCTGAACGACTGAGGGATTACACAATGAGGCCTATAATAGCACGTGGCAATATAAAAGAAAGTACTACTACTTTTTGTATTGCGACAACACAACTAGGTTCACAGAAATATGCAGGCTATTTGACAAAGTGTACGGACACCAAGGATTTACAACCTAGTGATGTTTGGTTAATTCAACTTACAGCCCCTCCCAATTGAACTGCAAGGGAAAGTCATTCTCTACATTTGACCCAAACTTCAATCATCTCCAGAAGTCCAGAGCTAATCTTAGTTGGGACTACTTTAGCTGGAGGATTTGACCTATGGTGCATGTTTTGGGTTGATGAGGGAAACCAGTATGTCCAGAGGAAACCCACTCAGACAAAAGGAGAACATGCAAACTCAACCACTGGGCCACTCGCTGCTTATAGATATAAACATATTTGCAGCTCCAATGCAAGAATCTTCACTTGAGTCACAGTGCACCAACTCTTATAGATCCTTTAAAGGTTATATTTTACACAAAATTTACTCTTGTGAGATTTAAGATATGTAATAATGTTGTTACCTCCTCAAAAATATACTTGGAGTTGTGTTTTGTTTTATTCACACATGTTTCAGTAACCCTGGTTTATTAGTCTGTCTACATCTGCAAAATGCTCTGTTACACCATGTGATGTCATGAAGTGGTAGTTTTCAAGTTAAGAACTACCTTTTAATTTTAGTTTATTAGAGATTGGCAATTCCAGGGCTGTCTCCAATATCCAAATGACGAAGAACTCAGCCTAAATATGCAGGGTTTCTGTGTTAAACATGTGTGAATGAAACAAAACACAACTCCAGGTATGTTTGTGATGAGGAAGCACCATTATAAATAGATCAGAAAATAGAACAATAATGTTAAATGTTAAATGTTTGATGAATGGTTTTACAGATCTGCATATGATCTGCCATGCTGCCTCCTTCTCTCCAAGTGCTAAGCTAACGCCCTTGTTTATTCTCTTATGAAATACTTAGCTGGAGGAAACAGTCTTGCATGACAGTTAAAGCAGACATATTGTGCTTGTGTCTGCTATAGTTATAATATATGACACCTGTGAATCAGTATGTTATAATTTACATTTTAAACAACAATAGAAGAAGAACATAAAAAACATGCCTGAAGAGTTTTGAGATGTTATCGATGCTTGTTTGAGTATTTTAGCATTTTAGCAGTTTATAAAACATGTTATGTTGTTTTTGGCAAATATAGCATTTTCAAAACAATAAAAGGTAACATGGTGATCTAAATATGTTATGTGTTAGCAATTTATACCCCATAGAAGTAAAATACTTAAACTGGACTTTAAAGTTGATTTTTTTTTCAGTCTTAAAATGTGAAAAACAGAACTAGTCATTTTAATTAAACTCATTGCAGCAATTATTCACTGTGATGAGTTTATCACCACGTGGAGTTTTGTCATCACGGTAAAGCTAACAACTAGCATGCTTCTGCACACTTCCTGATTTGCATTTGTTTACTAAAGCAGCATTGATGACGTGTCAAAATCCTTTCCCTCCAGTGTATTTGAAAGGCGTATTTTGAATTTTGCATTAGCCCTGCTCCTCTGATCATCATAGGTCTACAGAGTACAGGCTGACATATCTGGTTTCCTCTCATATCTCCACACACTGTGATGAGTGGGCGGGACAACAGCTGTCAATCAAAGTCACTCACATCTACCCTGCTCTAGTTTGTCAGCCCAAATGGGAGTCCCTGTAGACGCATTGTGCTGTTCAAATAGGCCAGCACAATAGCATACAAGATTCAAATGATCTATACAGCAGTTACACATTTAGAGTTTGCTCAAAGATAGCTTGAAAAACATGTGTTTGTGCTGTGAGCAGGGTCGCCTCTCCACAGATCTGACCTGTAAGCTGTGCTAGTGTCATTTGTCTCTATGGAGATAGATAAGTTTAACCCCATACTGTGGAACATTCAGGCAAAGTAATAACATAACAAGTGCATCTTTAAATTTGACTTCTATGGGGCATTAATCACTAACACATAACATATTTACCAGGTTCACCAGGTTACCTTTAATTGTTTTGAAAATGCTACTATTGGAGAAAAAATGTATTAACATTTTTATAAGTTTCACTTTTTGCCTGAGTCTCCCCTAATTTTGCACCCCGCAGAATTACTCAAACATGCATGGATGACATCTAAAAGCTCTTCAGGCACCACGTTATAACATGATAGAAAGCTAAAAAAGAAAAAGAGAGAGAAAGACTTTGCATAATACCATCTCTTTAAAAACACAGTGGAGCACCTCCTGTATTACCACATGACATCACAAGGTCAAACAAGGCGTTTTCTTTTTGAGAGAAGAATTCAGCCTAAATATGCAGGGTTTGTGTGTTAAACGTGTGAATGAAACAAAACACAGCTCCAGGTCTGTTTGTGATGAGGAAACAACATTATAACATAGATCATAAAAAAGTCTAATATGGCTCCTTAAGATTAATAAACTCCATCCTGCGGCGCACGTATCTACAACCCTCTTCTCTGTACAACAGTGTCCCACACATTACAGTGCCCTTTGCTTGACCCTTGTGGGATCCCGTACATGTACTGTCAGATAGGTCATGTCCACACAGCTCACTGGGACACAGTTTTGGATACAAATTTGTCCCGTGACAGTCCAGGGGTCAAAGGTCACACACACTGCCCATCTCCATGACGACAGCCGCATGCATTAACCCCGTGTGTCGGATGAAGAATTCTGCACGGCTCATTTCTTCGGGGTTAACTCACGCATTTGGAGCACATTATTGATCCCAAAGCCAATGTTATTTCTATATGTGTTATCAATATGTATTAGTGTCATGTGATGTTTGGTCTTGTGGGCTACTATGGTTCTTTAAAAAGGAGGTATTATGCAAAATTATTATTATTTTTTTTTAGCTTTCTACCATATTATAACGTTGTTCCCCCATCAAAAACATGCCTGAAGAAGTAAAATACCCACTCTTTAATGGGAGATGTGGTGGTTCACAATATAGGTTCCACTCTAAATGCAAGTTCACATTTTTACAATAGAAAATAGAATAAACAATTTTGTTTTAGTCATTAACACCTTTTTTCTTCTGGTTCTCTGGTTTGGGGAAGGATACAAAGGCGCGAGTGAAGAGACAGGAGCGGTGCAGGGGATGTGAGTCATAAGCGAAGACACAGGGAGCGAGGAAAGAGGGAAATGGAGCTAATACGTTAATGTCAGAAACATAGTACCGCAGCAGCAGAACTATCGACCTCCTCAACCTGACTTTTGTTTTTTTTTTGCTCTCTCAACTTAAAACTTACATTAACTTACATTATTTCATTGCATTAATAGATTTATATGGGACAATGCTGTACACTCTAAATTTCCTCCTTATGGACATAAAGACCTATAATACAAAAGATTCTAACCATGTTATAGTTGTTTTCCTTCTCATTTACTTTTCAAACTTATATTTGGTGTGATTCATGCATGTTTAAATAATCTTCAATCATTTATTTTCAAGACAACATATTGCCGATCAACCTTGTTTTCAATGCCACCAGCATACGCCCATTGCTCTGTACTTAATTCGTTCTTCAATTTTATTTTCTTAATCAGTGATACGCATAGGATTTGGCAGTGCCACGTGGTCACTTTGGTACAAATATAAAAAAATCCTATAAAATCTATAGTGAGTACTGGTAGCTGCATGGCTCTTTGTGGAGATGACGTTTATGGGAACGTCAGCTCCCTTCAACTGTTGCAGTTTTCTAACATGGAATTATTTCTTTTATAAAGATGTTTAAGGTGAATATTGTCATTTAAAATGCACAAATTATAATGATCCCTGGGTGTCATAGATTATAACTATAGAGCAGACATAAGCACCATATGTCTTCTTTAAAGTAACATCCAAAAGCAAACTTTAGTTCTTAAGTGAACTGTAGCCTGTGCTCTTACTGTCTGTAAAACAGATACTACTACAGCTGTGTTGTCATTGCTTTAACCTGCAGATAGAGGACACATACAAGTTTTTCTCATTCTCAGTATATGAACAGGTCATGTCTCATGTGAAAGCTCAGAACCTCCAGAATTTCCTTACTGAGCTGCAGAGGCTGCACTAGCACTGACTACTGATTGGCTGCAGGTGCTGGGGGTTAAGTTGAGGCCATTCAGATCAGAGAAAGTCCTTTTAGATTTAAACCGACTGTGTTGGCCATCATGTCCAATGTTTTTTTGTTGTTGTTGTTTTTTTGTTTTGTTTTTTTATCTAAAATTAAATCAGCAGTACAATTGTTAGCTGCATTTGATTTGAACATGTTTACCTCATATCTGGGGACACAGATACAGTTGAAACCAGAAGTTTACATACACTATATATAAATAAAAGTGTTTTAGGTCAATTAGAATCACTAAAATGATTTCTATTTGCTAAAGGCCAGAATAATGAGAGATGTTTTTTTAGACAATTTTTCATGACTTCCTTCAAAGTCAGAATTTTACATACACTAAGATTACTATGACTTTAAACTATTGGTGAGAAGCCAGATTATGATGTCATGTGGAGGTTTATTAACAACATTTGATTTAATTAGAGACACACCTGTGGATGTATTTGAAGGGACACCTGAAACACACTGCTTCTTTGTGTAACATCAACATTACAAAGTGACTTAAGGATAACAAAGTCAATGATTTGGAGTGACTCTGAACATTTGACCCAAGTCATACAGTTTAAAGACAATGGTACTAATACTAATACTAATACTAATACTAATTAAATGTATGTAAACATCTGACTGAAGAAAGTTATGAAAATTCTGGTAATTCTAATCCTAAATCCTAAAACAGGAAAAGTTTAGTCTTATTTCATGTCAGACATTGAGGAAAAAAAGCATACGTGTCTTTTTATATAGTATGTAAACTTCTGGTTTCAACTGTAGGTCCCACAGTCCCTTGTTTCCTCTTATCTTATTGAAACACACACATTATTAATACAAGACTATCCATCATCATGTCTATGTTATCTCACTGCAGTATGTCACTACAGCTGTCCTACAAGAATTACCTCAGCACATTCACAGCTAATGACTCAGCAATTAGCTATAAAAACCCAAATAGCTACAGTAGTGGCAGTACTAGCAGTATTAGCAGCAGTAGTACTGGTGATGGCAGTAATAACATTACTACTAGTAGTATTTGCAGCAGTAGTAACAATTAAAATAGTAATATTAGTAGAAGTAGTGGAAGTATTAGCAGCACTATTAGCAGAAGCAGTATTAGCAGCAGGAGTTGTAGTAATAGTAGTATTAGTAGTACTAGTAGTAGTAATGGCAGTAGAACTAGTGGTAGCAGTACTAGTTGTAATGGTAGTAGTACTATTATTAGTGATAGTAGTACTAGCAGTAATGGTAGTAGTACTAGTAGAGACATTGTATATAAAGAGCCAGAGAGTATATGCCTGGGGGATGGCAGCATCGACTGCAGGCTCCCCATGGCCCCTCCAGCATCGCACTCATTGATTGGTTCATGTAATTCTGCTCTGGCTGTGCTCGGCCAATCAATGGGCAGCAGACACACTTCCTGTCAGCGCGGCCATTAGAGCAGAGGAGAGAGAGAGGAGCGCTCGTACTTCCTCCAAACTGAAGAATGGACCATCTCCCCTGCAGCAGCAGAACTACGAGCCTCCTCAGCCTCTCTATCTCCTCTCTTCCTCTACAGTGTCAACAGTGGATAGAGATAGTTTCACTAACAGGTTTATCATACTCTTCCATCAAATCATCATGGATGTTGCATGTATCCGATTCATAGACTGTATAAAGAAGTGGACTAAGGGAGTGTGACCCGTTGTCTCCAGCTCCAACCAAATCAAGGCCGTTACAGGAGCGAAAATGGAGCCGAGTTCCATATTTGGAATTCTGACCGCGAGTATCATAGCAACTAAAGAGCCAATCCGGAGTAAGAATGTTGAAGGTAACTTGTAGCTAACGCTAGCGGTAGCAACCTCAGTGTTATTAATGTTCATATCTTGATTCACAGATAAAATAGCAAAAGGATCGTGTAGAGTGGGTTAATATGAACATTTTAAGAATGACAAGGCAGCAGTTACAGACAGAGAGGAAATGTTTTTTCAGTAGAAAGTGAATTGGAACAATTAATGTTCATGAAGTTTGGCTTCTTGTACTATGTAACATTTCAAAACGGGCATTTATTTATATTTATTTATGTACTTCCTTTATATCTACTTGTAAGATTATTTTGCTATTATTATAAAAAAATAATGATTATATATATATATATATATATATATATATATATATATATATATATATATATATATATATATATATTTATTTATTTATTTATTTATTTATTTATTTATTTATTTATTTATTAAGTGAACACAGCCTGCATGCAACCTTGGCCAGCCTAAACAATACAACCCTCAACCTGAATGCATTATGCATCACATGACATCAGAAGTCCACACTGTCCACATGATATATTTATCAGGCCAGTTCTTTATTATGGTGGATGGATTGCATAAGGTATGTGATGAATGACTTTGGACCACTGCAAACAGTTTAAAATGAACTAGTTCTGCTTTTCACATTTTTAGTATTAGTTGATAGTATTGAAGTGCCAAGTGTTAGTAATAATAGTAGCTTTATGAATAATAGTAGGAGTAGTTTTAGTTGGTGCTTTATGTAGTTTCAATCACCTATATTATGCTTCTTTCTGATCTGATCTCATCACAAACAGACCTGGAGTTGTTTTGTTTCATTCATACATGTTAAACTTACTCCTGCATATTTAGGAGTTATTTTCTCAAACAGAAAACACTTCCACCTTGTGATGCCATGTGGTAATACATGAAGTGCTCCACTGTGTTTTTAAACTCCATGCACCTTCACTAGAATCATTTGAATAATTTCAGCCCTGGAATTGTCCATCTCCAACTCAATTTCTGAGAAGTTCCATAGTACATGTGCATGGCAAAGCAAATGTTTTTGGGGAGTGTCTGAGATCTACTAGCTGTTACATGCACATTGGAGCGCCCTCTTCAGACACACGGACACAGCTGAGGACGAGGTGGATGAGGAGGACAGGCACTGGTTTATGGCCCCTATTTGTTCCCCTTCACGCAGATTACTTCCTATAACTGCTAGCCTTGATGGACTTAATTTGGCTGGAGACAAACCTTAGTCCACTTCTTTAGACAGTATTATGAAATAATAAAAATGACAAATATTGCATAAATGAGATAGCTTTTTCTCAAAGTTATAGTACTGTCACAAAATAATTAGGTCAAATATACCAAAAGAAGACTATATAGAACCATACAGTCTTTTACTTACATTAGCTCCAATGTATTTTCAAATGGAGAGTTAGAGTTAGCCTCCAAGCTAACTATAACAAACTATGAAAAACCAGGGCTGTTTTAGTGACATCACTCGACCACACGTGAATAACACTAACTGAAATCTTCGCTACACTGAATGGAGACTGCAGTGATTATTATATTGGAGAAACTAAACATCCACTCCATAAGAGAATGTCCCGACACCACTGTGAGAGCCCCTCAGGACCCCAGTCTGCGGTTCATCTCCATCTCAAAGCCACTAACCACTCCTTTAAACATAGTGAGGTACAGATCTTAGCTAAAGAAAATAAATGGTTTTAGAGGGGAGTTAAAGAAGCATGTTTTGTTAGGAAAGACAATCCTTTCTTGGACAGGTATGGGGACCTATCTCAAACCTATAACTCCATCCTCAGACACAAATCAAAACAAAGAAAACAATAGAGCTAGCCAGGATGCTAATAGGTGTGAAAGCACCTATTAGGGGCCTGGATGATTATGCTAAGAGTGCACACTCAGTTTAGCTCAATCGACCTAGCCTACAAACAGAAACTGTAAAAAAAATAAGTGTGTGAGTTTCAGTGTAGTTAGCATTAGAATGAATACAGTATCCACAGAGTTAATCTCCTTAAATAAGTCTGAAAATGAAAGCCCAATCCGCCTCTACTTGTTGTTACACATTGGTTTAGTCCGTTGCTCCGGTGACATACACGCAGGTGTCAGGGCTGCACATTTGCTGTCATTTGTTGCACCAAAGAGACAGAAAATCTGCAAAAATGTGTCTGGCATTTATTTAGCTAATTTTATTTAGCTCATTGTAAGTATCATTCAGAAATTCAGTTTTGCTCTGTTACTTTGTGTAAAACGTGTTACATGTTC
Source organism: Periophthalmus magnuspinnatus (assembly GCF_009829125.3). NCBI lineage: Eukaryota > Metazoa > Chordata > Actinopteri > Gobiiformes > Gobiidae > Periophthalmus > Periophthalmus magnuspinnatus. The sequence continues at coordinate 15,153,082 of NC_047139.1, forward strand.
CCAATAATGTCCAAACATGGCAAATAAGCGAGTGGATATTATGTCACAGACCGCCAAAGCTTCAAAGATAAATGTGGTGCAGTAAATTCATTGTGGAGCGTGTGTGTGTAAAGATGCAGCCAAATGAGTCGGTGTAAAGCGCCACAATCATCGTCCTTTGCTCAGGTAACCACATAGTAAAATTGTTATGATTTCTTTTGTTTCTCTTTTGTTTTCTCGCCATAAGCTAAGAAAACAAAAGTGAAGCTTATGAGCATCCACCTGAGCTTCAGCCATGTGTCTCTCGTTCATTTGGTTGAGCATTAGTTTGAGTTACAACTAAAAAGACATTACATAGTCTACATATTTTGAATAAAGGAATTATAGTCATAATGTGATTCAAAGCTTGAATAATATGTTTGTTTAATATTTGCCATTAATTTACATTTCAAGAAATTGTAGTAGATGTAGTGCTTCTATTTAATCTTTAAATGGTTCTTTGTAACAATAGTTACTTTTATGTTATTGTGAATGTTAAATAAAAATCTATTATTCAGCTTGTTTTCAGCAAATACATTTGTTTTATTTCGCACAAATCCTACACAGCTCAAGATCATTCTAAAACTATTCAGGAAAGGTTCAATTCTGTCCTGTGAATGTGACTTTTTTAGTATCAATACCTGCTCAAATGAGTATCTAATTTCAATACTAGTTTCAGTATCAATTATTATCTGATTTTTGGACAAATTTTACATATAAACAACAACCACTCTCAACCTAAGTACATTTCTTGTTTTTATTTTGCTGTCCTATTAAAATAAATGGGATAGAATAGGACAGTATCAAGCTCAGTATGTAGCAATTAGAAACACTTGACTCCTGGAAGTGTCTATACCAAAAAATAACAGCCCACAATAACAACGCTGTATCATCAAATGTAGTATCACAGTATTTGGATAGTTTAGCACAGCCCTAACTCATAACACACAACATCCTCATATTCAACACAAGGTACATGGCACCAGCTGCATTCTCTGGACTGTCCTCCAAATGAACCGACAGGTGCTGGACTCCATTTCCCAGGATTCAAAGCAGCAACCACTCAAAGCAACAGTTATACAGTGCCCTCTGTCAATACTGGCACCTCTGACCAATGTCGAGTTCACTGAAATATGACAAGGGACAGATGTTGTTTTATTAATCAATGACTTATTTTTAGATTTGGTTCATGGGCACTGCAAAAAAACAAGTACAGTTCAGAGAATCAATATGGATTTGAGTGGTTTTGACTAGATGAATGTGTTTCGTTCAGACCTGTGTGTTTTAGACAGCTTTGAATGTTTTTATTTTATTTAGCCTTTTTATTTTGATTTACATTTTTTAGAAATATTCTTAAATAGGGGGTTTTACACTTCTATGGGGTATTAACTGCTAATACATGACATATTTAGGTCACCATGTTATGTTTTTTTGTTTTGAAAATGCTATATTCAGCAAAAACAAGATATTAACATGTTAAATACGTTTCACATTTTTGACACTCTGAGTTCCCCTCCCTCTGCTCTCTGCACTAAGTCACTCCCCCCTCACAGCAGTATCACAACACAATCAGCACGTATCCAGCTATTTAACCTACTGCACATCACATTAGGTTTGTCAAGTTGCTGTGTATAGTTTTGTATCATATTTTTGTATATTTATGGAGAATTTTAATGAGGAAATGTTAAAACACAGTAGGAAGCTCAAAAAATGCCCCATCTGTAATTACAAAACCGCTGGACACAGGTATATGTACCATAACTTACACTAAGGTTTTGAAAGACATAAATTCAAAAATACATCCAACCTAGTCAAAAGTACTCAAATCACAATCCATAAATTCACTGTTTATAATTTCATGTATTATTCCCAATTTAAATTCAAACGTGTGCCCCAAAACTATGGCCAGATGGTGGCACTCATAAAGTTATATAGTTGGGGCCAGAAGTGGGTAGTACTCAGTGACGTACTTTTGTGTTTCTTGCAGCGCTCTCTCAGACATGATTTAGTTTGTCTCATTTTTGTGTCTAGCCTTTGAAAATACCAGATGTGCTTTATTTCATGTTTTGTCCTTCAAATTAAATTCACTTCACATTATAAATCAGATCTTACATCCCGACAGTTAATCTTTAAATTATTGTTACTTGAGTAGTACTTTTCCCAAATACTTGATTAATTTCTTGGACCACTACTTTGTACTTTTACTTGAGTAATTTTATTTTTGCATTACTCGTTACTTGAATACAATTTTTGGTACCTCTGGTTGGGACTCATTGTAAATCTATATGTTCCATTTGCCAAAACTGCCAACATTCTCAGAGGGTATATAGCACATATATAGTTCAGATAGCGCTGGGATGTATACAGAGAGCAGACTTACAGGCGTTGGTGACGGCGAAGCTGTTGGCCGTCTCGATGTTGTCCACGTGGGGAACGAGGTTGAAAGGAGCTTCGGACGCATTGGGACTGGTGTTGTGCAGGAAGATGGCCAGTCTGAAGGCAGTGTACTCCTGGTCTGTGTTCCGTATGAATAACCCACCTGCAATATAAATATACATGTTACTACTATTACTAATATTACTTCTATTAATACTATGTCCACAATTGCAGATCCTCCCTGCGCTTAGTAAAGTTATAGAAAAAAATTTATTCCTGCACAAATTTCCAATTATTTCCAGAATAATGACTTAATAAGGACGGCACATTCTACATGCACAGCTCTCATGCAGATGGATGACTCACAAGTATGAACAATTCAAAATTAGTTGTTGTGGTGACGTTGAACTTTAGCACTACTTATGATGTAATAGATCATCACATTTTAATAGAAAAAGTGAAAAGATACAGTTTTGTGGCTGCTGCTGTTGCATTAATGCAACGTTACCTCTGCCCCAAGGAGTGTTTTACAATAGTTGTTCTTCTAACAGTAAAGGTTTAGTATGTGGACTTCCACAAGGAGGCTGTTTAGGACATCTTTTGTTTTCTGTTTTTATTAGTGATTTACCGTAAATTGTGAACAAAGCTTCAATGAGGATATAAGCAGATAACTCAACTATTTGCTATTATGCTGCAGATTCACGTTACAAGACTTTTTTGTCTAGAGATCTGGATTTGTACATCACAGGAAACAAGCTAGTCCTTGGTTGCTCAATTAAAAGAGACATATTGTGCTAATGTCTGCTGTATAGTTATAATCTATGATACCTGTGGATCATTATGTTATCATTTATATTGTATTATTGATCTAAAACAGCTTAATAAAAGAAACAAGTCTGTCAAGTCAGAAATTCTACAGTTCCCAATGGGAGTCTACGTTGTTGTGAACAAAAAAGATTCAGCACCTCCGATGGATAGCGGCACATCACACTAGCGAGTAGCAGGTTTTTTTTTCCTTAGTGATACCGCTGACAGTGATAACAGGAGCTGGTCAGCAATATTATGTCTTGAAAATAAACAATTAAGCATTGCATGAATCACTCCAAATACATCATCAACAGTGGTGAGGAGAAAAGACTATAACATGGTTAAATAGGTCTGTTTTAAAACAAGCAGAGTACTAGTACCCACTTGCTGTGTACTACTGCTCCTCTGCTGACCACAGAGCCTTGGGTGCAGACTATTTCCTTCATGTTTCTTGTACAACAATGATGTGCGTGGTGACTCAGACTGTTCCATATGTAGTCTCTGGCGCTCCTCGGGGATAGGCTCAGCTAAATGTCAGGATCCTAGTTCTGGGGGGTGATATAGTGGGGCAGTTGCGGGGCTGCAGTGGGACTAGGAGCTAGTCTCCGAGGAGGGGACAGTCCGGGTGACATTATGTGAAATGCCATGGTGCCGTCTTCACGCGTGACCTCTCCAGCGCGCTGCTTCAGACATCCCCAGGAATATTGAAGTGGTAAAGAGCAAGGTAAGAGTAGGGCTAGTACGGGCCACAGGGACTAACTGTCACTATGTTTGCATGCACAGAGAACTCCGAGTGCTCTAAACAACCATATTCAAATGGTCTTTGCCCCAAAACCTGTCAGACCACTTTTATCCCAGTCTACAGCAGGTCAAAGAGCCCAATAGGTGTGAACTGGTGCCACGAGGTGTTCAGGTACTTGTAATAATTTAGCATATGAAATAAAACTGTGCAGCTATAATTGCTAAAAAAAAAATAATAATAATAATAATAATAATAATAATAATAATAACACTTGGAATGTGCTTTACAGGCTTCTCAAAGTCTCTCAAAACGGTTTACAGTGCATTATTAATTTACTCTTTACTCTGTGGTGGTAAGCTAATATTATAGCCACAGCTGCCCTGGGGTAGACTGACAAAGGTGAGGTTGCCACAATGCAACATCGGCCCCCGCCCCAACACTAGCACACACCACATTCATACAAGGCAAGGTGGGTGAAGTTTCTTGCCTGTGGACCAAACAACAGAACTTGGCCTAAGTGGGAATCAATCCTTTCACCTTCAGGTTGGGGAACACTGCTCTTTTCAGACATCCTAGGAAATGTGTTATTGTGTTAAGTTATTTTCTCTGCAGCACAATAAACACATTGAAGCTTCAGTAGTTTAACATAGCGATCCATTAGTCGTTCTGCAAAGGGACAATAGTTTATCATCACTTCTGATCTAAAACGAGTGAGTACACGTCCAAACACTTCTGATCTCTCATAGTCACTATGTTTACATGTACAGCAGGAAAAGCGGATAACAGGCCCAGTCCAATTTAAACTATTGTTAAAAATGCATGTAAACCTGGGAAAAGTGATTGAAGTATGGTGAATCAAATCTCAAAGATCCCAATAACACACCTGGAGAAGCTGATACGCACTCTGACACCTGCTGCATGTAACAGATTTACATTAGGCACAGACTCGGAGAGGCCTTCAACTGCACTGGGTAAGAAACAGCCAGGCAAATATTAGACACGTGTTTTGCCGTGTACTCACTCATTTTAGATCAGCAGTGATATCACTACAATCTCACCACCGCAGACTAGCACGTGTTGTTTCATTGTAAGAAAGAGAATTATTGCTATATTTGTGCTGGGAAAAGCAAATAACTAGTGAGTAACGAAGATTGCAGAATGTCCAAAAATCAAATGCTCAACGTAAAGTCTGTCATTGTCTGCCAAAAGTGTGCTTATATGTCTGAGAGACGTTTTTATTAGTAATTTTAGCTGCAAAGTACTGTTTTCTTTTGTTTATGTACAATGCTATTCATACATATTACTAAATAGTTACTACAAACATTTTTTTTGTGAATTATTTACTGGAATGACTGAATGAATAAATAAATAAATAAAATTTATACTAAGGACACATGACCTCACAAAGAGCCCAAATGGTGAGATCTGGCAACTAAAAGTGTTTCTACTTTCTTATTGGATAATTGACTTACAGAATAGAAGGTAAATCTCTCTCTCCCTTTCTCTCACTCTGTCTCTCCACCTTTTTTACCTACACAACTCCCCAATGAAAGTCTCCTTCTTTCTGGGTCTTGGTCATCCTCATCCTCCTCCTTTCTTTCCTATCTCTTTTCATTTTTCACTCTTCCCCTTTTTCTCTTTGCTCTATATCTCACCCTCTTTTTCCCTCATCCTCCCTTTTCTCTCCCAATCCTCCTCTCTCCTCTCTTCCTTCTCTCTCTCTCTCTCTCTCTCTCTCTCCTTACCCTCTCTCTCCCTTCTTTTTTCTTTCACTAACTACCAAGGTACGTTGTTCCTTGAGACATCCCCCTATCTCCCCACTAGCCCTCCTTCTTTATCTGTGTGTGTCTCTCTCTCTCTGTCTTAGTCTCTCTCAGTGTCTCCCTTCCTCTCTCTCCGTGTGTATCTTTGTGTCTTCCTTTCACTCTCTCTCTTACTCTCTTTCTCTCTGTGTATTGCGATCTGTCTTCCTCTCTCTAACTCTCTCGCCCCCTCTCTGTCTCCCTCTTATTCTCTGTCTTCCTCTCTCTCAGTGTCTCCCTCCTTCTCTCTCTGTCTCCCTCTTACTCTCTTTCTCCCTCTCTATAAGTCTCTCTCTCTGCCCACTCTCTCCGTTCTCTCTCTCACTATCTTACTGTCCCGTCTCTCTGCTGATCAGGGCCCAGATTACAAGGATCTTCTGAAGTAAGTTTAAGGTGCACTTTATTGTCCCTGTAGATAAATTAGTCCTCTGCATTTGACCCATACTTCAATGCCGTTGGGACGACCTGTCAGGAGCAGTGAACTCATCTCCAGACCTTGAGCTTGTCTTGGTCAGGACTAGAGAGAGGCTGATATATCGGCTTGGACTTTTTTAGCCCAGCTGTCTTAAATCTCCAGCACAGGCCAATCTTTTGCTTTGCCAAAAAAAGACAACTGCACAATAAAAATCAGCCCAAAGATATCGGCACAAAAATATCGTCAGAGTGTAATGGCCATTGGTTGTTCTGCATCTACATTGGTCATGAAAAAAACCCTCAGCATTCGATTTCTTATCCAGACTACTTTAGCTGGAGGATTTGACCCATGGTGCATATTTTGGGGGGGGGGTAAACCCACCCAAACACAGAAAGAACATGCAAACTCCACTCAGACACAGGGAGAACATACAAACTCCACACAGCCAGAACATGCAAACTCCACCCACACAAGGAGAACATACAAACTCCACTCAGACACAGGGAGAACATACAAACTCCACACAGACAGAACATGCAAACTCCACCCACACAGGGAGAACATACAAACTCCACTCAGACACAGGGAGAACATACAAACTCCACACAGACAGAACATGCAAATTCCAACCGCACAGGGAGATCATGCAAACTCCACTCAGACACAGGGAGAATATACAAATGCCACACAGACAGAACATGCAAACTCCACCCACACAGGGAGAACATACAAACTCCACTCAGACACAGGGAGAACATACAAACTCCACACAGACAGAACATGCAAATTCCAACCGCACAGGGAGATCATGCAAACTCCACTCAGACACAGGGAGAATATACAAATGCCACACAGACAGAACATGCAAACTCCACCCACACAGGAAGAACATGCAACCTCCACTCAGACAAAGGCAAAACATGCTAACTCCACTCACACAGAACATGCAAACTCCACCCAGACAGGGAGAACATGCAAACTCCTCAGACACAGAAAGAACATGCAAACTCCACTCAGAAACAGAGAGAATATGCAAACACGCAGAAAAGCAAGGCCCGCCTCTGCGCCCCAGGACAGGGACACACAAGCAGCACAAGTCACACAGCTGACAGTAGCATGTGTCACTGAGAGCCCAGAGATAAGATCAGAGTATCACAACAGGAGGAGCAGAGGCCTGAGGGACAGTGTGAGAGGAGAGGGGCTGCAGTCTGGTCTGGGTTGGATCTGACCTGGTTTTGTCCTGCTGTGGCCCTGCTCGTTTATGCTTTTTTTCTTGGTTATACCTGGTCAGTACGGGTGGGATTTCTCAAAGACATTGTCAGACCTTTAAAAATTACTTATAAACTTTATTTATTTACTATTTTTTCCTGTCCTGGTTTAGTCTCGCTTGAGTCATGGTTTAGTATTTGGTTGTCTTGGTTTAGACCTGGGTTGGTATTGCTTTAGTTCTGGTTTAGACTGCAGCAGAGGGCAGCTTTTGTTAGTAGGGATTTAGAACCGGTTTAGTCCTGGTTAAGTCCTAGTTGAGTCCTGGATTAGACTGAAGTGCTGACTGGTTTGAGCAGTCAGCTGCAGCAGAGGGGAAAGTTCTTTCGCCCTGGATTAGTCCTGCTTTAGTTCTGGTCTAGTCCTGGTTTCTGCTGACTCGCTTGATCGGTCAGCTGCAGTGGAGGGGGAGATCCTTTAGTCCTGGTTTAGTCCTGGTTTAGTCCTGCTTTAGTCCTGCTTTAATCCTGGTATGTGCTAACTGGCTTGATTGGTCGGCTGCAGCGGAGAGGCAGATGCTTTAGTCCTGCTTTAGTCGTTTAGTTCTGGTTTAGTCCTGCTTTAGTCCTGGTTTGTGCTGACTTGGTTGAGCGGTCAGCCGCAGCAGAGGGGCAGATGCAGAGCAGATGATGTGGGGGCGGGGCCACATGTGGAGCAGACTGAATGGTGGGCGGGGCCAATCAATGGGGTCTACAGGAAGTCCCACTAACGAGTTAATAGACACTCTATAGGATCAATGCACCCCCCCACCCCACACACAGACACACAGACATACACACAGGCACACACAGACACACACACAGACAGACACAGACACACACACTGCTCAAACCAGGACCAACGTAAAACTAGAACATGGTTGAAATGGGCAAAAATATGAAAGCAGCTTTATTTATAGACAACCAGAATTGACCTGTGATGTAGTTGTGTTTCTTAGTAAAAACACTGAATAAAATCTAATCATAATGTCTGCTTTTGAATGTATGTTTTGTAGAAATTATGAAAAAAAGCTTATAAACTGATCACTGTAAATAATTAGGAGGCTCTGAAGGTGCATAAGGTAAGTGCGGAATAACTTTGGTCCACTGCAAACTGTTTAAAATGAACTAGTTCTGTTTTTCACATTTTTAAAACAGTACAAATTAAGCATAGCATCATCACAGTAAAGCTAAAAGCAACATGATGTTAACCGTGCACTTCCTGATTCTCGGACAATACGCTTTATAATTAGATGCAGACAGTACGCAGTGGATATATTTTGACGTCAAGAGCTGCCTATGCAATATATCTGTACTGGGACAAGACATATTTAGCGCAAGTACGTGGAAAAACAGGCCTTTAACCTTACTTATGAGTATAATTTCTGACAACTGTACCCACCTCTGAGCAACACAATACATATAATAATAATAATAATATGGCAACAAGCAGACAGAAAAGTGACACAGTGCACCTTTAAAGATCCTATATTGTGCAAAATTGACTCTTGTGAGCTTTAAGTCATGTTGTAATGTTGTTTCTTCGTCACAAACATACCTGGAGTTGGGTTTTGTTTCATTCACACATGTTTGAGTAACCCTTTATTAATAGTCTGTCTACATTTCCATAGCTCAAAATGCTCAGTTCCACCTTGTGATGTCATGAAGTGGTAGTGTTCATGTTAACAGCTCCTTTTACCTTTAGTTCAGTAGAAATTGGCAATTCCAGAGCTTACCCAAGTGATTCTAGTGAAGGTGTATGGAATTTAAAAACACAGTGGAGCACTTCCTGTATTACCACATGACATCACAAGTTGGAACAGAGTGTTTTCAGTTTGAGAGAAGAACTCTATATACAGGGTTTGTGAGTTGTGTGAATGAAACAAAACACAACTCCAGGTCTGTTTGTAATGAGGAAACAGCATTATAACACAGAACATAAAATAGCACAATATGGACCCTTTAAAAACATTTCAAAAACATGCTATAGTTTTTATGGGAGGACTGTGAGCGTTACACAAGCATTCGGACATCTTGGTACCGTCTTTGTGAGTGGTGCACTTTAAAACCCTCCGCTCTGCTCTGAAATATCGAGTTTGCATCACAGCAGCTGCTCTTTTTGTGGTGCCATAAAACAGTTCCTTTGGTTTGATTTCAAGGCCTCGTTCAGAGTCATGCCCACAACTGCAGCCAAAACCGGGGACAAAAAAACAGCCATCGGACAGCACCGTGCCCCAGAACAGCAAAAGGGTGAGGGGTAAAGCAGGCATAGAACGATGGCAAGTAAGAGTAACATTGCTTCAAAATAATATAACTAGAGCTACAAAACTAGTGGTCCCAGAAAGAGTAAAAAAGTATTTGGGAAAAGTAAGAGTGACTTAAAGAGTAACGGTCGGGAAGTAACATCTGATTTACAATTTGAAGTTAATATAATTTGGACTAAACATGAAATAATGCACAACATCTGGTATTTTCAAAGGATAGATACAAAAATGAGACAAACTAAATCAAATCTGAAGGAATGCTGCAACAAAAATGTTCAAATCATTTCATATTGTCATAAAGCTTTTGTCACTTGTAGACTTACTCACAGTGGGAAGAGGAACCACAACTTTTACGCAAGTACTGTTGAAAATATTACTAAAGTAGGAGTAAAGCGTATGGGGCTATAAAAGTTCTCTGAAAAGTACAATTTTGTTGAAGTTGCCCAAGTAAATGTAACTGAGTACTACCCACCTCTGCTTATGCTGCATAAAAAACTGCTAACCCTGTAATATAGATCTGTACAAACGTGTTCTGAAATGTGATATGTATCAGTTTAACAGTTCATATTTCTGTCTTTTTGTCAATTCATCTGGACATGTTTAAAACATGAACTTTGAAGAGAATCCTAATCACAATGTTTGCCAGAAAAATTTGATATTTTTCCCAAATTGTTCAGCCTTAATAGAACAATAACTATGATTTTGCTAAAGGTTTTGTGTGGTTCCTGTAGGATTCTGGTTAGACCTGGTTAGTCCAAGTTTATTCAGCCTGATAATACAATGAAGATTTCTCAATGTGTTCCAATTACCCGGATTTATTCTTAATTTGTTGAACATGGCCAATACAGTTAGTTTAAACCTAAAATGACTCTCTCTGATCTGAATCGTCACCACCTAAACCCCAGAACCTACAGCCAATCATTAATCAGTGCTAGTGCAGCCTCTACAGCTCAGTGAGTGGTTTGATCCTGGTTTGGATTTGGTTTAGTCCTGGTTTAGACCTGGTTCTGTCCTGTTCAGTCCGGCTTTGGACTTGGTTTAATCCTGGTTTAGTTCTGGGTTAGACCTGGTTTGACCCTGGTTTGGATGTGTTTTATTCCTGGTTTAGTCCTGTTTTAGTCCTGCGTTAGACCTGGTTTGATCCTGGTTTAGTCCTGTTTTAGTCCTGTTTTAGTCCTGCGTTAGACCTGGTTTGATCCTGGTTTAGTCTTGGGTTAGACCTGGTTTGACCCTGGTTTGGATGTGGTTTAGTCCTGGTTTAGTCCTGTTTTAGTCCTGCGTTAGACCTGGTTTGATCCTGGTTTAGACCTGGTTCTGTCCTGGTTCAGTCCTGCTTTAGACTTGATTTAGTCCTGATTTAGACCTGGTTAATCTTGGTTTAGATCTGGTTTAGTCCTGTTTTAATCTTGGTTTGGTCCTCGCTTAGCCCTGGTTCAGTTTTGGTAACAGGTGCATGGATCAATGAGAGCCTGCAGTGAAGGAGACTCAGATGAGCGCACAGCTGCAGCACAGGGACAGATGTTTTAGAGCTGGTTTAGACCTGATTCAGACCAGGATTAGTTTGGGTTTAAACCTGCTTTATACTTGGATTAGACCTGATTTAGTTCTGGTTTAGTCCTGCTTTAGTTTAGACTCTGTATCAAATATCCACTGTTCCTCTTTTCTTCCATATATTTACTAGAATCTGATGATGTCATAGTTTCAGATGGAGGGCGGGGGTCTATATAACTATGAGGGAGTCAGTGTTTTTGTAAGAAATACATGAACTTCTGCTCCACAAATATTGAACCTTATCATTGGGCCTATTTGTTTGGAATTGGCTCCACAGATTTGTCATATTAATCTTATGGTTTAAACTCCTTTCAGCTGACAACAATGACATCTGTGGGATCGAATAATGGCACCACTTTCTGAAGCTACTGTGAAAAAAACATTTGAATTTTGTGTATTTGTACTGACAGAGAAGACGTTGAACTTTGTGGCGGTTTTTGTTTCATGTGGATAGAATCAGTAATTACAAAGATATGAACCATAAACCCAGTTGCACGGCAAAAACTCCACCTGAGAATCCAGACTTGTCCTCCAGCTCAGTGTAAACCAAAGGGATTCTGCCGCTAATGAACCATAACCTGTCTCTTCGTCAACAAAACTATCTTAAAAACCAACTCCACCCGTGACTGATGTAGCGACTGATCATGGAGGTCACGGTTCGCCCTTCTTTCCGTACCGTAAAACCGCCTGTGTACCCCGGACCCACTCTCCCTCTCTCTCTCCCGCCATCCCCGGGTCCCCGAGCGCACGCTACCGATGCGCGTAACGGTTTCATCCCGGGTAAAGCTACACGGACCCAGCCATGGAGTCAACCACCACCATCCACCTATCCATCCATCCTGCACAGCTGTGGGACAATGTGACGAGGCAAGGGGGGGGTGGGAGGGAGGGGGAAAAGAGCGGGGAATCTGGGGGGGCTCCGGTGCCAGTGCTCGGAGCGGTCAATGCGCGCTGCAACGGCTTTGGCGCAGTGGCAAATATTGCGCTTTGGTGTTGTGGTCATGTGCGTTAGTGACACCGTCCGTCATCCGGTCATATTTATCGTCCACACTTTGCGAAAATCATCACGTGAATAGCAGTAATTTTGTTTTGTCAATGAAAATAAATAGCTACTACGTTAAAGCGACGTGAAATCGGTGTTAACGAATCGTCCCGTAACGCAAGAGGAAAGAGAGAAAGAGAGAGAGAGTTAGATGAGTGCGTGCGTTGTGGCACACTGGAGGAACAGAACATCCCAAACGCGAAACAAAACGAACAAAATGGCATAAAAAAAAAAAACATAAAATAATAATGATAATAAAACAGGGTAGGAGATGACACTTACCGATTTGCACGCTGCTCGGAAACGCTCCCCGCGTCAGTGCCCAAACGCAACAACATAGTGTCACCGCGAGCCAGTCTCCGCACGGAATCCTCATTTTCGGTTAGGAGCTGGCGCGAGGCATGGATGGACGGAGGGTTTAACGTCGGAGAGCCCGCAGCCAGCGCATCTCAAGGAAAAGGCGTCGGGAATTCGTGGAAAAAGCGCGGGAGTCAATTAAAGATCCATGTCGGTTACGCGTGCGTTTCCCCCCCTGCAGTGCGCCGTGGAAAGTGTCCGGTACTGGTGCACGGTGACGGCGAGCCCCGGTCAGAGCGGCTCCGGCGTCAGCAGCAGCAGCAGCGGTGGTGGAGGTGGTGGTGGTGGTGGAGAGAGGAGGGGAGAGGAGGGCGCAGGCAGCGGGAGAGGAGGGGGTAAGGGGAGGATGGTGAGAGAGAGAGAGAGAGAGAGAGAGAGAGGCAGTGGAGGAAAGAGAGGAGGGGAGAGAGGGAGAGAAGCAGCGGAGGAGAGAGAGGAGAGGAGGTGAGCGCAGACAAGGGTGAGAGGGAGAGGGACAGGGGTGAAGATAGAGAGAGAAGCAGAGGAGGGGAGACAGGGGCGCAGGGGAGGAAAGAGGGGAAAAGGAGAGGAGAAGGGAAGGGGAGAGAAGAGGAGACAGGGGGAGAGAGAAGCAGCGGAGGAGAGGGGAAGGGGAGAGAGGAGACAAAGTGCATGCAAGGAGACAAGGGAGAGAGAGAAGTAGCAGAGGAGAGAGATGGATTGGAGAGGAGGGGGTAGAGAGTGAAAGAGAGAGAAGCAGCGGAGGAGAGAGGAGAGGAGGTGAGTGCAGACAAGGGTGAGGGGGGGGGCAGGGTGAAGAGACAGAGAGAAACAGAGGAGGGGAGACAGGGAAACAGGGCACAGGGGAGGGGAGGAAGGAGGGGAAGAGGAGAGGAGAGGGGGATAGGCAAGAGAAGTAGCAGAGGAGAGAGAGGAGAAGGGAAGGGGAGAGAGGAGACTGGATGCAGGCAAGGAGACAGCAGAGAGAGAGAAGCAGCAGAGGAGAGAGGGGAAGGGGGGGGAGAGGAGGAGACAGGGTGCAGGTAGGGAGACAGGGGAGAGAGAGATAGAGGAGAGGGGAAGGGGAGAGAGAAGACAGGGGAGAGAGAGAAGCAGCAGAGGAGAGAGATCGATTAGAGAGGAGGGGGGTAGAGAGTGAAAGACAGAGAAAGAATAGGCGGAGGAGAGAGGAGAGGAGGTGAGCGGGAGGGGGACAGGCGTGAAGAGAGAGAGAAACAGAGGAGGGGAGACAGGGAAACAGGGCCCGGGTGAGGGGAGGAAGGAGGGGAAGACGAGAGGAGAGGGGGATTGGTAAGAGAAGTAGCAGAGGAGAGAGAGGAGAGGGGAAGTGGAGAGGAGGAGACAGGGTGCAGACAGGGAGAGAGGGAAGCAGCGGAGGAAAGAGAGAAGAGGGGAAGGGGAGAGAAGAGGAGACAGGGGGAAAGAGAAGCAGCACAGGAGAAAGAGAGAGGCGGAGAGGGAGAAGTGGAGAGCGCAGGTAAGGGGGAATAGGAAGGGGAAGTGGGGTGAAGAGTGAGAGAGAAGCGGCGGAGGAGAGGAGTGCAGGGAGCAGGGGAGGGGGAGTCATACCCAGGTTCAGTTGTGATTGCAGTCATTTTGAACCTAACTGTACGAGCAATGGTTTAGTCCTGATTCTGTCCAGATTTAGACTTGATTGGTTCATTCCTGTTTAGTTCTAGGTTAGTTAGTTTTAGGGTTAGTTCTTGTTTAGTCCTGCTTTAGAGTTAGTTTTGTCCTGGGTTAGTTCTGGTAACAGGTGCATGGATCAATGACTCTGCAGATACAGAATGAAACATGAGGCAGTGTGAGTGAAGGAGACTCGGGTGAGCGCTCAGCTGCAGCACAGGGACAGACGCTTTAGACCTGTGTCAGACCTAATTTAGACCTGGTTTAAACTCTGTACCAAATATATATAACTCTATGGGAGATTCACTGCTTTTGAAAGAAATCTCCAAACTTATGATCCTTAAATGTTGAACCTTCTCATTGTTTGTTTGGGATTGGCTCCACAAATACATTTCCCATATTAAAATCCCTTCAACTGCCAACACTCACGTCTTGAATAATGGCACCACTTTCTGGTGCTATTGTGCAAAAAATAATAATTTCACTTTTGTTTAGTTATACTGACAGAGAAGACATTGAACTTTGTGTTGTTTTTTTGTCCAGTTGACAGAATTGAATTTTTCATTTATTGTGTATTCTGAGTAGCTTTATGCTGTTGCATTGTAAAAAACATTACAAAGGATAGATTGGAGCCAACATCTGGAGGGGTACCAGCTAAGTGTATAGTTTGGTTTTAGGAACACAACTAAAACGAACTGCGACACATGAGGGAGGTGAGTTTATTCAAGCAGATAGAAATAATAGACTCTCACTATGTTTATATTCACAGAGAACTCAGACTACACTAAAGCCTTATTTCCTCTGGTTCGCTTTGGAGCAGATTGGTACGGGGTGCAGTCTAAAGTGATCTGTACCATGCTATTTGAGGGGTCTGAAGAGGACCCTGGAGGGCACTAGAGGGAACCAGCATGGTATGGATCGCTTTAGCTAAGGAGTGGCCACACAAGAAAATGAAATGAAGAGAAAACACAGATTCAAGGCAGCAAAAAGCAGATATAAATATGAAATAATATCTCACCAAACGCTGACTTGATGCCGTATTTCCAGTGAAGGCTACTTTATATGTTGAGAGAATATGCGTTGTTTCCTGTTTATCAATACACTCACATAAAAAGATCGAACATATTACATTTCCAGTGCATAATGCATCTAACATGCATTACATAAAGAGAGGGTAAAACACGGCATAGAGACTCAGAGAAATGAAATAAAGAACAAGCTGACAATAAACAGAAGTAGTTCTTTGTTTACGCTAGATTCAGACATGTCTCACAGTACCACAAGTTAAGCATCTTTTTATGAATTGCTGAAATTGGCTGTATGATTCCAAGTACAATTCAAACATGATTTTGATTTTATTTATAAAGAAAACTTTTGCAATGATTGGGTGACATCAGTGTCTCACATGACAGAGCCCTGCCCCTGGATCCAGAGCCATGTCCAGAGCATGGAAACACAACTCGGCCAGAGGGAGCAAACAGACTGGTTCCAAAGCAGCTCCAAGTGAACCGTGCCACTGGGAAAGAGGCTTAAACAACCCAGTTCAAACCTGCTCTTGTCCCAGTCTATTGCAGGTCAAAGAACTGAACAGCGGCTACAAGATGCTTGGGTGCGTCTAGGAATTTAGCATTAGCACTAAAACTTTGCCTCTATAGTTGTTAATAAAACAGCTATCGAACATAAAGCTGTTTGTCAAAGGGGACCGTCCTCTGTCTTTTCTGAAGTCTGTGGTGTAAAGGGTGACTTTACACCACAGACTTCAACTACAGCACCAAGTCTTGCCACCTTCAAAAGTCCAGCAGTGGTGGGATGCATCATGGGTGAAACTGGCCAGTCATTGCTATGATTGTGTTACAGGTGGATCGGACTAATAGCATTAAAGGGAATTCTGAGAAGAAGCAGAGGAAATGTAAATGTGCCAAGTTCACATGAATTGTGATGAAATCAAAACCATGATCTGGCTCGAAGACATATCGCTCACCACTAATTGTGAGTCATTCTTGTATGTTTGATGCCATGTCACCTGCCCAAAATGTATACATGTTACAAAAAAGATTCTTGGAAAAAAATGTTCATAATAAAGCGCCTTTAAAGCAGACCTACTCTGCAAAATCGACTTGTCAGAGCTTTTAATCATGTTGTAATTGTTTCCTACTTATATATCCATTCCAAGTTGTATTTGGAGTGATTTGTGCATGTTTGAGTAATCTTTAATTATTTATTTTTGAAGACACCATATTGCCAATCAATTCCTGTTTTCACGTCCCCCGCCACACCCCCCTGCTCTGTACTTACTTCGTTCTCCAATTTTATTTTCTTAATAGATGCTACACATAGAATTCAGCAGAATTGCGTAGTCATTTTGGTACAAATGAAAAACTAAATCAGCTGCTCACTAGCGTAATTTGCAGGTATCTATCGGACGTGCTGACTCTTTGTTGTGATGATGTTTGCAGTGATGACAGCTACTACTGAGCATCCCAGTTTTCTAACGTGAAAGTCAGTGGACTTGCTTCTTTTATTAAGTCGTTTTAGATGAATATTGCGATTTAAAATGTACAAATTATAGCGAGTGTCATAGATTAAAACTAAATAGCAGACACAAGAATGATACGTCTCCTTTAAAAAAACATATGATGCATTCATGTGGCTCTAATTCCCTTATAAACAAGCTTTTGACCACCTTGAGGTAAATAGTTCACATTTTCTAACTTAAAATAATGTCTGCATTTGGAAAATACATTTTATAAGCTAGACTTCAGTTTCAAATGAGGCATTTAGGTGCTGGAGCTCCCTCAACTGTCAGTGACAGGAATGAACAATGACAATGGTAGACAAATTAAGTCCTTATGCCCCATGGATGCTATGCTATTTGAGCCATGAGTTGGTCGTGAACACAATTTGACTGCTGCAAAATGAGTCCAGTCATGGGTTATGGGCTTGAAAATATGTAGAAGTCCGGAGTGTTACCTATGACATCACAATCTTGGCAAAAAGAAAAAGGTGCAATTTTGGGTGCCCCAAAAGATGATGATGATGATGGTAGCTGCTGTCAAGTTAGCTACCATTTAACTTTTGTTCAGAAGAGATTAGACATTGGGCTGAAATCATCCAAATGATTCTAGTGAAGGTGTATGGAGTTTAAAAACACAGTGGAGCACTTCCTGTATCATCACAAGGTGGAGCTGAGTGTACTCCAGGTATGTTTGTGATGAACAACATTAAAACATAGATCAGAAAACAGCCTAATATGGGCATGTCAGTATGAACACATCTTCTTATGAGATGAAAGCAGTACTGCAGAGTATGGTTTGGAGTAGAGTGTGTGACTCAGGCTGACTCACGGGTTTGGCACGACTCCTGGCACCACATCTGCACTGGCACCTTCCTGCTGGAGCTTCAAGGACAAAACAGTCTCTGGTCAATGCTATGTACTCATCTGCTTTTCTGAACAAATACTTCATAAAGAACTAGGGTTATCAAAAGTATAAAAATCAGATACTAATCTACGCTAAAAGAACACACATTTACAGGATAGAAATGAACCTTTCCTGAATAGCTTTAGAATGATCTCGAGCTGTATCAGAACAAGACCTCTGCAAACTGTTTAAAATGAACTAGTTCTGTTTTTCATGTTTTTAAGATGGTAAAAATCAGGTGCAGCGCATTTAAAGTCGAACTTGAGTAACAAAACTTAACCCATAAGAACCCAGACCCATTTTTCCTTAAAGGAAAATTATGTGGGATATACCACAGACCAAGCGGACCACATAGAACACATTTCTGCAAAGTGTTTGTTACACTGGTGTCACTGTGGGTTCTTATGGGTTAAGATAGAGCAGTGCTTCCAGTTAGCTTAAGGGAGGGAGAGAGAGGTGTTAGAGGAAGAGATGGGGGTTAGAGAGATTGAGGAAGAGAGTAGGGGAGGAGAGTTAGAATGGAGAGAGAGAGAGAGAGAGAGAGAGAGAGAGAGGAGGGGCAGTAAGCAATGGGGAGAGGGAAGAAAAAGAAAAAGGTAGGGAGAGGGAGAGGGGATAGAGAGGGAAGGAGAGAGGAAGATAGAAGGGGAGAAGAGGGACAGAGGAAGATGGAAAAGAGACAGAGAGGGAGGAAGAGAGAGGAGAGGACAGTTAAAAGAGAGAGAGGCAGGTAAGGAGATGGGGAGAGAGAATAGAGAAGAATGGAGGGATGAGAAAATAGGGGGAAGGAGAAGAGAGATGTTGAGAGAGAAAGGAAGAGAGAGGAGGAGAGGGGGAAGTTAGAAGAGAGATGGAGGAGAGGAACAAGAGCGAGAGAGGAGAGGGGGAAGGAGAAAGTCGAAGTTAGAAGAAGGAAGGGGACAGAAAGAGGGGGAGAAAGAGAGAGATGGGGATCATAAGAGAGACAGGGAGGGAGAAAGAGAGAGAGAGGGTGTGATAATCATTTTCCCTTCTCATTTATCCACTCGAAGTCATATATTAGAGTGACTTGTCTTTGGTCAGTTGAAATCAAGATGTCCTCTTCCTTCTCTTCGTGTCCTCCATTTTTGATTTTATTCACTCGGTTTGGTCCTTCAGATAAAGCCATCAGACAGCCCCTATACACATATTCTTATCTTATTATGTTATATTTCTCTGAAAAATACAGAAAACATTTGTGATGGATGGTAACTACTTTGTGCCACTGACATAACAATAGGATAAGTAATGTAACCCATTGTTAAAGAGGAGGTATTTTATCTGCTGACACATAACATATTTAAATCACTATGTTACTTTTTATTGTTTTGAAAATGTCATATTTGCCGAAAACAGTGTATTAATGTGTTGTATAAATTTCACTAGTGCTCTGAAGGGGAAGTGACTTAATACTCTTTGCATTAAGTCACTTCCCCTTCAGAGCACTATCACAGGACAATCAGCATGCATCCCGCTAACAAATACACTGCACATTACATCTGTGTACAGTGCGTGTTGGACTCCGCCAGGGCTGCCCTTTGTCACCGGTTCTGAATTTCTAGGCACAGCCGAGAAGCAGCTGAGATGAGAATCAGCTCCTCCAAATCCGAGGCCATGGTTCTCGACTGGAAAAAGGTGGTTTGCCCTCTCCGGATGGGTGGAGAGTCTCTGCATCAAGTGGAGGAGTTTCAAGTATCTTCTTGGTGTTGTTAACGAGTGAGGGAAGGATGGAGCGTGAGATTGAAAGGCAGATCGGTGCAGCGTCTGCAGTGATGCCGTTGTTGTATCGGTCTCTTGTGGTAAAGAAGGAGCTGAGTGGAAAGGCAAAGCTCTTAATTTACCGGTCACTCTATGTTCCTACTGTTCCGGATGCCCTGGACACCTCCCTAGGGAGATGTTACGGGCATGTTCCACCAGAAGGAGGTTCCGGGGAAGACCCAGGACACGCTGGAGGGACTATGTCTCTCAGCTGGCCTGGGAACGCCTTTGGGTCCCACCGGATGAGCTGGAGGACATGTCTGGGGTGAGGGAAGTTTGGGAGTCCCTGCTTAGACTGCTGCCCCCGTGACCCGAAAGAAAATGGATGGACTGTGTACAGTTTGGCATCATGTTGCTGTATATTTATGGAGACTTGTCATGTGGGGGCATGGGTGATGTGGCTTGTGTGTTGAGCATGACAACAAAAAATACTCAAACATGCATGGATAACATCTAAAACCTCTTCAGGGATGTTTTTGATAAGGGAGCAACATTATAACAAAGTATAAAGTTTTTAACATGACAAGTAAAAGAAAGAGGCTAGCTATGGAACTATGAGATGTTATAGGCTTTTTACACCAAATGTGGCAGCAAATATGGCAGAAGACCTTCTAGAAGAAATTCTCTGAGATCTTCCAGAGGATATACTGGAGATATATATATATATATATATATATATATATATATATAAAAGGAATGGATCATTTCACCACCAACTGAAACAACAGAACATGGTGTCTTAGATGAGGCTTTCCTGTTGTGCTCATATGTGAGAGTTATGCACTGGATGGTCAAAACCTACCAGTTGCCCCAGTCTGAAGGGATATCTGGTAAGGAAGTTCTTTGGTGTTGTTTATTTCTCAAAATAGGAAAAGGTTCAGCATTTAAACAGCATTAGAAGTTAAAATTATGACATTAATCCAAACAGTTATGTGTACTAAAGTTTAGCAATGTTGAGGTAGTGAATGACAAGGGTTCAAGTTTAATCAGTCTGGTGGTGTAATTCACTATAAAACAACCTACATTCAACTGGGAACAGGGGGTGCAATTTGTTCTTAATGTCCTAATGTCTGCAAATTATGATCACTGCTTGGATCAGATCTCTTACTGGCAGATGAGGAATGAGTAGGTTGTCTCATTAACAAACTGATCAATTCCTCTGGTTGAGCCAATAATGGAGGATCAAGGGTCAGTCCTAAGCAGTGTACTGGCAATCTTTGTCACCAGCCCGGGTCTCAAGAGTGTCTAAGCAGGTGAGTGGGTCCCGGGCAGTCGTCGTCTAGGCGTGGGTCATTGACACAGCAGTCCACACAGAGGTCTGGAAGATGTGGTTTGTGGCGAGGAGGTGTCCCGGGCGTCCCATCATCCCATCGTGAGTTGGATGGGCCGTGTTTGCGTGCTTTTAAGAGTGGAGTTATTCCACTTTGAGGGCAGTTGTCAGATTGCTTCCTTGCGCAGTCTTTAGCAAAAATAAAAGTGGCTACGGACTCAGAAAAATAAAGCTATTAAAATATTTTGGATCCAAAGGAAATTTAGATAAAGCCTATGCCTCTGGTTGCAGCATCAGCACGCTTTCCTCACATTCTCGGAGACAAGAGAGGAGGGGGCATGGAGACGAGATAGAGACGACCCACGGTTGGCCCAAAATTAGCATAGTGGAAAAGGGATGCTCGAGGTTAGGAGCAAAAAAAGTTGAAAAAGCATAAGAGAGATCGAGGGCTGCTGCATGATGGGCGTAACTTTATGCAAATGTTGGACCCACTTTGGAAAGTTCATTTGGTTAATGTTCTATTCTGTTGCTTAAAGTTGAAAACACCATTGAAAACACGATTATAATCTCAGTTACACAATAACTAGAGATTACACAGGGATCACCTGTGGTCTTAACCAAGGTTTACACATTGACTCACATTATTATGACAATGAGGTAATCAGCAGAGCCCCTTTAAGAAAGTGCGGTATTACTGTATAAAACATGATCACAAGCACAAGTATCAGTGTGTCTCGCATTTGGCAACAAGACATCAACATGAAGTGTCACATGTGTGTACCATTGAAAAAGTCAGGACAACATTATCAGGTCAGAAACATCACATTAACATGGGGCCATACATTTATTACTACAAAATAGTACCAGTAAATTGCGTCTATAGTTTGTAGCAAATGGCGCCTAAGGTTTCCTTGCAGTGCCACAGTGTCTGGGTGGTAATAATAAGAAGAGCATTTGATTTATCATTGTCCCTCTAAATAGGACGTTGGTTGTATATTAATGTCAATGTCAGAGTGGAGTATCTATGAAGTGTCTATGTCAGAAGGCGTTTGAGTTTACCGTGTCATCTGTTCTGCTGTTCAGTGTGACTCCTATGACCATTTGTGTCCAAGTGGGAGTTTTGGGAAAATCAAGCAGGTCAAGTCTCTTGACCTGACCAGTCCTCCTGTTAAACTGCACTGAGACCCTTGACTGAGACACAAAGGCGCCTGAGAAGCGCAGTATGCTGCTGCAGCCAAATCTGAATTTCCCTTGGGATCAATAAAGTATCTCTCTCTTATTTATTGAACTATATAGTAATTATCATGACAGGCTTAGGTACAGAGCTGGGGCAGCGGATTTTCAAATCATGAAAGGAGGAAGTAGATTTTACATACAGCACTCTGTTACGTGTTAGCAATTAATAAACCATAGAAGTGTAACGCAAACAAGTTAGAACCCAGACTTAGGAGCATCTATGGAAAATCGTTCCTAAAATGAGAAGTGGGTAGTACTTTTTAAGGAATTCTACTTTTCAGAGTACCGGTACTTTTTTAGCAGCACACTTTTGTTCCTACTTGAGTAATATTTTTGTTGAAGTAACCGTACTCTTACTTGAGTAAAAGTTGTGGTTCCTTGTGAGTAAGTCTGCAAGTGAAAAAGCTTTATGTTGACAATATGAAATGATTTGAACATGTGTGTTTCTTGCATCCCTCCTTAAGATATGATTTAGTTTGTCTCATTTTTGTGCCTATCCATTGAAAATACCAGATCTTGTGCATTATTTAATGTTTTGTCCTTCAAATGACATTACCTTCAAATTATGAATCAGATTTTACGACCCGACAGTTAACGTTTAACTCTTGCTTGAGTAGTACTTTTCCCAAATACAGTAATTGTAAGTAAGTAATTTCTTGGACCGCTACTTTTACTAGAGTAATATAGTAATATTACTAGAGTGATATTTTGTCATACAGTCTAATTTGCACCTTAAAGGTCCTACATTATGCAAAATGTACAATTGTCAGCTTTAAACCATGCTATAATGTTGTTACCTCCTCAAAAACAGACCTCGAGCTGTGTTTTGTTTCATTCACATGTATTTGTGTAACCCTTTATTATTAGTCCATCTACATCTCCAAAGCTCAAAATGCTCTGTTCCACCTTGTGATGTCATGAATTGGCAGTTTTCATGTTAGCAGCTCCCTTTTACCTTTAGTTCAATAGAGTTTAGCAATTCCAGAGCTGAAATCATCCAAATGATTCTAGTGAAGATGAATAGAGTTTAAAAACACAGTGGAGCACTTCCTGTATTACCCCATGACATCACAATGTGGAACAGAGTGTTTTCAGTTTGAGACAAAACCGTAGCCTAAAAATATGCAGGGTTAAATATGAGTGAATGAAACAAAACACAACTTCAGGCATGTTTATGACGAGGAAACACCATTATAATAACAAAGATCAGAAAACAGCATATTATGAGCCCATTAAGTTCTAGCACAGTAAAATGTGCAAAGCTTTTTAAAAGGTGTACAGTAGATGTGACTGCTTTGAAGGCTCTCTCAGATGTTCTCAGATGTTCTCAGATGTTGTGGAGTTAGCCTGCGCTCTCACCTGCCCACCCCTGCCTGCTCCTGCCTGCATATTGAGCGCACTCTTTTCATGCACAATCACAGACAGTTGAAAGGCCGTGGAGGAGATAAGCATGGCGCAGACCTGGCTCCAGAATACTAATGCGTCCTTAGCATGGAGAGGAGAGGGGAGGGCGCTGATAAGACACAAGAGGAACTATATGTGACCAAATACTGTCAACATAAGGTACGGGTCTGGGGTTAGACAGCTGGATAAAGCCATGAGGTATACAGCGCTTTTTGTGGTGCTTGTGAAAGGGCCTATATTACACTATTTTCTGATCTATGTTATAATGTTTCCTCATCAAAAATATACCTGGAGTTTTGTTTGTCTGTTTTGTTTCATTCACACCTGCCACATTCTTCTTTCAAACAGAAAACACTTCCACCTTGTGATGTCATGAGGTATTACCTGCTAACACATAACATATTTAAATCACCGTGTTATCTTTTATTTCAGTAAATTTGCAGTCACAACTCTTTACAACAGTACACAGATAAACACATTTTCCAGCTCCACTACCATTAGAACTAATTTCCACATCTAAATACAATGAGTTAGGAGTATTGTTTCATGACAAGGTTTGGTGCATTAAAAATGCCATTAATTCCACAACACAAATAACACCCCAGCAGCCACTTAGACACTTACAGCTGACTCACTTTGCACCTGTAACTGACAAAACTGTCCAAGAGATCATCACCAGTATGAGTTCATCTACATGCTGTTTCAATGTGTTACCTACTAGATTTCTAAAGTTTGTGCTCAACAGTTTGCTATGATCACTCTCTTGCATTGTTAACGTGTCACTTCAGTCTGGATCATTCCTACTCCTACTTCTTTAGGAGCTCTTGGGAATGATCCAGATTGAAGTGACAGTCTCGATGCCACAGTGCTGAACAATTACCAACCCATCTCAAATAGATTTTAAAAGATTAAAAAAAAAAAAAAAGATTTTGCAAGATACTCCTCTTTAATTAATCATTTCCCACTATATCCATAGGTTAATGAATAAAAAAATGGTAAATTATGAAAAATTTGACAAAATATTATATCCTTTAAATGGGAAAGAGCCCTCAAAATGTTGCTACAAGAAACTGAAACTCTTGATTTTTTATTGCTAATGAAATGATTGTCTCCCTGGAGTCAGAATTTAATACTGGAGAACATCCCTCTCAGCTCAGAGGCAAATTCACTGGTAACCAGACTCACATTTTCATAAAGTATTGAAGAAGTGTGTATTCTGAATCCTGAGACAGAAAAGACCAGATAAACTACATAAATATAATTAAATAAAATGTGATGAAACGTTCCATTTGACCAGTGATCAAGTTGCAGCATCAGGCAGAGGATTGTGTGTCTATGAACATTTATGGCAAAGTGACAAAGCTATAAATTAGCAGTTGAGTTTCTGATTGATCCTGAAAGTGATCATCACTGAGTAAATCTATGGTGCACTTCCGCAGGAAATATTCTGTAGTGCCCCTTTAACATTTGTTTTGACCCCCTCCAGCGTCTGTGGATGAGAGGCTGGTCCTGTGCCACATGCCCCAGGAGTGGTCCTCGCTCCCGGTGTACCCTGCCCGCGTCGCAACCCGGCTCACCACTACCATCTCCGTGTACGCCCCGGGCAGGAGGAGGTCTAACCGCTATCTGGGCTACATCTGCCCCCTGCTCCCCGCCACAGTCAGCCCCCTGGACATGGATCCAGCCCGGCCCAGTACTAGAAGCAGGGCCGGGGGTAGGCTGTCCTGGAGGAACAGACACAAACGTCTATTGGAGAGAATACGTCTACAGGACAGGCAATTCAACGAGAGACCCAGGCCAGTGCTGCCCCCCTCTGACAGCAGGTATGTGACGTGCAGTGACCGAAAAGATATTTATTATGCATTATTTGTATTATTAAAGAGATTTTGCATTTTTATTATGCAAAATTGACTATAATTGATTATCATGTTATAACATTGTTCCCTCATCAAAACATGCCTGTAGTGGTTAAATGTCATCCATGCATGTTTGAGTAATCTATCAATCTCTCCTGGGCCCTGTTCGAAACCTCTTTACAGTTAGCTGCTCAAAGCCTATGTCACCCATGCTCCCACATGACAATTCTAACATGGTGATCTGAATATGTTATGTGTTAGCAGTTAAAACCCCATAGAAGTAAAATACCTCCTCTTTAAAGTGCCTGGAGGACTAAAGAAGAGATTGGGATGGCATGAGACACAATTTCCACAAAACAAGACAAGATGAGATTTTGACAACTACACAATTTATAATAAATTGTGTAGTTCAGTTCACAATTTTGGCCTCAAAATGTTTTAACCTCCTGAAACCCGAGCTTTTGCATGAGATGCTTTATTTTCTCTGTGTTATTTGGGCTGACTGTGACCTGATGAGTGTAAATACAAAAAAATATCTTTTTACATTATGTAGTTTCTGAGAAAAGTGATGTAAAACAAATGTCTTCATATGTGCACATTTTAATCATTTTTGATAAAACATTTGAATAATGATTTGCAAAAACTATTTATTAAGACCCTGAACACAACAACATTTGTCCTGAATGTAAAAAACAAAATCAGAAATAACAATTGTGCCTCTTGGAACAATATACCTCATGTGAAGTGCTGCTGACAGGAGCAGGAAGACATGTGCCTTCACAAAAAAATATATATATATATTTTTTAAATATTCTAAACATTCTAAACTCTTAAATTTTTTTCTAAATTGAACATATTTACATTGTTCCTGTTCTTGTATGCTGTTATGCTAGACAACCCAAAATGTGTTGACTTTTTACATTTTAGAAAAGCCACAGTATGTAACTTTTAAGCAGAAAAAAAACCTAAAATAAAAGCATGTTTGTTTGTTTTTTTGTTTTTGTTTTTTTGTTTTCGTTGTGTTTACTGTACCGAAAAAAATGTGCCCTTACTGTGAGTGGGCTTGCATCTCCACAAATCTGACTCTTACGTGTTTTGGAAGAGAGCCTTGTCCTGCTTATTTCCATGGAAATGCTGTTCCTTTGGCTGTAATCTTATTATTCATCCACATGGATGCATAATAATTTCACTCTACAGTGAATGTTCCAAAGTATTATTTTAACTTTCCATTTCTATAGAATCATGCAGGTGCCAACTGCAGAAAGTTATTGCACCTTTAAAATAATGCCTATAATACGAGCGTGATGAGCATTCATGGTCCTGTTTAGGTCGCATCACTTCTTTATGGTCAGACTGCGTTAAAATAAAGCTTAAATTAAAATCAAACTTGAGGAACTGAGCAAAGTTTCAATAACAAAGTTCTGTACCTTTAAACTGTTCAGACAGGACAACCCACCATCCCCTCCTGCACAGAACACCGCAGCACCGGCACCTCCACCTGCACCCTGCCCTCCTGCTCCTCGGCCTGACCCAACGTTCCCACTGCTGGAGGAGATCCTAGAGAGGGAGGTGAGCCTGCTTCAGCTGCAGTGTGTGGACGGGATATGGCGCCCCGCAGACCAGCACTCTCCCCCCTCTCCCCTCCCCCACTGACCATGACAGCCTCATGGACTGAGCAGCAAACAGAGCAAACTGTAGGGAATAAATGTCAGAGGAGAGACTGGGCCTTCTGTCCTCATTGTGCTAAAGAGATTGTGTTGTCAAAGCACAAAATAGTTTGGCTAATATTAAAGCGAACCTATTCTGCAAAATTGACTTTTCAGAGCTTTTAACCATGTTTTTAATCATGTTGTTTCCTTCTTTGTATTTGGAGTGATTCGTGCATGTTTGAGCAGTCTTGAATCACTTATTTTCAGGACGCCATATTGCCGATCAGTCATCATTTTCACTGCCACCAACACACTCCCACTGTGACGTACTTACTTTTACTCCATTTTGTTAATTTGTACTAAAATTACTGTCACTAATTATCACTAATTAACTAAAAATCACTACTCCCTAGTTTGATCTGCAGCTGTTGTGATGACGTTTACGGTGACAGCACCACAGTTTTCTACCGTAGTTGTTATAGATTATATATAACAAAGTGATTCACAGGTGTCATAGATTATAACAATATAGCAGACACAAGCACAAGATGTCCACTGCCTGGCAAGTCTCCTGGAGTCATCTGATTAACGATTGACTGCAGGCGCTGCAAGCATTAACATGTCCATGGGGACAAGCAAAACTTTGCAGCTGATGACATCAACATTCTCTGGGGGTATTACCTATTGATACTTTGCAGTGGCATCACGCTGGGGGTGTTCTACATGTATCCCCGTGGTGGAATGTGCAGCAGTTACCATAGAGACACAATGCACATATTAGTAAACACTGTTAAGCAGCCTATTTTCAGGAGCTTGTGATCAATACAAGTGTTCATGATCCTGTTTAGGAGTTTGATGGTCAACAAAAAAGGTGAGAATGACTAACTGAAAAACTGTTTTCAAACGCTAGCTAAATTATGACTGTAATTTGTGTGTGAGCGACTTGTTTAACAGTGCAACTCAGCTCACCTGTTGTTTTAAGGTGATAAAGCTCATATGATTTTGATTTTATGATTTTCATATGATTTCTTTGCACTTCAAAGATTGTACATTTAATCCCCAGTACATTTCTGAACGTTTTCTAAGACTTTGTGTTGTCTCTGCTCTGCTTGCAAAGGGAAATTAGCCATTTAAACATGTAGTCACAAACATAGCACGTGTTTAACTGTGAACATGTAGTTCCGTAAATACAAATACTTATTCTCTTTCCTCTCTCCCTATCTCCCTCTCACCTTCCTCTTCTATCTATCCTCTTTCCTCTCTCTCTCTCTCTCTCTTTGTCCCTTTTTCCCCCTCTCTCCCTCTCTTCTCTTCCGTCTATCTCTCCTCTCTGTCTATCTCTTTCCCTCCTCCCTCTCTTTCTGTCTCTTCTCTTTTTCTCTTTCCCTTCTTTTTATCTTACTCTTTCTTTCTCTCTCTGTCTGGTTTTCTACTCTCTCCCTCTCTCTCTTCCTCTTCTCCCTGTTTTTGTCCATTCCTTACGTCCCTTCCTATCTCTCCCCTCTACCTCTCTCTCTTTCTCTCCCTCTTTCCTTTAAAACTTTCCTAAAACATTAACTTTGTGTTATGTACATTTACGTAGTTTGTCCATGAATGTGTTGCCGTAGACCGTGTGTGTGGTTAAGATTAGGCACAAGTGTATAATGTTGAAGTTTAGAAAAAGGGTTTGGGCTTGTCTTTAGCATAAAACAATATTATTTTTTGTAACATTACATTGAAAAAAGCAGTCAGGAAACCGCAGACCCATGTAAGTGAGCAAAATGTGTCTTACCCCAGTACAGATATATTGCATAAGCAGGTCTTGAGGTCATAATAAGTCCGTTGTGCTGTTTGCGTCTTAATATAAAGCGTTTTACTGTCTGAGAATTAGGAAGTGCGTGTTTAGCATGCTAGTCATTGTTAGCATACATTGACGGCAAATCTCAGTTCTTGTCTAAGCTTGCGAAAAGTGCTTAGAAACTCATTGCGGTGAATTAAGCTCAACAATATTAAGAGTTCAAAGCATAGACTATATAAAGAAGTGGACGTCACCCACAGCGTTCAACTCCAGTCAAATGAAGTTCATCGAGTCGCGCGGTTAAAGGGGCGAATTTGGAGCAGACTTGAGTATCATAGCAATCAAAGAGCCAATCTAGAGCCGGGCTGTTGCAGGTAATGCCCCTGGTTAGCCACACTGTCAATGGATTTGTTACTAACACTAGCGGGAGCAACCTTGGGGAAAAAAGTCACCTGATTTGTCTGTTATTTATGTTCATATAAATAAATAACAGCGGGTTAATACACACATTTCAAGACTAAAATGACAAGCCAGACAGCAGCAGTTACGGAGAAAGGAGCAACAGTTTTTCAATAGAAAGTGAATTGGAGCTAGCGGTGGAGCTGGAGTTGTACACATGATCACTTCCTTTTTGGAAAGCGACGGCTAGCAGGTTAGCTATGTCCATTTATATAGGCTATATGGTTCATCAAGACATCGTGGAGGCTCACCATCAACGTTGTAACTATTATCTATAATGCAGAAGTTGTAAGTCCAAAAAGTACATTTAAAAGGCAATATTAGGGGAAATGTTGTTTTCTATTTTATTTATTTATATATTTTTTGTCTATAGGAAAAATGAATGGTAATTTTACTTCCAGAACCAGGGGGTGTGTGCAGTCACTGTATAGCTCCATAATTAGGATGCTCAGAATGGATAAGTGAGGAATAATTTTGGACCGCTGCAACCCGTTTTAAATGAACTACCCCCCCCCCCCCCCTCCTCCGGCCTGAATGCTTGTGCTAACTCATCATTAGCGTAGTATTTGAGAGCGCTTGCTTATCTGCTCGGCACAGCTCGCGGCCTGTGTAGCCCGTGTAGAGCGTGGAGTGGAAATCCATATGTTTGTGACTGCAGAGACACTCCTCCGGCATATTAAACAGGACGGTGCTGTGCAGGGGGACGGCCAGCAGGGGGCAGAGTGTGCGCAGACCCCACACAGAGCCCCCCCCCCCAGTCCTACACCTCCGTTCTCACACGGATTCTGCTGCACCTTCTCTCTTTCTCTTTCCTCTCTCCCTATTTTTCTTTCCTCTGTCTCTATCTCCTTCTCTGTCTTCTCTCTCTCTCTTTCTCCTTCTCTCTCTATCTGATTATCTCTTTCCTCTCTCTCTGTAGCTCCTTCTCTCTCTCTCGTCTCCCTTCCTCTCTTTCTCTTCTCTAACTCTTTGTCTTTCCCCTCTCTCTGTCTCTATTTCTTTCTGTCTCCCTCTTTGCCTCTTTTTCTTTCTCTTATCCTGTTTGTCTCTCTTCTCTGTGCCTGTCTCCTCTCTCTTTCATTTCCTTCCCTCTATCTCTCTCACTTTCCCTCTCTCTCTCTTCTTTTTTGTCTAATTCTTCTATCTCTACCTCGCTCTTTTTCCCTCACTTGCTCTTTCTCTCGCTTCTCTTTCTTTCTCGCTTCCTCTTTATCTATCTCTCCTCCTAGCTCCTATCTCTCTCCTCACTCTTTCTGTCTCCTCGTTCCCTCTCTGTCACTCTTATTTCTCTCTGTCTATCTCTCCTCCCTCCTTCTCTTTCCTATCTCCTCTTTCCCACCCTCTTTCTAATTTCTTTCTCTGTCTCTCTCCTCTCTCTCCCTCTGTCTATCTTTCCTCTCAAGCTATGATGTCTCTCTCTCTCTTCCACTATTCTCCTCTTTTTAATCTAATCTAATGACACTGTACATCTTTTCTATTTTTTCTTTCAGTCTACCTCTACATCTGATCTTTTTTCTCTCTTCCCTCTCCGTCTCTCTCTCCTTCTATTTTTCTCTCTGTCTTGCTCTTCTCTCTCCCCCTCATACTCTATACCTATCCATCTCTTCCTAACTTTTCTCTCTCTTTTTTCCCATCTCTTTCTTCCTTTTCTCTCTTGCTCCTCCTCATGCTTCCTCTCTTCTGCTTCTCCTTTTCTGCCTCTCTTCCCTCTCTCTCATCTCATTTCTCTACCTTCTATGCTCTAAGTGCTCCTCTCTCTTCTCCCTCCCCTCACTCTCCACTGTCCTCCGTTTCTCTCATTCACTCTATCTCCCGCTTTCCTTTCTCTACTACACCCTGAAAACACCATCCTCTCTCCCCTCCTCTCCCTCCCTTCTCTTTTTCCACCTCTCTCTCCTTCTCTTCCCTTCTGTCTCCTCCTCTTTTCTCTCACCCTGTTCTGCGCTACAGCCTCATAACAGTCCTTTTCTTCTCTTTCTGCTCCTCTTTTCAGTCTATCGCTGCTTCTTCTTCTCCCTACCCTCCTTTCTTTCTCCCTCTCCTCCTCTTTTGCTCCTCATTCTCTGCTATAATAACTTTGTGCACTTCCTTTCTCTTCCTCCTCTTTTTCTTTATCTGTTTTCTGCTATACTCTGATAACGGTGTTCTTTTACTCCTCCTCTCTCCACCTCTCTCTCTTTCTCTTCCCTGCTTCCTTGTCTCTTTCTCTTGCTGCTCCTCCTTTCATCTTTTCTCTCCTCCTCTCTCACCTCTTCCTCTTCTCCCTACCATCCATTCTCCCTCCTGACTTTCTCTCTCTCTCCTCTGCACAGTCCTCTTTCCTCCCCTCTCTGTCTCTCTACATCCCCTACTCTTCCTTTTCTCTCTCTCCTCATCCTCTGCTATAACTCCATCCTTTCTCTCCCCCCTCATTTTCTCTCTCTTCTGTAATAGCCTGATAACAGTTTTCATCCCTCCCTCCATACCCTCCTCTCCCTCCACCTCCTCTTTTTCCCGCTCTCCTACTCTGCTATACCCTGATAACACTGTTCTCTTTCCTCATCGCTCTCCCCCACCTTTCTCCCCTGCTCTCCCCTTTCCCTTTCCTCCTTTCTCTCTTTCTCCCTCTCCTCTCTTCTCCATCTCTCTCTTCTTAGCTATACCCTTGCAACACAGTCTCCTTGACGACTCTCTCTCCCTCCTCACTTTTCTCTCTTGCTGCTCCTCCTTTGTCTTAGTCCACCCTTTTCTCTCTCTTTCTCACATCTCTTCCTCTCACTCTCTCTCCTCTCTTCCGTTGTTCCCTGATAACAGTTCTCTAGCTTGCCCCCCTCTCTTATCCCATTTCTCCCTCCACCTCTCTTCTTTCTCTCTCACTTCCCTACTATTCCTTCTCTCTTACTCTCCTCTGTAATACCCTGAAAACAGTTCTTTCTCCCTCCCCTCCTCTTTCTCTCTCTCACCTCCTCCTCTGCTATACCCTGATAAAACTTTTCTTTTTCCCCTCCTTCCTTTCCCCTCTCTCTCCCTCTCCTCCTTCACTCCTCTCCCATCTCCATCATTCACACAAAAGGACCAAAAGAAACATGTCGACGTAGACGAACATACTTGACCCTCTTTAGGCACAAATGAATGCCATACTGTGGAACATTCCAGGCAAAGCAATGACGTTTCCATGTAGACAAGCAGATGGTTACCCAATTTCTTTCCATGTATTTGAGCAAAATGTGTCTTTCCCCAGGGCAGATATAATGTATAAGCAGATAATCAGGAAGTACGCATTAGTATACTAGTTGTTGTTAGTTTTACTGTCATGGCAAAACTCAAGTCTGGTCTCTGAAAGTTGTGAAAATTGCTTATAAACTCATCGTGGTGAATAATTAGGATGCTCTGAATGCATAAGGTAAATGAGGAATAACTTTGAACCACAGCAAACCATTTAAAATTAACTTTATATTTAGTTCTGAGTTCTCAAAAACAAACCTGTAGAGATTTTAAGATGGCTACTTGAGTTAGTCTAAAAGCTTTCTGACTCATTAGTGTTACAGACGTACTTACCAGTCACTTAGAAGTTGAAGGAACTGTATGTACTTCTTATCTCTGGACAAAGACAGGTCATGTTTATGAAATTTAAATCAAAATCTTGCGTACAGTTCCTTATACTCAGGGGTGGTATATGTCCTTTATATTGTATACGCTAATACATATGTGAACTTTAGCAATACAGATTTGACTAATAATGCTTGATTTTTCTTTTTTTACATGTTGCGTAACTTTTCTGGCAGTTGCTTTGCTACCTGCTCACCGCCATGGAGATGTTATTGCTTAACCTAGAATGTTCCACTGTATGGCATTAAACATGTCAAATTCCTTCTGTTTTTTTATTTTTTTATTTTCTGAACACAAGTGCTACCATAGACTGAAAACCATGCTGAAACAATAGCAAAAAAAATAACAGACTCAACTTACTAGATCCAGTCTCCAAAACAGACCAGAATAAAACCTTCACATCAAATTGTCGGCATAGCAACCTAGTGTCGCATTAACAACACACAAACCATTACAAGAACAAAAAAAAGTGTCAACTCTAAACTAAACACAAAATATCAAATCATCACTATGTTAAAAAAAGGGTCTGTTGATATCAAAACAAATAAGGCTGCTTCCAAGGAAAAAAAATATCAGGGTGGACTGAAAATCATCGTGGATTTCTATAGAACCAATAAGTAAAGTACTAATGTTTGATTTTGTTCTAAATGACGAGTGACCAATGAGCTCCTTTGTTTCATAAATCTGATTGCACAGCACTGTTTGTTTCTGGCTCGGCGCGACGGAGGAAGTGGTGACCTGAGTGATATCCCTCTGTATAAACAATACAGATATCATTCTGGACTTGGCAGGCAACTAATTCTTCATTGGGCAGCACAATTTTCCAACCTAGAAGACAGCGGAATTGTATCTTTTATTAAGTCGTTTTAGATCAGGGGTGTCAAACTCAATTTCACCAAGGGCCACATCAGCAAAATGGTTCGTCTCAAATTTGCAAAGATATAAAAAATATGTCTGTGTAACTGCGTAAGTCCTGATAAACTGACATTTTAAGACAGTCATACATTTAAATTTATCTCGTCGCGGGCCACATAAAATGACATGGCGGGCCGCATTTGGCTCCCGGGCCTTGAGTTTGACACGTGTTTTAGATGAATATTGTGATTTAAAATGTCCAACATACAACACTAAGATCTACGGGTGTCATAGATTGCAACTATTTATTTATTTTTATTTGCTCTGTCAAATAGATGATGTCTGAATTGTGAGTTCCTTAGCGTCAGCCTTGCTTTGACACATAAAGTAGCCAGCAACATATTGCCTCTTGATTCAAATGCAGGATAGTGAAGGCATTAGAGTTAAGCTAGGGGAGATTGGAGGTAGAGCCCTAGTCCCTATCGACTCTGGTGCAGTGGAACCTTGGAGTCTGCAGTGAGGGGCAGACATGTCCACTCAGTCTGCAGTGCTCCTCTCCTCTCTGGGACTGAAAAACTCATAGATAATTCATGATTTAGAGGTGAGGCACTAATTTCCACAGGAGCAGAGCCCACCATAAATGATTAATAGACAAATATTATGCATAAATTTGCTCATAAATTCAGAGAGACGTTTACGCTCCGTGGTGTTGGTGGAAACTACCTGAGTGGAGATAAGTACAGAGGAGTGAAGATGAGTGGTGATGAAAATGGTTGAAATGGTTTCAATGGATGGTTATAGTAAAGGGAGAACTTGTATTTTTGTTTTTATGGGTGTACACGGGTGCAAAAAGCAGCTTTGCAATGTCATTGAAAGTAACAGGTTAGACTACTGGTTAAACATAGTTAACATCTTACAGTATGTTGCCACTATAAATTTTGCTGAATTTTTTCTTGCTTAATTGTTGATGTATGGAATGCATAAGGAGAGGAATAACTTTGGACCACTGCAAACTGTTTAAAATGAACTAAAATGAAAATCAGTTACAGCGCGTTTAAAATTCCAATGGCAAGAATAAGAATAATTCTTGTATGGGCTTGTCCTACATTTGGGGGACTGTATCTGTGGTTTGATGAGAGATGTTTCTTGGCTTCTGCACTCATACGTACAGTACAGACAAGTGGGGTGAGAGGACACACCCATGAGGACAGCCACTAGAAAAGGACTTCAGACAGAACCCTGTTGACCCTCAATCAGTGGAGTGTCAGTCTAAGGCCAATCCCAGTTCTCTTTTGTGCCCCTTTCCCTTAGCCCTACCCCGTCAAAATGAGGGCCAAGGGGAAGGGCTGAAAGCACTTGGAAATGGGGCAACCCTAGTTTTGTCTCTGCTTATTTTTCAATTAGAAATGCCAAGAGGTTTGTGCTGTTTATGAATATGTAAAATGAATTATTTTGTATGATAATCATAATATAATTATATTATAATCTAATATATATCTTAATATTCTGTAATACATTATTATACATGATTATACCAGGCTGTATTATTATATTACATATAGGTATACAAAAAAATTTGGCCTAGATATTATAATCCAGCAATATGACATATTGAAGCTCAACACTAACTCTAATGATTAGGTTACTGTATTTATCAGTAACTTGAACTGAACGTGAACTTGGACAGACTGACGTTGCAGTTATAGGCTTCTTTTATCTAGTTAAATGAATTAAATGACATTTGAGCTTGCAAAATGTCATATTTCTGGATTATAATATCTAATAGTGATTTCACCTAAATATAGTCCCTATAATGTACCCTATTGGCCTATATAATATAATAATATAGCCTGGTACAATCATGTATTATAATGTATTACAGAATATTAGGCTATATATTATGTTACAATATATTATGATTATATTTTTTACAAATTAATTCAAAATATTCATAAATAATGTTATGATTTAAAAAGAGGGCTGTCCCATTTCCAAGTGCCGTCTTTTCAGCCCCTCTCCTTAGCCCTCATTTTGAAGCTGCAGGGCTATGCTTAACGGGTAGGAGTACAAAAGAGATTTGGGATTGGGCCTCTTGGGCCTCTTTCTACACAGAAAGCTTCAACTGTGTGGTGAATACATTTAAAACGGATGTCAAATCAATCAAATGTAAAGGTTTGTCAGTGTGTTACAAGCCGTCTTGAAGTTAGCTTAGATATTCAATGTATTTTTGTAACTGAAATTTGAGTTTAATGCCATACAGTGGAACATTACAAGCAAAGCAATAATATCTGCACAGAGACGAGCAGTTGGATGAAGAGATGGCCGTAGATTAAATAAAGTGGAGGTTGTTGGAGAGGAGTGGAAGTGAGACCAGGTAGTTGCAGAGGTGCGGAGATGGACAAAGAGGAGTTGAGGTGAGATGTGAGTCGAGATGGTTTTAGTGGAGGTGAGAGGTGGGATCAGGTGGTTTTAGAGGAGTACAGGTGAGAGGTGGGATCAGGTGGTTTTAGAGGAGTACAGGTGAGAGGTGGGATCAGGTGGTTTTAGAGGAGTACAGGTGAGAGGTGGGATCAGGTGGTTTTAGAGGAGTACAGGTGAGAGGTGGGATCAGGTGGTTTTAGAGGAGTACAGGTGAGAGGTGGGATCAGGTGGTTTTAGAGGAGTACAGGTGAGAGGTGGGACCAGATAGTTGGAGAGGAGTGGAGGTGAGAGGCGGGACCAGATGTTAGATGTCCGGGGTAAGTTCAGATGGAGTGAATGTCGTAGATAAGCAGACCACCACAAGAGATGCTTCTAAAAGATGTTGTTGACATTTAAGTGCAGTCATTTGAGCTAATTAACCACCAGTGAGTGAACAATGTGTGAGTGGGGGGTAATTATCACTTTGTGGGGACTTAGATTAGTGTAAACACTCACATCGTGGGGACCTGCCTCGTTTAAGCTAGGCTTAAACTTATGTAAATGCCATTTATAGTATTTATAGTGTTTCTATTATTTACAGTATTAATAGTTTTTACAGAATTTATAGTGTGTGTGTGCATCTGTGCGGGTGTGTGTGTGTGAGAGAGAGAGAGAGAGAGAGAGAGAGAGAGAGAGAGAGAGAAGCATCAGAGGAGAAACTGCACAGCATGGACCACCATTTGTCAGTGTTCAATTTATATTATCTGGACTCCAAGATGTATCAATTATAGTTTCGAGTCAGAGTTTTGCTGTCACGGTAATACTAACAACAACTTGCGTGCCAACGTGCACTGCCTGATTATTGGACAATAAAACTCTTTATAATTAGATGCAGTGAGCACGCAGCAGACTTATTTTGACCTCAAGAGCTGCTTATATAATATATCTGTCCCGGGGCAATTAGTGCTACCATCCATCCATTTTCTTCCAGTTATCCGGGGCCAGGTCGCGGGGGCAGCAGTCTAAACAGGGACTCCCAGACTTCCCTCACCCCAGACACATCCTCCAGCACCTCAGATGGGACCCCAAGGCATTCCTAGGCAAGCTGAGAGACATAGTCCCCCAGGGTGTCCTAGGTCTTCCCCGGGGCCTCCTCCCAGTGGGACATGCCTGGAACACCTCCCTAGGGAGGTGCCCAGGAGGCATCCTAAGCAGATGCCCGAGCCACCTCAACTGGTATATCTTTAGACAATATCTGTGTGGTTGACTGGCTGTGTTTATATTAAAATAAACATGAATACGACATTTTTTGAAAGAAGGCAGAAAGAAAAAACAAAACAAAGAAAGACCCAAATTTATGTCATGTTCTGCTTTTAAATTGGCAAACTTATTACATTACAGAGACTTTACCCTGACAACAATAAAGAACATAAATACACCTTCATGAGAAGATGTGGAGTTGTTTGGCAGTGCAAATAGTTTTGGCAGACTTTTTGGGGATTTTTTTCTTTTTAGTGTTATATAAGACATTGTCACCATATTCGAAAAAGCATAGTATTTCTCATTTAGAGGTGTTCAGTTTTAACCCTGATGTATCAAAAAACATTTGAATAATAATAATAATAATTGTCAAATGATATTTATTGAGACTCAACATGACCATCTTAGTAAAACTCTCAGAGAAAATGCGTAAGATTTGTCGCATTCAAATTGAGATTGGGGCCTCGTGAGCCGCTACAGATCCTCTCAGGGTCCAGAGTTGGCCCACGGGCCCCCTACTGGAGACTTAGGCCATAGAGGATGACCAAAACAGACAGGGGTAGGTTGAGTCACTTTGGATGGCGGGTCCAAGAAATGGGATCACAGAGGATACACTGATGAGAAATCTGGAGGAAGACATGACGATCTGGCAGTTTAATTGCAGACTGGCTAGAGGTGTGTAGTGGGTGGTGTCCGAGTCTCCGCCCAGCTCCAGGCAAGGACACAGAAGGGAGGGGGGAAAACAGGACAAGATTCGAAGTTTGTAGTACTTTTAAGGCTGGGTTAGATGCTTTTCCAGAACTTCTACTTCAGGCTGACTTTGAGTGGCAAGAGCTGCAACCATGGACTTTTATTTTATTTCTTTGACTGTTTGCTTTCAGCTGAGCTGTAACAGCATTTAGTCAGCATTCACTGGGCCTTTGAGTAACTGATTGACTCTGGCTCTGTCCAAATCTCTGGCAGGCCACCTCGCTGCACAACTTTGGCCAGGGCAAAGTCTGATAACTTTTCACCAGGTTGCTGCTGCAATAGACCGAAGGAGAAATACATCACCAGACTCACCACTCCCAAGAGCTTCTAGGTACTTCAGAACTTCACATCAGAAAGGCATATTTCTTTGATCAGTTCAAGAGCTGGGCCTTTTAAAGTCTCCATGATCCTTCTCCTTTTGTCTTTATCAGAACCATCACTCTCTTTGACCATCAGGTAAACTTGCTCTAGTTATCATTGACCCGGCAGCGATAAGCTCCACTCTCTGATGCAGATTTGCTTGTCTTGTCCAACAGATCTGTGGCAGCACGAATGAGCGACTCTGCAAAAAAAAGGTAGATTGTTGCAACTCCTTGAACAATGCCTGTACATCATCAAATGTTTTTTCCTTCCGCCTGTAGAAGAGCCTTCAGTTCACATCTTCAGTAGTAGGTGTGTCAAAATCTGTGACCATTAGCCATCCTGCCAAGCTTTCAGCTCTCGACAGTTCTTTTAGGTCTTCCTCCGCCACAACTTTTTCTCTGCATTCACACAGCACAAGGACTTCATTATCCCCCCTCTGACTTGGACATGACTAAGACACTTGATACTCTGCAAAGCCTCTTCATTAAGTGCTATATCTGTGTTTCCAGGGAAAACTGTTAAAAGCCAAAATGCAGTAAATAAATCAAATCTATCCCAGCGTTGCCTCCACTTATATAGTCCACTTAAACCAAGGGTAATAAGGTTAAGGATCCCTGCGTTCTTTATTAATCCTAAACTACAAATAAGACCTATCAGAAAAATATAGAAGTAAAATTGCTGCTCTCACTATTTACCCTCATAAAAAATAGCACCTTCAGTCACAGTCAAAGCAATAGAAAATGACTGAACAAAAGTAAATGAGTAAACTTTAAATTTACTGGGTTAGCATATTTTAAATGCACATTTTAACAGATGAGCTGGTTTCTATGAAAATGTATTCAACAGTAAATTTAAATATATATTTTTTTATTCCTGTACCAAACACAGTGGGCCTATTCACCAATCACTCACACACTCATTAGCAGATTGTAAGGCATCAAAAACATGCCTGAAGAGTTTTAGATGTCATGCATGAACGTTTCAGTAATTAATCCATCTCTCCTGGGCCCTATTCAAACCCTCCTGATGTTTAGCTGTAAGATTCTGTCCAGTGCTCCGCCCACAAGCCTACATCACCCATCCTCCTACACAGTATTCTCCATAAATACACAAAAGCATGACACAAAATTGTACGCAACAACCTGATATGATGTGCAGTAGGCTCATTATCGGGATGTATGTAGATTGTGTTGTGATAGCGCTCTGAAGGGGGAGAGACTCATAGCGTCTCTGAGAAGCTTATAAAACAGTTTAATATGTTTTCTGCAAATATAGCATTTTCAAAACAATTAAAGGTAACATGGTGATCTAAATAAGTTATGTGTCAGCAGTTAATACCTCATAGAAGCAAACCTCATTTTTAAAATCTGTCCTCACAAGAGTCAGAGAGACCTGAGACCTGAGGACTGAGGACAGAGACCTGAGGATTGAGGACAGAGACCTGAGGACACTGTAGTTTTAGAGGCACTGTAATGGTGCTGTAGTTTTCTGTGCAGAGAGGAGAACATTACCGTCATCTACTCCATTCATAGTAAAAACATGGCTCTGCACTGGACTGAGAGAGAAATGCTCTGACAGGCAGCACTTTCACTTACTTTAGTGACAGAACTAATATGTAGTTGCCTTGCAAACCCAGACTAATATTGCTGTGTATTTTTGATACAGAGGGATATCAGTCTGGTCCTCAGTTGTCTCTCCTGCAAGAACCAAACATGATCATTCAATCAGATTTATTTATTTTAATGACACATTAATGACACAAACAATGGAGCTCATAGGTCACCTATCATTTACAAACAAAATGACATTTCTCTCAACTTAGAGTTTAGTGCTTAATTTATTGATTCAGCAGAAATCTGTGATGTCTTTCAGTCCCCTGTGATTTTTTTTTTTCCTTTCTTTTGTTTTGTTGTTTGTTTTTGGGGTTTTTTTTATCTGCTGCTCGCTAATGTGATCTGCAGCGATTCATCGGCGAAGCCGACAGTATGCAACTCTTTGATGTGATGAGGTTTACAGTGACTTTGGCTCTCTTTGGGCACCGGAAAGTCAGTGGACTGATTTCTTTTATATAATTTTTTGCCAGTTTGAAAAAAAATTATGACCTTTGAGAAATTTGACCATTGTTGATAACAGCAAAACTGAAAAGCCCCATCTCTTTGTGGTGGCATTTCACCCTAGGAAGCAGTAGATTTCATTGTTGTGTTTTTATTGTTGAAAATTTGATTATTTTTTTTTAATCCCATATACTGGTAGTCTACATTTTTTGAATAAATGCAAATTACTACAGAGCAGTGGGCGAAGATATGGGCTAGGCTTGTGTGTTGGGCTGCATAATTTACAAAATATATCACATTTTTCTTGTTTTTGACACTGTCCCTTCCCTTTGCTCCCTGTGCTAAATTACTCCCCCTTTAGAGCACTATACAACACAGCGTGCATCCTGCCAATGAAACTACTGTACCAGGTTTGTCAAGTTTTTGTGTACAGTTTTGTATCATGTAGGTTTGTGGGATGAGCATTGCACAGAATGTTACAGCTAACCATGAGGAGGGTTCAAATAGGGCCCGGGAGAGATCACTAAAATACTCAAACATGCAAGGATGACATAAAAACCTCTTGCAGCCCTGCTTGTATGTTGGGAAATAATGTTTTTGGATAACTTATTTTGAAAGGGCTCCTGAAGTTTATCTCCTCTAATTCCTGTCTTCCCTTTACTGAGAATTATGAGTTTATAACTCGTAATTTTGGGAATGTAACATTTACAAAAAGTGAACCTT
Organism: Periophthalmus magnuspinnatus; assembly: GCF_009829125.3. Lineage (NCBI taxonomy): Eukaryota > Metazoa > Chordata > Actinopteri > Gobiiformes > Gobiidae > Periophthalmus > Periophthalmus magnuspinnatus. Next base: position 15,194,147 of record NC_047139.1, read on the forward strand.
ATCAATTTTGATTAAATGAATTTGGTATTTTAATAATTTCCTCAATAAACCAGCGGGGTTGTGACCAGCTGGCACTCTGCTCAGACCAGGAAAACGAGCGCTCACAGACACAGAGCACAGCTCATGAGTGGTCAGAACAGCACTCAGGGCCCACTGATTTGTTCAAGACGCCAGAAACTTTACTGGAGCTTAATTTATTCATTTTTTAAAAGTATGTAGGTGATAAACATAACAGTCCTCCTCCTGTCTCCTCTGCTCTGTACACTCAGTTGCAGTGTGCTACAAGCTCAATTAAGACTTTAAAAGTTCTAATTACGAGTTTTAAACTCATAATTAGTAGTTTTAAAACTCATAATTACGAGTTTTAAACTCATAATTAGTAGTTTTAAAAGTCCTAATTACGAGTTTTAAACTCGTAATTACGAGTTTTAAACTCATAATTACGAGTTTTAAACTCATAATTACGAGTTTTAAACTCGTAATTTCGACTTTCTGTGGGGCTTTTATTTTTTTTTTCATGGCGGAAACGGGCTTCCATAGCCTGGAGACGCTCCACTGACACTAAAAAATTAGAACTCCAACCTCATTTGAGCGACCTGCTTTGGTGTACACTGAAGGTGAGGCATTCAAGTGCACTCAGGCCAAACTGCAGGTAATTAATAGAGGCATGCTGTGTTCGAATCTGTGGGATTAGCCAGCGTCAGTGTACAGTGCCTCCTCCACCAATCAGAGCGGAGCAAAGTACAGATGGACCAATTAGGCTCCAGCTGGGAGAGTGGAGAGGACAGAGGGAGAGCCGAGGTGGGGTAGAGTACACTGGCACATGGTCCGGCCTCCTGTGGTAGTCTACAGCTGCTTATGGCATGGTTAGACTGGCCAAGGTCTGAGGAGCCAGAAGCGCAGGGAGAGATGGGCTCCTCTCTTCAGGAACATTGCAATAGATAGTTCTCTTCCATTTGAGTTAGTATTGTCTATTAAAGAAGACATGTGAAGCGCACAAGTGAACCAAAACAAACATGGCGATGCAAACAGATATTCTTCAGCCTATTTTAGCATTAATATGAAGAATTGTGGGAAAATGTACAGAAGGTAAGCGCTTTGTGCATTTATGCATTTATAGACAGGCAAGATGTCTGTGCATTTCTCTCAACTGGATGTAACAAAAGTTGTTTTGTTTTTTTGTCTTGTTCTGTTGTTGTGACGCTTCGCCTAATTAAATACAAATAATCATGGCTTTCTGAGTTTTCCCAATCCCGTGTCTAGGACTCAATGCTACACATATCAATCTGGAGTGAACGACGTTACATCACACAAGAAAGTAGCCGATTTTTATTACATTTATTAATTTCTGTCACTGGGCGATGCTGCCAAGTCCTACACGTGTCACAGATTAAGAAAACAAAATTGGAGAAGGAATTAAGTAAAGAGCAGTGGGCATGTACTGGTGGCTGTGAAAACAGGGGGTAGATTGGAGCGATGACGTTGTGAATACAGGAGAATAAAGATTACTCAAACATGCAGGAGTCACTCTAAAAACAACTTGGAGCAATAGGATAAAACTGTTATTTTAAGTGGTCAAATGGAGCATACTTATTAAACAGGATTCATCGAACAAACATTAATCAAGCAAAATACAACTCCAGGCATGTGTTTGATGAGGGAACAATGTTTTAACATGGTTACAAGTCCCAAAAAGTTGATTTTGCATAATATGTGTTAGAATATATATAACTGTATGTGTCCTGCGCTCTTAAAGGTTCCATAGTCACAACTGAACCTGTGCTGCCTTAACCTGCAGATAGAGGACACATACAGGTTTTTATTATTCTCAGTATATGGACAGGCCATTCCTCATATAAAAGCTCAGAACCTCCAGAATTCACTAACACTGATTCATGATTGGCTGCAGGTTCCTAAGGTTTAGATAGTGACCATTCAGATCAGAGAGAGTCCTTTTAGGTTTAAAAGAACTGGATTCCATCATTAAAACTAACAACCCAAATGACGGAGTCATGTGAGACTCATTCTGCTTTTTGATTGGATAATTGTCCCAATTGAATTAAACCCAAACACTGAAATAAATGAAACAAATGAATGAATTTGAACATGTTTATGTCTTTTTGGGGGACACAGATAGGTCAAGGTTACGGAATCTAAAATCTAAATCTTCTATTTCTTTAACTAATGTAAAGCTATGATAAATATTTACCACAAGCCAAGCCAAGAAATAAACCATGAAAACTTGTCATATGCACTATAAGAGCGGGACATGTGCCAATCTCCATAGAGATTGGCACTTATATGGCTTTTCTATGGCTTATATGGCTTTTCTATGGAAAAGCCATATAAGGGTTGTCAAAAGTCTCAAAAATCAGATACTAATCAATACTAAAACTAGTATCAAAACTAGATACTCATTTCAGCAGGTATCGCTACTAAAAAAATCACATTAGCAAGACAAAATTTGAACTTTTCTGAACAGTTTTTGTTTGACTTTGAGCTTTATCAGCACAAATATAAGACCTCAGGCTAAAAAAAAGAAAGTACTAGAAAGTAAAGTAGAAAGTAATTACAGTACAAAATATACAAAAATTACATTCTATTATTAAAAATTATAATTTTTTATTGTCAATGTGGTATCATAATCGGTATTGAGTATTGAAATTTTTTGTATCGAAATCGAGTTTGAAATGTTAGTATTGTGACAACACCTATGCCAGATATAATCAGCCTGTAACCAGAGAGATGTGTTAGAATCCTGCTATTAAAAATGCATGCCTCTGCCTCTCCTCGCTGCGTAAATAAGCGCTTAATAAATGGATAATTAATATTTAATCTTCTCAGTGTGCATTATTAAAAACAAAGCGGACCCATTAGGTTTTTAATTAATTTGGCTATTAACTGAAACGATTTGGTTTGGGGGAACTACGCATGTCTTTGTTTTGCCGAATGCAGTGAGTCACCTATGGGATCTTTATGTCAGAAATATTCATGTTGTATTCTGATGGCCCAATTTCATAATGCAAATAAGTGTTACCGCGGCAGCCAGCTCCATATAAAATAATGATTACAGCTAAATGAAGGAACGTTTGGCAGCAGAGGGGGGAGAATGGAGACAAGTGAATGAAGCCCACACAGAACACTACAGATTACCACAGCGAGGCAAAATATCAAATAAACATGGCAAGTATGGTCTCATTTTAAAGACCCCGTACCCTATTTTTATGTATTTGAGTAAAGTAGTCTTTCCCCCGTACAGATATATTGTATAAACAGCTCTTGACGTAAAATATGTCTGCTGCGTGCTGTCTGCTTCTAATTAGAAAGCATTTTACTTATAATAAGGAAGTGTGTGTTAGTATGCTAGCTGTCAATATTATGCAATTTTGACTTTTTTGACCATTTAACCATGCTAGATTGTAGATGGACTCAGACTGGTGATGATCTCTTGGACAGTTTTATCAGTTACAGGTGCAAAGTGAGTCAGCTCTAAGTGTATAAGTGGGTGCTGGGTTGTTATTTGGTAATTGGAATTGATGGCATTTTAATGCCCTGAAACTTGTCATTAAAGAATACTTAGATGTGGATATCAGTTCTAAAGGCAGCGGAGCTGGAGGGTTTGTTAATCTGTGTACTGTTGTAAACAGGACACGAGAGTTGTTACTACAACTGCCAATAATGTCAGAAAATACCTTTGCCTTGTTCTACATAAAGTGTGGTTGTACAAAAAACACAGTAGAGCACTTCCTATATCACCTCATGACATCACAAGGTGGAACAGGTGGTGTGTTTTCTGTTTGAGAGAATAACTCAGCCTAAATATGCAGGATTTCTGTGTTAAACCTGTGTGAATGAAACAAAACACAACTCCAGGTCGCTTTGTGATGAGGAAACAACATTATAACATCGATCAGAAAATATTGTAATATGGGCCCTTTAAGTTAGAAAATGTGAAATACATCTCCCAAGTTAACTAAAAGCATGTTTAAAAGAGAATTAAAGCCACATGAGTGCATAATATGTGTTCTTTAAAAGAAACTACTTACGTTTTTCATGTTTTTAAAGAAAAGAGAAGTAAAAAATCAGGCATAGCACTTTTAACTAACCATTCTCCCAATTGCTTCAAAACCGCTGCTGTAGTACACAAACTGTGACTACATTTGAATAATTTAATAAAGCTCTATTTACTGTGTACATTGGGAGTAATGTAACAGCTGCTATAACGCCAGGCGGCGAATGTAATGAGAAACCATCTAGCACAAACACGACCTCTTCGACGCTATGTTCTCATCTAACCAGGGCGCGGGATCGTACGGGCCGTGGGGACAAAACGTTTTATTTGTCTGATAGGTTTCATACGGTTAACTGTCTCAGGAATGGATTCTACATGCTCTGTATAATGGGATGGGCGACAAGGTGCGCTTGACTGGTGGGAGTATAGTAGACACATTGGAGCTTTGGGTTGTTGAGTAGATACCAGATTGGGGGGGTGTTGTGAAAAGAAGATTGGTTTTGCTCTAGTAATGGGACTTTTCAGCTTTTTTTTTATATGCAGTTGAAACCAGAAGTTTACATACACTACATAAAGAGACACATACTCTTTTTCTCTCATTGTCTGACATGAAATCAAACTAAACTTTTCCTGTTTTAGGTCAATTAGGACAACAAAATATACCTAGCCTTTAGGGGGCCCTAAGCCCTAATTTGCCCCCAGGAGCACTCTCCACTTCAGTGCCACATATTCATATTTAACAACATTAAGACATCAACACAACCAGTTGTTAAAAGACTGAAAATTGTAGAGGCTCAAAACAGCAGTAGCCACAAGTATAACAGCATAAAACATGTAAGAAAGGGGGTTCTGCCAGAGGAATTTTTAAATTCTGGTGCATTTTAATGTGTTCCAGCTGACCAAAGTGGGCTTACATTTATCAATTCTTTGTGTCATAAAATGCAGAATTGGATAGAGTAGCCAAATGCTGTACTTAAGCAAGAGTACACTTACTTAAAAATCATATCACTCAAGAAGTAGAAAGTAGTGATCCAAGTTAAGAGTTGCATAAGAGAAGCAGCCTGGACATAACATCAGATTTATAATCATTATATCATTTGGACTGAACATTAAATAAGATTTTATGCTTATTGTCTGTGATTTTGCTTAAATGCACCTATACATGAGTAGGGATGCACAGATACCGATAATAGTATCATCTTCAAGTACTCATACTCGTCAATGGGCTGCCGATACCAAGAACCGATACCACTGTAACTGCGCTGCCTATTGTTTGATGCTCACAGCTCATTTCTCCACAGAGCAGTGAGCTCTGAGCTAAGCACTGCGCAGAGGTGACCATAAAGATGCACATTGTTCTGCACATTTAACGTAGCTGTAATCATGTGACATATGTCACGTGAAATATTCAAGTATTTAGAACTCCAAAGGTTTTTTATAGTTCACAGAGGATACAAGCGCAGTGCTTGTGTTTACAATAGTAGCATGCCAAGGTAGCATGCCAATGTTGCTAATTGGCGCTGGTGATTATTTGTTTGTGCATGCGTTGTAACTTATTGACATTGGCAAACAATTTAGTGACTGAATAGTGCGGATAGAGCTTTTAAAAGAGGTATAGCATGTCCACATTGGTGCAAGTGTGGCCGTGGTAAAAGTAACACAACAGTCACTGTTATGCTAACAGTGTTACGCTAACAGTGGCTCGATAGCAGTTAGCTCGTTAGCAGTCAGGAGAAGCGCAGTATGCAAGTGGTAAATATTAACGCCAGGTGCTTATCTAAATAAATTATATTTGAATTATACCTACATTTAACTACAATGATTTCAGTAGATAAGATAAGAGTTCTAAGATGAAAAGTAGGCTATATTACAGAAATCCTATGAAAGTAATTAGATTTACCACTAGTCAAACACCAGTAAAAATAATGTCTGGAAACAGTATTTTACTCAGAATCGGCGAGTACTCAAAATGAAGTACTCGTGCTCATTTTTGCAGCGGTATCGATACATCCCTATATGAGCATTCACCGCACATTCAGGAGTTGTTCACAGGTCGTTCTTTCGTTCAGTAGATGAAACAGATTTTCTGCCATAATCAACGTTAATGTGACACAGGAGCAGTGACGCTTTAGCTACACTCACATCATCTGATGGTTTAGAGACAAAAGAACAAGCCACAACAAAAAACAGCCAGTATAATAAACGGACTCACCTGCTGTCCTCTGCCGCTCTGAGGTGTGTCCTGTCTGTCCTCTGCCGCTCTGAGGTGTGTCCTGTCTGTCCTCTGCCGCTCTGAGGTGTGTCCTGTCTGTCCTCTGCCGCTCTGAGGTGTGTCCTGTCTGTCCTCTGCCGCTCTGAGGTGTGTCCTGTCTGTCCTCTGCCGCTCTGAGGTGTGTCCTTTCTCCAGAATTATACACGTCCAGCTTCACTGTTTTATCTGCAGATCCAATGTTGTAAAGTGGGGACATATTTCGAGTCCTCTGAAAAGTCCCTCTTTCTCCTAAACGATCTTCCCCTGGGGCTTTTCATACATTGTCCTGTACTTTAGATTAACTTAACTTCACTAACTTTTAGTGTTTTAGTTTGTAAAACACCCATTCAAATGTCCCTCTGCTGCCTCAGCGCTCCTAGAGCACACCTCGAGGGGAGGGGTCCTTCACACCAGTGTAAACGCGTAGCTGTCCACACCAATGCCTGACTCAAAAGTAGGCATATCAAGTTACTGGAAATAAAACACATCTAATCGTTTTAGATGGATATTTAAACTAGTATAAACACCCGAGCGCCATTTAGTTTTGAGGGGGAAAAAAATTATTTTCAACATAAATGTATGGGCTCTTGGGGGCCCTCTGGTGGCCTCGAGGCCCTTAGCAGCTGCTTAGTCTGATTATAGGATGGGCCGGCCCTAATGTCAACCCAGGAACAAGCAAAGACCTTGCAAAGATGCTGGCAGAAGCTGGCAAGAGTGTGTCATTATCCACAGTGAAATGAGTACTTGGTTGAAAGGCCACTTTGCCAGAAAGAAGCCAATACTCCCAAAGAAACATACAAAAGCCAGATTACAGTTTGCAAATGCACACAGGGACAAAGACCTTATTTTTGGAGAGATGTCCTGTGGTCTGATGAAACAAAAATTTAACTGTTAAGCCATAATGAGCATTGTTACATTTGGAGAAAAATCCCAACTGTGAAATACGGGGTTAGCAGCAGCATGTTTTGGGGATGTTTTGCTGCATGAGGGACTGGTACATTTCACAAAATAGATGGCATCAGGATGAAAGAACATTACATGGAAATACTGAAGCAGCATCTCAATACATCAGCCAGGGAGTTAAAACTTGGGCGCAAATGGGTCTTCCAGATGAACAAAGACCCAAAGTATACTGGAAAACTGGTTACAATGTGGTAATGTTGCCTACAAATTGGCTCAGTTACACCAGTCCTGTGAGGAGAAATGGGTCAAAGTTTCTGCCAACTATTGTGAGAAGCTTGCGGAAAGATATCTAAAACATTTGACCCAATTCATACAGTTTAAAGGCACTGGTACCAAATACTATACATATGAAATGTATGTAAATTTCTGACTTAGAAGAACCCAATGAAACAATACCTAAAAAATAAAATCGTTTTCTCATTATTCTGGCATTTAGCAAATAGAACAAATTTTGGTAATCCTATTTGACCTAAAACAGTAAAAGTTTAGTCTGATTTCATGTGAGACAATGAGAAAAAAAGCATATATGTTTTTTATATAGCGTATGTAAACTTATGGTTTAAACTGTATTTATGTAGCCAACATGACAGTCAATGTGATTGAACCATAGACTGTATAAAGAAGTGGAATAAGTGAGTGTGATGTCACTCATAGCATTCGGCTCCAGTTGAATGAAGCTCATTTCTAGTTATACGGGTGAGTCTGGAGCCAAGTTCCATATTTGTAATTCCAACCGCGATTATCGTAGCAAATAAACAGCCAGTTTGGAGCAAGGCTGTTCTTCCTGCCCACAGCAGTGGTTTAGCAGTGAGTCGGTGCCTAGCAACGCTGTCAATCAAACCTGTTGCTAATGCTAGCAGGAGCAACCTTGAGGAAAGAAGGCGCCTGATTTGTCTCTTATTAATGTTTATATGTTGATTTATACAATAGCGAAATACAAATACGGATCATGTAGAGTGGGTTACTGCAAACATTTTAAGACCAAAATGACAAGTATGACAGCAGCAGTTACAGAGAGAAGGGCAGCAGTTTCTCAACATAAGTGAATTGGAGCCGATGGATGGAGATGGTGGAGCCAGAAGCAGGGCCGTGGTCACTCCCTATTTGGACCATGGCAGTCTGTGGATTCAACTCATTTTTGTGCAAACTAATCACAAAGAGAAATGACCAATGCTGTTTAAAATGGTTTAAACTGACAGTAGGAGTGTGTTTAACCTTTAAAATTAGGCAAAATCTAAATAACAAAGTTACACTATAGTAGTAATGATGATAATAATGTAGTTTTTTGTTTTTTTTTCACAGAATTCTCACTCATGTTGCCCGCCGATTCTTGTGTTGGTTCAGTGTAACTCGGTGCAAAAATCCATCAAGATTAGAAATAAAAAGATTCAGCTCTTTTGAAAAGAGCAGAATCTTTTTAGGTTCAAACCATTCACATCAAGGAGCCATTCGAGCTGACTCGATCACAAACTTCAAATCACTGTTTTGCACATGGGATGAGAGGTGGGTTTAGAGCAGAGCTAACTTTGGGAGGTCTTAATTGTGATTTAGTCATGGTTCACTTTGGTTGTGTTTAGGCCCGAGAACATGCTTTTGACAAACTGACCCTTAAAATACACATTTTCTCTACCCTCCAGCCTGATTTGAGGAGGAGATATTACACTACTATGGGATATTAACTGTTAATATGTAACTCAACGTGTTACCTTGTATGTTATATAAAATGTTATATTCACTTAAAGCAACATAAAACGTAAACTATTTAATATGTTTCAGTTTAATTTTTGATGTCCTTCAGAGTGACATCATAACATAATCACAAACAATCAGTGTGCATTTCAATAATAAAACTATTACATATTCCATGGTTTGTGACATTGCACTGTATTGTTTTGTATGATGCTTTTGTATATTTATGGAGAATTATCATGTGGGAGCATGAGTGATGTTGGCTAGCATTTAAATAGTGCCTGTGAGAGAATGCTAAACTACTCAATCATGCATGGATGACATCTAAAACCTCTTCAGGCATGTTTTTGATGAGGGAACAATATTATAATATGGTAGAAAGCTCCAAAAAGTCAATTTTGCATAATATCCTGTCTTTCAATAAAGCTTCTGGATGAGAAATGAAATCTTCTAATTTAAAGGCACGACTTTCTTTGGAGGTGGCATGTTACATGATTTCATGAAAATAGCCCGCTTACAGTAAGGACGTATGTTTTTAGTTTAGTTTAGTCTTTATTTCTCAGGGTTCATGTACAATTTAATTAATGTTATATTTGTACCAGATTTAGCTACTTTCCATCTGTTGTCCCTGGACAGGTAAACACACTACAAGTACACATTACATTACAACTGCATTACAAGGCTAACTTAGCTCATTATTAACATTAGTAAAATACAATAAAATGGAAAAATTTCCAGTACACTATGTCACTTACAAATATAGTATACAAAATACAAATGTTTGGATATGTTGGAATTCAAATGTTGGATTCACAATAGTTGGCAGAAATATTGGCCCATTTCTCCTGACAGAACTGGTGTAATCCAATGAAGTTTGTAGCATTTTCAGCTCTGCCCAGACATTTTCAATAGGATTAAGATAAGGACTTTGTGATGACCACTCCAAAACATTGGCTTTGTTATCCTTAACCACTTTGTAACCTGTTTAACAGTATGCTTCAGGTTTGCACCCAAGCTTTAACTTCCTGGCTGATGTCATAAGACATTATTTTCTTTTCATTCAGTTCTTTCCTTATGATGGCATCTGTTACGGCCCCTGGCCTCCAGCTCCTCCTACTCTGTGCCTCTTCCTTTTTTCTTCTCTCTCTTCCTCTCGGCCCCTCCCAGTATGCCCCGCAGCTGGCGTTGATTGACAGCCTACTCTACGTGCGATTGGAGGGACAATCAAGGCTCAGCCAATCGTCGCCCTCCACCTGTGGCTGCTCCAGATTCAAAAGGACTCGCCCCCTGTTACTCCTGGCTGCCAGATTCTGTCTGTGAATCGGCATGCCATTTGATTAGACTTTGTACTTTACTCTTAGAGCCTCCCTTTGTTGACTTTGTATTTTTTGGTATTGAAATTCTAAATTGTTAAATGCCCTTCATTTCTCTACATAAAGGCTACTTATTTTATTATACTATCTTGTGTTGCCTTCCTTTTTTTTCCCTAGGAAATGGTTCGTAAAGTCCACCACTCCCTCCTGCTGAAAAACACCCCCAAAACATGAAGCTGGCACCCCTGAATTTCACAGTTCATGTTGGTGTTATCAGGCTTGGAAGCTTCTCCCTTTTTCTCATTATGGCCAAACAGTTAAATTTTACTTTGGCCAGACCACAGGACATGTCTCCAAAAATGAAGGTCTTTGTCCTTTTGTGTATTTGCAAACTGTAATCTGCCTTTTTATGTTGCTTTTGAGTATTGGCTTCTTCCTGGCAGAGTGTCCTTTCAGCCCATGTTGATATAGTACTTGTTTAACTGTGGATAATGACATACTGATTTCAGATGACAGTGAGAAAAAAAAAAACTATTAAACTATTAAGTATTACAAAGCATTATGTGCAAGTTTTTACAATGAATATTTCAAGTGCAAATTTCAAAGTTTTTCAGTGTAATCAAAGCATCCAAAATAAAAAAAAAAAACATGCTTTTATTTCTAGTCTAATTTTAAACAAGTTATATTGGAAGTTGTATTGGAGTAATTCATGCATGTTTGAGTAATCTTTATTGCCATGAAAAGTAATGTTTTCACCTCCCTTATACATGCCCACTCCTCTCATAGGTGACATACTGTAAATGGGCTGATGGAAATTAGTTCTGTGGTTTTGAACAGGAATTCAGTGAAGCGATCTCTATTATTAAGGCGTTGTAGATCAATGCTGTGAATCAAGACGCTAAGTGTAAAATAATAAATCCTTGTTCACACCTTTGAAAGCTCTGTTACTATTTCTCCCCTTTTTCTTCCAGATGTTTTAGCTACACCCCTCCACCGTCGAAGCAGCAGAGTCATCAGCCTCCTCAGTCCCATCATCTCATCTTCACCACCACCTTTTTTCATCTGCTGTTCTCAAGCTCCATCCCATCACTCATGTCTCTGCCGGGGTCCTAGTATCAAGTTTGTACAGTCAATAAACTAATTCTTTAGACTAAGGTTAAGTCTAAGTTTATGGTACACATTATTGTACCTATGAGGAAATATGTCCTCTGCATTTGACCCATCCAGCTATAGGATCTCCTCAGGACCTGTGAGCACCGTAGTGCAGTTGTTAGGGACCCACTTCCGTGATCTTGTTCCAGGTCTATTGTGCATGTTTTGGGTTGATGGGGGAAACCAAAGTAATCAGAGGAAACCCACCCAGACACAGAGAGAACATGCACACAGAAAGGCCCAGGCAACCCGAAGGTCAACCCCGGAACCTTCATGCTGTGAATTAGACTCTTAAATTCTTTCTAATCCTAGTGCTAAAATGCTGTTTGACTTCAAATATCTAGGCCAGAGGTGTCTAAACGTGTTTTGTCAAGGGCCGCGTATCTAAATATAGATGTATAGAAGCGGAGGGCCACAGACTGGTGATAAATATAGAGAATCATTCAGATGGATGCATTTAACAAAGCTTTAACAGAGTCACCGTCTCTTTAATAAGACGTGGAACATTCATTTTAGACCTGTATCATAATCGTATCATATATTGTGGTAGAATCATTTAAATGTGTGTAGATTTACATTAGAAAGTTGTGCTCATGATAATGTGGGCCAATTCAGCAAGCAACAAACAATTCCCTGAGGGCCACATTTAGCCCCTGGGCCATAGTTTTCACACTTCTGATCGAGGTATAAAGCATGCTGCTAATTTGTCAGTTCAAAACACTTTATTACCAAGTGACAAAACAAATGCACAGGTGTCAAATAGTATTTAATAAGCTACACTAAAGTAGAATGAAACCCCAGACTCCCTGCTGTGTTCATAACAGCAGGGAGTTACACTGAAACAGGGTTATTTACTGCAGTATTTTTCTCAGAGGGACTTTATGTTTCGCTTCCAGTCATATTTTAACTGTCGAGCTTCTGTGTCTTTGTCCAGGGATGTCCTCAAGGCTAACTGCACCCTGCAGGGACGCTAACAGCTCCATCCATCAGGAAACAATGCACTGTATGTGGCAGGCTATACTCTATTGTGGCTGTGCAAAATGGACACCATACATTTGTGTAAAGAAACTGCATGTACCCTGCACTCAGACTGGTTTATAAAAGCTTCTGCAGTCATGTTTTGGACAGGCCATGCCTCATGTGAAAGCTCACAATCTCCAGAATTGGCTTTGTGCTCAACAGTACCCAACTAGTTCCAATCAGAGGGACAATAAGAGACGCTATTTCCACTCTAATGTTAATCCCTATGAGGTTTTAGTTGAGTTGTTATAAAATTATTAAATCCTAACAGATGAGGCAGTGGACAGGGAGCTGCAGAGGGATGTCACTGATAACATGTTAAACACTTTACAAACGTTACCTTAGGACACTTCTGTCTTTACAAAGAGACGTCTGATGCTAATTTTGGAGCCTAATAAACACTGAAATAATGGCCCTTAAATAATCTACACCTAATCAGGTCATCCTTACAACAAATGTAATTTTGTTATGTTTGTTTTAACATTTTAAAACAAACATAGTGTAAGATGGCGGCGCGCATAGTTGCTGCGGCTCAGTGCTCGTTCAGTTGGTGCTTTGCGTGGGTGTGTGTTTACATGTTTTAAATTTTCGTTGTACATGTGGCATGTTGCAATGACAATAAAGATCTATTCTATTAATAAAAGTTTGCATTGCATTGACACATCTCCCACAGCTCCCTGTCCACTGCTTGATCTGTCAGGATTTATTGATTTTAGCTTGACTCAACAAAACCCTCATAGAGATTACATTAGAGTAGAAATGACTGCACAGAGGCTCCCTCTGTCCTGAAGTAGCTGCACAGAACCAATTTATTCATTGAGCTGCAGAGGCTGCATTAGCACTGATCTATAATAACTTTGGATTTATTGGATTTATATAGTGTCTTTCGAGAAGGAATCGAGGCTGCAGATCTGCACCACCAGCCCCTCCAAGCAGCACCATCACACACCACGTTCACACTGGGCGATGGCTTTGAACTCATCCTGCTACAACTGTTTTTAGAATGTACCACGTCTCTACAGCCTCTGCTGACAGCACACTTTCTCTTTCCTTAAGGGATGTAAAATCCATGTAAAAAACAAGTAAATTTTAAACTGTTTACGGTGATCTGAAATTATTCCACACACTTTTCACAACTGCCATCACAATAAAGTTAACAACAACTAGCATGCTAACAGTGCACTGCCTGTTTGTCAGACAATAAAATGCTTTATAATTAGACGCAGACGGACAGTATACTGCTGACATATTTCGACCTGAGCTGCGTATACAACATATCTGTACTGGGGCAAGACACTTCTTCAAATATATGTTGAAAAATCATGTACAGGCCCTTTAAACTGTCAGGAATATGCTCAAAAATGGCCCCTTTATTTTGGCACAACTTTCTGTTAGTGTTGTCACGATAATGAACTTTCAAAGTCTAGTTTGATAATACACTCGACTCAATACCGAGTCTGATACTGTGATGATGTTAAAAAACACTCTTTATTTAGATAATGGGATGTGATTTTCAACATTAAATAGCAGTACTTTCTTTTATAATACTATGTGATCTTAGACTTGTTCTGATACAGCTCAAGATCATAAAGTTATTCAGGAAAGGTTAATTTCTGTCCTGTGAATGTGAATTTTTAGTGCCAATACTTGCTCAAATGAGTATCTAGGTTTGATACTAGTTTTAGTATTGATTAGTATCTCATTTTTAATACTTTTGGACACTCTACTTCCAGCATTTTTTGACTTTTCTTCTACTTTTCTTCACAAACTGCCACTTGACTGATGTAAACTAGGAAGTATTTACCACATGTACTACTCCACTAAACTGAAGTATAATCACAATACTACGCAGTACTACAACATTTAGATTGGAGTAGGTAGTACAGAGTGTATTGTAATTATGAATACTGTGATTGGAGCAGAGCTTGGTGCAGTGGTGCAGAGTGAGTGAGCTCATCTCTCTGACAGTACAGCGGAGCGACGGCAAAGCTGGGATTATGCAAACGATGGAGAGAGGGAAGAAAGAGAGGGAGGGAGGAAGAGAAAGAGAGGGGGGAGACTTCAAAGAGACGAGAGCCGAGATGGAATTAGTCCTCCGCTAATCCCACTGGAGGAAAGAGAGAGAGAGAGAAGGAAGGAGAGTGAGGAGAAAGGGAGAGACAGAGTTAGAGTCAGAGGGGGAAGAGTAGAGAGAGAGAACCGAGAGAGAAGAGGGGAAAGGAACAGAGAGAGAGGAGAAAGCAATAGAGAGTGAGAGAGACAGAGGGATGAAAAGGAGAAAGGAATAGAGAGAGTGAGAAAGACAGAAGAGGGGAGAAAGGGATAGAGAGAGTGTGAAGGACAGAGAGAGGAGAGGGGAAGCAACAGAGAGAGACAGAGGAGGGGAGAGGAGAAGGGAATAGAGAGAGTGAGAGAGACAGGACGGGAGAGAGGGAGAGAGATAGGGAAGAGGGGAAGGGACAGAGAGAGACAGAGGAGAAAGGAATAGACAGAGTGAGAGAGACAGGAGGAGAGATGAGAAAGGAAGAGAGAGTGAGAGACATAGAGGAGGGTTGAGGAGGAAGGGATAGACGGGGAGTATAGAGAGAGGAGAACAGAGAGAGAGAGATAAATGGGAAAAACTGAGAGAGAAGGAGAGAAAGGACAAGAGAGAGAGTCTGGGAGTCCCTGCGTAGATTGCTGCCCCTGCAACCCGGCCCCGGATAAGCAGATGAAAATGAAAGGATGGAAAAGAGAGAGTGAGAAAAATAGAGGAGGGTAGAGGAGAAAGGGATAGAGAGCGTGAGAGAGACAGAGGACAGGAGAGAGGGAGAGAGACAGAGAGATAGAGAAGAGGGGAAGGAACAGAGGGAGACAGAGGAGAAAGCAATAGAGAGCGTGAGAGAGACAGAGGAGGAGAGATGAGAAAGTGATACAGAGAGTGAGAGACATAGTGGAGGAGAGAGAGGAAAGGGATAAAGGGGGGGAGTATAGAGAGAGGAGAACACAGAGAGATAAGATGGGAAAGAGTCAGAAGAGGGGACAGGAACCAAGAGAGAGAGAAGGAGAAAGGAAAAGAGAGAGGGAGAGGGGAAAAGAGTAAAAAGAGAGAGGAGAGCAGAGGGAGAGGAAAGAGAGGAAACAATAAAGAGAAGAAAACAGAGTAGAGCGCGGGGAGAAAGGAATATGTAGAGAGAGGGGCACAGAGAGATAGAGAGAGACTGTAGAAAGGTACAGAGGGATAGAGAGGGAGAGGAGAGGAGAAATGAATATAGAGAGAGGGAAATAAAGAGAGAGGGAAGAGGGGAATAGGAAGGGAGAAAAGAATATATAGAGAGAGTAGAACAGAGAGAGAGAAGGGGTGAAAGGAATACATAGAGGAAAATAAATAGAGAAAGGGGAATACACATTTTTTCTTGTCATTTTAAATAAGTTGAAGAGCATTTTTGGTGTTGGTTTTGTGCTTGGGTCTGAATGACATGAACGAGGAGACATTTAAAAAACAACTCTTGTGTTTAAGAGACACTGCAGTAACTGAGGCTGAGCACAGGCTTATGTTTGTCTGTGCCTCCCTCTTGTGGTCATAAAAGGGACTGCACACAGCTCCGTGCAGGAACCAACCATTATGTCAGAATGAGACTAAATGTGCATATTTAAACAAAGTAATAACTGTAATTTGACTTGTTGTAGGATGACAGACGAAAAATAGCCCTGTGGCCTTTAGCTCGTTCCTCTTGTGTTATAGTTTGTGTTAAGTCTAGTCTGTTGCTGATGTCTGTTTTCCTTTGCATAAAACCTGGTTGTGTGAGCTCTTTGGTAGACTCTAAATCGCTGCTCCTGACTGGCTTATGGTCCCTGTTTCCCCTTCTCCCTGATTGGAGCAGTATTTCATCACTTTGTCAATAAGCACACATATTTAAGCCCTGTTCACCTGCTGTCCTGGGCTGTCCTGGGCTGTCCATCTTTGTCTCTGTGCTTGACAAATGTGTCTCGTTTTCTGTCATTGCTGTGACTCTCTGACAGTACTCACTTCAAAAATGTGTCCTGTAATTGTACTAATAGTTTTCTTAGTTAAACTTGGCCTTTGTTACTCTTTTGTTTAACCCTTGTGAGTTACCTTTCATGTACATATATTAGACTCCTTTTGTTCAATTTATCTTTCACATTCCTGTTAAATGAGTCTGTGTGATTCCTCAGTCGTCCAGCTATGATTGATCTTAAAAGAAAGATTCAATTCTTTCAACTGGACAAAAAGTTGAGTGAACATCTTGTTAATGAAATGACTTGTTTATTTCACCATATTAACTTCTTGGTTTCTTTTCCCTCCCCCACCTTGGCCAAGCTGTGTCGAAACATTTACTTATTTAAATGCAGAAGTGGGCAGAGTTGCTAAATCATATTAGAAGGAGCAGTGCAAAAACAAAAATGTTCAAACTATTTTATACTGTCAATATAAAGCTTTTGTCACTTTGCTCACAGTGGGAAGATGAATCACGACTTTTACTCAAGTAAGAGTACTGTTACTGCAATAAAAATATTACTCAAGTAAATGTAACTAAGTAAATGTCAGTAAACACAACCCACCTCTGGGGTTAACCACTCTACCACTGATAAAACGATACAACGCTGTAACAGACAGTACATGTTTTATTGTGTTGTCAAAAGCACAGCACAGACCACATAGATTATAATTCTACAATATTTTTGACATAAGGAGTACAGAACGGTCAGCCGTGAGAGCAATATCCCAGCATGCATCTGGAAGCCTTTGTACAGCCATGGACAGTGTCATCAACACCCCAAAAATCTCAGCACAATTATTTTTGCACAACAGAAAATGTGTTGCTTTTTTTTCTCTATTTTAGCGCAACAGACATTTGCAAAATATGTTGTAATGTAGTGCCCTCCATTCAGATTGTAAATAACATGCTGCAACTTTTATGTGTATTGTTTTTTTGTTTTTTTTTAAATAAATAAAAAAAAAAAAAAAACTCATTAAAGACTTTCCAAAAAATGTCATGAGATTTCTTAGGATCGATGTTTCATTGACCCAAATATCTCTGATCCCTGACAGTCCTGGTTTAGTCCGACTTTAGTCCTGCTTTAGTTCTGGTTTAGTCCGACTTTAATTCTGGTTTAGTCCTACTTTAGTCCTGCTTTAGTTCTGGTTTAGTCCTACTTTAGTCCTGCTTTAGTTCTGGTTTAGTCCTACTTTAGTTCTGGTTTAATCCTGGGTAAGTCATTGTTTAGTTCTGGTTTAATTTTTGTTCAGTCCTGCTTTGCGTTCTGAGTTAGTTCTGGTTTCGTCTGGGTTTATTTTTGGTTTAGTTCTAGTTAAATCATTGTTTAGTTCTGGTTTAGTCTTAAGCAATTGTTTAGTTTTTTGTTTAGGACTAGTTTTAGTCCTGGTTTTAATCCTGGGTTAGTTCTGGTTTTGACCTAGTTAAGTTATTGTTTAATTCTGGTTTAGTTCTTGTCTTTAGTTCTGGTTTTAGTTTTTTTTTTTTTTTTTTTAGTTTAGTCCTGATTAAGTCATTGTTTAGTTTTTGGTTAGGCTGGGTTTAGTTTTGGATTGGTTTGGGTTGAGATCTTGTTTAAATATGTGTTTGTAAGTTTAGGTTTAGTCCTATTTAAGTTATTGTTGAGTATTGGTTTAGTTTGAGTTTAATCCTAGATAAATTATTGTTAAGTTCTGGTTTAGTCTAGGTTTACTTTGGGTTTAGTCCTGGGTAAGTTATTAGTGAGTTCTAGTTTAAGTTTTGGTTTAGTCCTGGTGAAGTTATTGTTGAGTTCTGGTTTAGTTCTTGTTCAGTCCTCATTTATAAAGTCGGCACAAATTGACCCAAAAATCCCGATATATTTGATCAGATGAAAAAATGAATAGAGGGCACTTCAGAATGAACTTGAGCATTAACATTCACATGTAACTTATGAATAACTTAGATATATTGTTACTAGTGCAAGCAGCGGTGAAATGAGGCAATAGAAACTATTGTCTTAATAACGTAGCTAATGTTGAAATGAAATATGACAAAATTATGACAAAAAAAAAATCTGTTTCAAATTGATAACCTAGCAGTTAAGACTTTTGATAGCAAAATTACCAAAAGATAAAATAGAAAAAAATAAAATAAAAAAAATGCAAACTAAACATAATTAAAAAGAAAAAAAAACACATTAAATAATAAAAATAATAAATTGTTAAAAAAATAAAATAAATACAATCATTGATATACAAAAAATAAGTACATCAAAATACAATACACAATAAATAAACATGTAGAATTCGTAATAAAATTGGCAAATTTACCAAAATAAATTTCAACATAAAAAACTGTAATATGTCACAATATGTCACAACAGTGTAAACAATATGGTGGCATACACGAAGCACCATTAAGCTAGCAAACGTAAGTACGTGTTTGTACAGGCAGTGACGTACAACTGCTAAGATAGTCAGTTTCGTGCTGTCTTATTTTACGTTTTATTTTGCAATTGTGTAAAAATGTCACTATCAAACAGCGCATGTAGCTTATCTATAGAGGGTCTAAGGATGTGAATTATGAATATGTAACATTAGACCAGTGCGCCAATGCTGAAAGATGGTCAAATGGAGCCTACTCCATGTGAAATGAATGGAACCAATATTTTAAAGGGGACATATTGTGCATTTTATTATTTTATTTTTTTTCTTTCACTTCCCATTTAAACACTTGGATTTGCTGTGTGATGCATTTTGTAAAAACAAATTAGGAGCATGGCTATTGACAGATGCCTGTAGCAAAGAATATTGTTATAATTAGATACAGACAGTGCACAGCGGACTTATTTTCACCTCAAACTCTGTAATTTCATGGGGAAAAAATCAGGTACAGGGCCTTTAATCTGTACGTTTCATCCTTGTGTTTTATGGGATTGTGTAAAGCACTTAGTAATCATGTTTTCAAGATAGGTGTGTAAATAAAGTTATAAAAAAAAAAAAAAAAAATCAAAAACCTACACAATTTCAGTTGCAGTCTACATGGTTGCATAATATATCTCCTTTAACTGGGGTTTATCTTGCGTTCGACAGCAGTGGTCAGTCCCAACATGGAGGCATTAAATCAAAGTCAATTATTGCTTTGGTCAAACAACATGAAAAAGTGTAACATTCAAAAAAAAACTTTATGTAAACAATTCATAAAGTTGCACTGCGTAACTTTTCTGGTGGAGGATACATTAAGTACTTGACTCTGTGCAGATGTTACTGCTTTGCTTTGAATATTTGATACTTCAGTATATCCAAGGAGCCAAGAGTGTTGCACTACAAGGCCAGATCTGTGGAGAGGCGACCCCACTCCCAGTAAGAATGCCTATTTTTGAAGCTATAAAAAGTAAGTTAAGTAAGTTTCCAAGGACACAAGCTGGTGATTTACCCACCACTTGAAAAGTTACACTGTGCAGCTTTAACATGAGCATGAGAGAAACATTCCAAAACAATCTTTAAAAGCAGCGAGAACAACGACTTAATTTTAAATGTGCTGATCGCATACTACTTTCAAGGTTTTTTTTTGGTGATCGTATTAAAACACGTTACAATACATGAATCTACATAAATCATTTCAAACTCGAATACTTCATTTTTTAATAGAATAGAACTGAAATCTGTAATACTTTTTAAACTCTAGATTAAAGTGCATATGACAGTTTTGACTATTCATTTCACTAAAACCTGGTTAATCTAATTATATTTAAGATTTTACTACAGATACTCCCTAGATTTTTTTCTAGTTTTTGAAATTTGGTGTTTAAGTTTATCTTTTACAGCAGATATACAGAGTGGTAAGTCCATGAAGTCTACTTAGCAACAAGGGCCAAAACTTGTCTAAATTACACAATAGTTATGATTAGACTCATAAAAATAAATGGCAACTCCTTTATTTTGGTAAATTAAGGTTTAAACTGTCAGAAAATGTCTTCCTTGTGTGTAAATAGTTTAGTTATTTTCCATGTTGATGATATAGGTAAAGAGATTCTGTTGTACTTCCTGTATTTTTGTAGTTTTCTTTTCAATATTTTTCCACAAACTGCCACTTAACTGATGTAAAACTAAAAATCTTTACTACAGGAACTATCCCATCAAACCAAGTCAGAATTAGAAAAACATGAAAACCTGTCAGATGCACTTTAAATGGACAGTTTTTCATTTTAACCCTGTGAATACTGTGTCAAGGCGGTGTGATATATTTGGTTAAGAAAGGGTCAATGTAAGAACTGACACTTTTTACATTTCTGTTTCTGTCTTAGAACAAATGACATTCTTTTTTTTTTTTTTTTTTTTACAAACTTTAGTGATAAACAAGATTTTTCTCCAAACAAAAATATAATTATCACTTTTAGTTACAGGAAAACTTTTATAATTGCAGTTCATTCATTTGCTCCAATAACATGTAATCTGCCACCTGTAACTGCATATTTTCAAATTTATTAAATATTATTAATCATTCATAAATAATAATGTTTCTCAATTTTTATTCTGCCACTCTAGATTAGTCATGGCTTCTTACCCCCAAAATGTGTCCAAATTTGAGCCACAGACTCAATTTTAATAACTTGTAATAGGCTCTGTGCACACACCAGGTAATCTCACTGTCGGCGTCACTACTTCCTGTCCATTTGTATCTTTATGAAGTTTTTGCAGAGTCACGCTAAAATGAATAAATACTTATAAAGATTGTGTTAAATACTTCACAAATGAGGTGAATACTTTACTGATGTTTAGGAAAATGGGTCTTTTTTGTCTTAATGTTAATTTTAATGCTAATTTGTGTGTTACTGTGCACTGAGCCTCTTGAATAAGATGCACGATAATGTCACTTTCAACCAATACGATTAACAATAATCTAAAGATGTGTGTCATCGATAACCGATAAAGTAAAACCGATAATACATTTTCATTTAACCTGAATTTAAAGAGGTAAAATGTTTAAATATTTGTTTAAGTTTATAGGTCTAAATGTCACTGAAGCAGACCATGTAATACATATAAAGCACAAGTAACAGAAGTAACAGAAGTATTGGGTTGAAGCAGCTCATAAGCTCAGTATAACTTAACTATACACTACCTATGTCTTAGTAATGTTTCATATAGGCCTTCATTTCTTCTTGCCACATTGTAAATGCTGTTTTATAATGTTATTTTCCTTATTCTTCACAGTATGCTTCAGATAAGCCATATTCCATAATCTGTGGGTTTCATGCTTTGTGCAGCACAGAGGGGCCCAGAGCACGGTGGCTGTTCTTTTAATATGAGATGGACATATATCTGAGTGACACAAATTCAAAGTTGCCACTGTGTATTGCAAATATAGACAGTGAATAAAATGTTAGCAGAGAGAGGCAGATGCAGATAGTCCTATATGTCCTTGTATAGTCCAGGCACATCAGCCCCATAGATTTGTGTCAAGCTACAGCACTAATGCACAGACTGTCACAGTCTCAGCTGCCTCGTGTTTTCACTCGCTGTGGTGAAAACTTATAGATAACTTGTTAGATCTAATATGAGACTTCCTTCAAACATAAAAGAAGCCCATACATGTAAACATGTGTCCTCTGCTCTCTGTCTCCGCTCTGGGGCTGCTCCTGCCGCATATACAGTGTATGTGTGACTAGAGCAGGATGAGGAGCCGGGGCTCAGAGTGAATGCTCTGAGGGACAAAACCTCTGAGGAAAAGTGGTTGAATCAGTGTATTTTGGGTTCATAATTATCGGATTAAATTATCTGTGAAAAATATGATCAGAATTATCAGAGTGACCTCATAATTGCCATTATTGGTGACAGATATTTTCGTGCATCCCTACTTCAAATGAAAGAAAATTATATCGAATGTAGCTTTTCCAAATATATATCCAAATGCCTCCTCAAAACCTACTGAAATGAATGCACATGAACAAAACGTGGCTACAATCTGACTGGCAACTTGGGTTCTTTTTAAAGACAACACAACAGGAGATGTATTTATCTTGTTGACATTTTTCAGCTGCAAGCTGCACACTCGTCTCCCTCATGTTTCCTTCTCACATTCCTTTTGGTTTTCTTCTCGGAGCGACCTGCCAGGTCTGTCAGGCTGACCATGTGACACCACCAGTGACTGTTCTGAGAATGGCTCGCAGCTAGCAGCCGAAGCATGTCAACAAGGTAAATACATCTCCAACTGTATCGTCTTTAAAAAGAACCCAAGTTTCTCATGTATAAAAGACAAAATGAAAGCTTTTGGATTACAATCTGACTGAGCGGTTAAAGCAACACATGAGATGCTGGTGACGCAGTGGGCAGTGTGGGGACGTGGCAGTGACATGGGGCTAGCTGATTGGTGGTGGGTGTGGCGAGGTCAGGGGCATATGGGGGCGGAGCTCACAGGTTGACTAGGTGTAGGTCCGAGGCGGAGAAATGCGGGCACAGGGCTGCATCAGGGTTCTGCAGCTGCCTCACCATCTTCCTGTGGAACTTGGAGCGCACACGGTTAAACTCCATGATGTCATTTGGGTCCTCCTCCACCCAGAAGCCATGGAACTCCTGCATGAGGTAGCCTTCAGCGCACATGTCAGAGAGGAGAGAGGACAACTGTCAGAAAATACACTACTAATAATGTACTGTAGTGTATCAAGAGAAAAACATGCATTTCAACAGACTAAAGATGGAGATTAGCCTTTGGCTATAATTCAGTGTGTTTACATTCATGTTGTATCATGTCTGTCCATTAACAGGCATTATCCCAATCAAATACATAAACAAATAAAATGGCAGTTTTAGATACTGTATTGTAATGTTGTCACAATGGAAACATTTCATCTTGTAATGTCACAAGGTCAAATTGGTGTGCCCATTGGTGATTTATGTTTTTTCAAGTGGGTGCTCAGTGCATAAGCATCCCCCACACGCGCAGACACGCACACATATTTCACTTTTTCACTTGTTTCTTGTGCCCTCCCCTTTCATAGCAGCAGACCCGCACTGGGCTTTCACTGATCTTGTCAGAGGGAATCTCAGAAGCTAAGCAGGTGTGGGCCTGGTTAGTACTTGCATGGGAGACCACTGGAGTACCACATGCCACTGTGGGGTGCCAGTGCCAAAACTGCTGTTGTGTCCTAAATGTTTATTTTAACTGTTACATCTTCATTTATTGGCTGCTCGCTTAGCTAAACAATGACAAAAATGTAAACTCTCTGGCTTTGCATCTGTCTAACATGGTAGCCATATTGGGACGTCATCCATTGCTGTTGGCTCCTGACAAGCCTTTATGTGGCTTCTATCATTTCTCTGATCACGACTGGGCAGGACTCACAGAAGGTTTGCTGGAAATGCTGCAGGCTGGCCATCTCTGGAGCCACGTTGTACAGGTGAGTCTTCAGAGCTCCACTCAGCAGCAGGGAGTAGGCCAGCTCTGTGATGTTTATGCCCACGATGGCAAACGAATACCTGCCACAGACACAAGTGTGGAGAGAGACACAGGTGGAGGAGGGAAGGAAGAGACAACTTAGTAAGACAAACTTTAATCTTTGTATGTAAGATTTTGATTTTAAATTCCATAAACATGACCTGTATGCTCAGATACAAGGTAAATGTAAAAATGTAATGATGATTTATTATTATTTACAAAAACATTGGACATGATAGCCAAGTTGTGTAAGACAATTATCACGTCAGAAAGGAGAATGAGCCTCATGAGTCTCTCATTTGGTTTGGTTCTGTGCTTTCGCATGAGGCATGGCCTGTCTATATACTGAGAATGAGAAAAACCTGCATGTGTCTTCTATTTGCAGGTTAAGTCACTGGCAACATAGGTTCAGTTGTGATTGTAGCACCTTTTTTAAAAGTGCAGATACAGACATACAGTTCCTTTAAGGGTCCTATATTACACAAAATGGATTCTTGTGAGCTAGAAGACATATTAGAATGTTCCTCATCAAAAACATACACGGCGTTGTGTTTTGTTTCATTCACACATGTTTGAGCAGTCCTTTATTATTAGTCTGTACATCTCCAAAGCTCAAAATGCTCTGTTCCATCTTGTAAGATAGTTTTCAAGTTATTTCAGGGCAGAAATCATCCAAATGATTCTAGTGAAGATGTATGTAGTTTAAAAACACAGTGGAGCACTTCCTGTATTACCCCATGACATCACCAGGTGGAACAGAGTGTTTTCCCCTGCAGGGTTTGTGAGTTAAACATGTGTGAATGGAACAAAACATAACTCCAGGTCTGTTTGTGATGAGGAAACAACATTATAACATAGATCATAATTTAGTGTAATATGGGCCTGTTAAGTGTATGTTATTGCAGTGTCTCTGTCTTACCCAATGGCTTTGTCTCTGCTCCTCTGCTCCCACTCGGCCTGGTCCATCTCACTGTGACAGACACATACTTAAAAGTCCATTTCTCCAAAAGCAAATAAGAGCAGTTTAAGTCCACAGATTTTAGTTTAGGTTTATTTCTCATGGCAGTTAGAGTCCACATGGAGGCGCTGTTGTGTTAGTAAAATGGGCCTTAAATAGTGTAATGGAATGAAGAGATCCTCTTATGCTCCTGTCTACTTTTACAATCAGGACCCACAGGTGAATATATCAAACATGTAAGGAGAGCAAGTCCAGAACAATGTTTGTCACTGTCAGAATTGTAAAAGGTTGGAGCAAATATATAATACTAAATGTACTTCAGTACTTACAGTTAGAAGGACCTGTACCTTGTCAAAAATGATTTAGTACTTATGCTATTACTAGTATCAATACTGCTGATAAAATATACCTCTACCACTACTACTGCTACTGCTACTGCTACTACTACTGTCTACTATTACTGCTGCCACATCAAGGTAAAAACTTACTTAGTAGAGACTTAAACATTTTGTGACTGGGTTTCAGATCTTACATTTCTGATTTGGAAGAGTGTATTCTGACACAGCTCTACCTAATGTGACAGTATGGAGAAAAAGTAACTGAGCAGTTTAAAACTGCATAGTTTTAATATATAATATATTTTCACAGCAATATTACAAGTCAAAGGAAATTATGAATTAAAGGCTCTGTACCCAATTTTTCCCATGTTGTTGGGCAAAATGTGTCTTGCCCCAGTACCGACATACTGCATAAGCAGTATACAAATAAGTCTGCTGTGTACTGCTATTGTTATATTGTTATCTTGACAGCAAAACTCTGCTCTGGTCTCTGAAAGTTGTGAAAAGATGTTATAAAATCATGACTTTGAATAATTAGTTTGCTCTGAAAGTACAAGGTAAATAAGGAATAACTAGACTACTGCAAACGGTTAAAATGAAGTAGTTCAGTTTTTCAGGTACAGTGCCTTTAAATCTGAAATGACTGAACACATAGATTTGACATTTGGGGTAAAATAGTGCAGAAAACCAATTCAAAAGGCTTACTTACAATTTGTTACCACTGTGCAACTATCCAAATATTAGAGGTGGGTAGTACTCAGTTACATTTACTCATTTTTAAAGAAATTACTTTTCATTATACTAGCAGCATTATTTTACTCCAACTTGAGTCATATTTTGCCTTTCCCACTGGTAGTAAGGTCGTTTTCACACTGCCACTAGTTAGGTCGACATAAAAGAGCATTTGCTCCAGGGCAGTGTGCTTGTTCCGGTGTGAACCCAACAGTCGCCCTCTGGACTGCAGTAAACAGCCGGTCTGAGAGCCCTTGAAACAGGAGCGGGGCAAGTATGGTGTGAATGCAGCCGACCTCGGGCCGACCTACTTAGTCCACTATGACAGTAAAAATGCTTGGAACTGGGCAAAAAAGCAATCAGATCATGTATATTTTTTGTACGAATGGGCGCTGCAGTTTGACAAGTTTGTCTGACGACGCAATTTGTACCAACTTAATATAGGCGACAGTCTCCTCGTGTCTCTGTGTGCGCTGGTGAACTTGGGTCAGTCTGCGCAAATGAGTCTGGATCTGTCTGTGTGTTGTTCAAAAAGATTTTTCTCCTCTGCCACCGTGTATTTAGCTACAGGTGAAAGAAAGGACCAACCCTACAGGTGAAGCGAGGGTCTGCATGTACAGTGGGCGCAGTCTCTTGAAGCACATTGTCACAGAAACAAGTTTGGTGATCAGCTGATGGACTCTCATGTGGTTAATGGTTTGATTGGGGTGAATGAGGCTCGGTGTATGTGAACAAGGCCGAACCAAAAGTAACAGAACTAAATCTAGTGTGCATTAGGGTTGGTCCAGAGAGGGCACTAACGTGTGAAAATGACTTAAGTCTACAAGAGACAAAGCTTATGAAATGATTGATTTGAACATTTGTGTTTCTTTCCTTGCTCCTTCAAATATGACTTAGTTTTTTCTTGTTTTTGTGTCCATCCTTTGATAGACATAAATTTGTGTCTATCAAATTGTCTATCACAATATTTTGTGCATCATTAAAGTTTTGTCCTTCCAATTGCATGAAGTTTAAATTATAAATCAGCTGTTAGGTCACGACAGTTACTCTTTGAGTTACTCTTACATGAGTAGCAGTTATCCCAAATACTTTTTTACTCTTATTTGAGTAATTTCTTGCACCGCTACTTTGTAATTCTACTTGTGTAATATTATTTTGAAGTAAGCTTACTCTTACTCTAGTAAATGTTTTATCTACTCTACCCACCTCTACCAAACACACACATGCACAACATTATTGCTGAAGTGAATCCGTGCAGATGATGTGAGTGCAGTACCTGTGCCTGGTGGCCGGGCTCCTACAGCACCACAGCCCACACAAAGACAGAAGCAGGCACAGCAGCAGCAGCGATGAAGGTGAGGTGAGACAGACAGCACAGGTCCCTGTCAGATGAGCGTACAATATAGAGCCGTGCACATATTATCCCCCAGCTAAGGCGTGAGTGCACACATGAGTGACATGACAGCGGCGGGCGGTGGGGTGACCAGCACGTACTTGTGTTTGGGCTGCAGGGAGTCATTGAGCATCTGGAGAGCCGTGGCCTTGTCGTGTTCAGCAAAGTACCTGAACAGAAAGGAGAAGAGAGAAGAGCATCAGTGTGGGGCAAAAAAGCCCATTGAGTCTCCATACAAATATTGACAATGTGAAAGTGTTTGTGAGAGCTAGGGGGAAGTTAGATCAATTTAAATTCATACTTAGTTCACGGCTTGAAAACTGGGTATCCCAGCTTGTTTATATGTAAGTGATTTCCAATGTAAAATTTTAAATATGTGCTAATAATAATACCGTAGCCCTAGATTACACATGGGCAGTGCACTCACAGCAGGTTGCTCAGGCCCAGCAGCCCCATGCCTCTGAAGTCAGTCTTGGGGTCACTACCCTGGAAGCCGATCTCACACCACTGTTTGGAAATCCTCCCAGTCAAAGGGCAGTCGGGACGCAGCTCCTTCCACAGCTGCACACGGACACAACATCAACAGGAACTTAAATGGCATATGACACTCAAGCATGTCTAACATGGCTATTGTTACGATTGTAAAATTTCAAACTCGATTTTTATACTATGGAATAGACTCCGATACCACAATGATAATAAAAATACAATCTTTTTAGACAACAGAATATGATTTTCAACATTAAATAATAATACTTTTATATTATCATGAGGCTTTATATCTGTGTTCAGGTCCATGGGCATATACTAGTCTATGTGGTCTTGTGTACACTGATACAGCTCAAGAACACTCTAAAGCTGTTCAGGAAAGGTTCATTTCTAGTGCTGATAAATTAGCATCTGATTTTTGATACTTTGGATAACCCTACATAACAGAGCAACTGAGTTTTACCTTGAGCAGCATGTCCTCGTGCTTTGGGTTGTCGCAGTCGTAGGGCTCTCTGCGGAGCTTCTCCACCTCCACCAGCAGAGCTCGGTAGCCCACGATTTGCAGCAGACTGGCCTGGAGGGAGATGCCCAGTCTGGGGGAAGACACAGCCACTCAGAGAAACATATATGGGAACATTTGTGTGCATGTGGATAGCCCGGTAAAACACAAATATTAAACAGAAACCAGACAAACCAGACCACAATAAATCTGTATTCTGACAGTTAAAGAGCAAATTCCATCATAGAATTATAACCTGTCCTCCAGCTCAAATTTTTAAATGCTTATGACAGGTTGGCAAACTCATTTTACTAAATGTAATTAAGAAAATTATATATTTTTTGCTAAAAAAAAGATTATGTATTTCTACCTATATTTTTAGGTTAATACTTTTACTTTCTGATTGGAAATTATGACACTAGGGAATTGCATAACTGTTATCTAGCAACCATATTGTACACTGGGCCAAAACTCCTCTAATGTACAGAGAAATTATTATTTGGCATAAACAAATACATGGAAAAAACTCTACTCTGTTGAATTAAAGGCTAAAAAAATGTGCTTCGTGCTTGCAATTTGTATATAACTTTTGGATCCTCTTAGCATGATGTATATCAATTCAATATATTTTACTGTACTCTGCTTCCTGGAAATTTTTACATATTGTTCAAGTTTTATTCACAAACTGACATTTGACTGATGTAAAACTATAATTTAGCTTTACAACTTTACAAAAAAAAAAAAAAAAAAAAAAAAAAAAAAACCTGTAACAAGCACTATTGGCATGTCGTGAATTTTCTTGAATGCAAATTGTTCCCTAATTGTTACCTAGCAACCATGCTGTAAACAAGTGTCAAAGCTCATCTTATTTACACCATAGTTATTATATGATGCATAAAAATAGCTTAATTTTCTTACATGCTTAAACTGTCAGAAACTGTCCCTGCATTTTGGATGAAATTTTGTGCCTCTCTTGCACCCCCCTTCCCCTCCCTCTCTGTCCTTCTCTTTCTCTCTGTCCTTCTCTTTCTCTCTGTGTCTCTCTTTGCTCTGTGTCTCTCTCACTGTGGGTTGGTGTCAGGGTTGATCTTCTTCAGAGCCATGATGTCTTCGATGGTCTTCTCCACTCTGTCAGGGTGCACGCTCAGGGCAGACTGCAGCACCTACACATAAGCACTACTTTAGATATCTCTAACAGACATGTGTATTTATGAAGTATTTATGGTGCTCATTAGGTGAGTACAGACAGAAGAATCTTAGTTGATACTTTGCAGCTGATGTCGCCAATATTTCCTGGGGGGGTGATGCTAACTGTGGGCACTGCTTTGCCTGAAGGTCTGTTACTCAATTTAAACTTTAACTGAGCTTAGTTTTAACATGATCAGACCAGAACGAACTGACTTAGCTGGAACTACAACAGGTGAGCATATTTGTGCTGTTAAACAAGTCCCTCTCAAATAACACTAGTCACAAGCTAGCTAGCATTAGCCAACAGTTAGTCACGCTAACCTTTTTTGTTGAAAATCTAATTTCTAAACAGGACCATGAACGCTGGTATTGACCACAGGCTCCTCAAAATGTGTTGTTTAAATTCAGTTTGTATTTGAGTTTTCAGATATCTAAAAACTTCTTTGGCAGTGATTGCTAATGTGTGTATTGTGTCACCATGGTAAATGCTAAACATTCTGCCATAGACATACATGCAGTATCCCCAGTGTGATGTCACTGCAAAGTATCAATACTAATTTGAACTTTTTTTTTTTTTGCTTTTTTTTAATCTCAAGACATCTACTCATAGTCAAGTTAGGTTTAGGTTCATTAGGTCTTCTGACATAACTATACTTATATTATGTTTTTTTATGAGCAGACAACTGTTTTTTATCATTCCTTGAGAGTTTGGGCTGTGTCGGCTCAGCCGATTTAAACAAATTTTAGCGCCGTCTTCTTACTTGGAGCAGTAGTTGCATTGTTGGATCAGGGGGACCATCCAGATCCAGAAATGTGCCCACCAGACTGTAAATCGGGAGGAAGGGCCTACCAATTCTCTCATACCTGGCATACAGTCCTGAAGAAGTAGGAGTGAAGACAGCGCTGTCGTCCTACTGCTCCAAGTAGGAAGACAGCGCCAAAATCAGCTGAGCAGACACGTCACAGCAGCATCACGTGACACTTAGGGCTGTAGACCTTTAGCCCATTAATTGGTAATCATATTTAATTTCAATTTTAAGGATTTATATGGGACCACAACAGCCACACCACTCATATAAATAAACAGTTTCAGTAATTTTCAGTTTTCAACCAGCAGGACATGTTTTTATCATTTCTTTAGTCAGCTACAGACCTAGTGACTTGTGTGAGGAAAGCAGCAGAGTGCAGCCCAAACTGTTCATAAGAAACTAGAGTATAAGACCTGTAACCACTCCTGAGCAAAATGAGCTTCAAAACTTGTGCGTTACCTCATTTTTGGAGTACCTCAAGGATGATTCTGAAAAACAGAAAAAGTAAACAGACAAAAAATAATATAACTGTTAAGCATTGAACTGTGCAATAAATACAATTTTAATTGAATGTAAATGTTTCAAAGTGTCTATACTTAATAATCAACTTTGGTCTTTTAATGGAGAAGTCTATGCTCTTACAGTAAAAGCATGTGGTTTGGAACACAGTTCTGACTTAGTTTGAAGAATATTTTTGTGTTTCTGTGTAAACTAACTAAATCAAAATCTGCAATTTATATAGCACATTTTACAAACAAAACAGTTTACAAAGTGCTGCGCAGAGACAGATTAAACAATACGACAACAAAAGTTATAAACTCTACATTTGATCTTACTAAATGAGGATACTGAGGGCTCTCACTGCCAACTCAGTCACTGTTATCTTGGCCTACACCAAGAGGCATGATACTCCCTACAAAAGAAGCATAGCACAACACTACTACAATATGCTGAGGGTTCATGCCTCCAGGTGCCGGGTCCTGTACTGATGGTAAACTTCTCCTTTAGAATTTAGAATGTCTCTTCTTCCAACTCTCAGACCTCTTTAATTTATTCTACAACACTAAATATCAATCTTGTTTATGTTCATGAAAATAATATAGAAAGTCATTTTAATTTTCTTTTGATATGAAAAAAGGAAAAGTCATGATTAATCAGTACAGGAAAAAAAAAAACATCTGCAAAATTGTTTGATTGTTTGCTATTTTGTGCCACTCCTGTGT